>NC_086173.1:50474991-50782832 GCF_023053635.1 Elgaria multicarinata webbii | reverse complement strand
TTAATTAGGAGTAAGCCTTGTTAAAGGCATTGGATTGGACCACATGGCAAGTAATTGTACACATCTAGTTTATTCCACAGTGTAGTTCAGAGAGAAAGTCTTAAGTATAGAGTTTCAAAACGTTACCAGCCTTTTAATGTCTGAGAGAAACTTTTAAGAATACACTCCAGGTGGCATCATAGTCCAGCATTTTATTCTGACCTCTGAATACAGGTCTTGCTGTCAGCCTTCTGTTGTCTAACTTTCTGGGCTTGTACCTCCTTTTTTCTTTAGTTAAGAGTAAAATTACATATGACTATCAGATATTACCAAACTTCCTGAGCTATGTGATTTGATATTAGACTGAAGGAGGATTTTTGAGAGTCAGAGTGTTGGACTGGGAGTCAGATCTGTGTTCTAGCCCCTGCACGGCCATGGAAACTCACTGGGTGACTTTGGGCCAGTCACTGACTCTCAGCCCAACCTACCTCACCGGGTTGTGGTTGAGAGGATACAATAGAGTGGAGGAGAATTATGTATGCCACCTTGGGTTTCTTGGAGGAAAAAGGCGGTATATAAATGCAATAAATAAATACACATAAACAAAATCACATATTTGAATGCTCCCCCATGTTAGCAAAAACAAACTGTTAGCACATCAGAAAGAAGTGTTCTGGCTTAGTTTCAGCTTGCAGTTTTTCATGTGTAGCGAGGTTTTGGAGGGGGGTCTTACACGAAGGAGCATTTACAGATGCATACCCACCTTCAAAAAATAGTACATTCCTAAGAGGACTGTACTATGTGATATTTTTGAAAGGATACATTAAGCCTTGCAAAATCATCTGTGCTGATTTTCTGTGAATTAGATGTGTTTTGGAATGGTATTAAAATAATGTGATGCTCCCTATATTTAAAATCTGTGTTTAGGACGATCCCAATCTGCATACTGATAGCATTCCAGAACAAGCATATGTTGGGGCATTCTGCCATAGCAAGTGCAGAATGTCGGCATGACCTGTGCTGTTCTTCCACCAGCTCTTATTGTCCCCTCCTCAAGGAGATTTTAGTTATTACCAGGCCATTGTTTTCTGTTTATGAAAACAGAAAACCATTGAATTTTCCTTGGCTAAGAGTGATCTCTAAGCATGTCACCTGCACACCAAATACTGTCAGTATTCGGAGGACAGCATGGTGATGGAAAAGCTTCTGAAGGTTAACTAAAGCTAGAGCTGGAACATCTTGAAGTAGAACATTTATTGACAGGTGATTATGAGGCTGAGGGTTGTGTATATTCTAATAAATATTTTTGAATAGTTAGCATCTGGTGTTTTTTTTTAATTAACATGCTAGGCACATGAGCCTTTGGGACAGAATGGGGTACAGCTATCAATCTTTTGATTTACAGTCTGTTTTATTCATCATCCTTTACTGTGAGTGGCTGCGTGGTAGGCCATGCTATGGGAAAATAAAGACAATTTCTGGGCACAGCTAGGTGAAGATGCCAAGAAAAATAGCAGTGGAGAGATTGGTCTTTACAAACAATAATTCTCATTTCTTTGGTCTCTTAGTGGCCTTACTGTGAGAAACGATGCAGCTACTGCAATTTCAACAAGTATATACCCCGAAACCTTAATGAACCTAGAATGAGGAACTGCCTCATTCAGGAAGCCAAGACCTTGATCCAACTCAGTCAAGTCCAGAGGTAGGTAATGGCGCAAGAGGAAAAGGACAGCTTTGAAGAATCACAGTTTATAGTTGCGAGACTTAGCAAGCATGGGGGAAAGTGCTTGATAGAAGTGAGTTTTATAATTAAGCCAGGAACAGATCTTGTGATTGGAGTTTTACTACTTCGGAATAAGCAGTGCCAACTCCATTGAGGCAGTAGCTTCAGTAAGGACCTGCAGAGGTCAGAAGTCTTTCTGAGCAGTAGGAAGCCCAATAACAAAAAAATATTCCCTGAAATAAATATGACGGAGGGACACATGGTTCTACATCAAGGAGTTTTCTAGCCGTTAAAGACCAACAAATATATCATGGCATAAACTTGCTGCAACAGACATGGCTACCCCTCTGGAATGGCTCCATATTTTCTCAAATATTTCCCTCCCTCTTTTTCCTCGGCTTTGCAGAGTCACTTCGGTATTCTTTGGTGGGGGAACACCAAGCTTGGCCAGCCCACTCACCATTGCTGCTGTCTTGGATACCATCTCCCAATGCACCTATTTAGCAGAAGGCACTGAGATTGCATTGGAAGCTAATCCAGCTTCAGCAGGTGCCTTGTGCCTTGCCAAGTTCCAGAAAGCGGGTGTCAACCGCCTCTCCATTGGCATCCAGGTGAGAGAATGGGAGCACTGCTTTCAGGGCTGTATTAATCTGTAACCATCAAATGATACTTTATTGAGGGAAATGAAGAACATGGATTGTATCCAACGGTGTCGTTCTTGTTCCATTGATGGAAGTAGTTCCTTCAGCAGAACTCGTGGTGGTGGGGAATAATTCCTCTTCTCCCCGTAGCCCTCCTCCCACACTTTCAAAATCTGCTCCTGGGGTCTGGGGAGCTTTGGCTATTGTGTGGTATAAAAATGCAATAAATAAACCCTCCAGAGCAAATTTTTGGGTGTCACAGAAAGCTGCAAGGGCTGATGTTGTGCAGACTTCTACTGTTACTTTCTACTGTTAGCTTTTCCCTACCCTGTGCCTGCTTACCCTACCCTGTACCTGTTTGCATTCTCTTCCCCTCCTTATTGTTTTACTATGATTTTATTAGAATGTAAGCCTATGTGGCAGGGTCTTGCTATTTACTGTTTTACTCTGTACAGCACCATGTACATTGATGGTGCTATATAAATAAATAATAATAATAATAATAATAATAATAATAATAATGAGAGAGATGTCTGCTAGCTGAGCATTCAATTTAACCCATTGTACTTAGTATCAATTATATTAATTTTGAGCAGCTTTCTTTTCATAGAATTGTAGAGCTGGAAGGGACCAAAAAGTCAGTTAGTTTGCCCTGCTCCTCTTCTTCCCCCCTGCCTTTTTCCAGGCTACGGTGTGCAACAAGCAGAAAAAAATACAAGCCAATCCACATGGCACAGTTGAATAATTCCTGTGGAATAATTCCTTCTTAGTTCCAATGAGGTCTCTATAAGTAAGATATGCATAGAACTGAGCTGTAAATTTGGCAAGGGGGAAAGCAAACAGCAGGAAGGGAAGCAGCAACCTGAGGGAGTGATTTTCATTGGGAAAACCATGGAAAAAAATGTAAACACCCATCTCCATTACTGCTCTGATTAACCCCGTGTGTGCAGTTCAGGTGTTTTTTTCAAAAGTCAGGAATCTCCCATATATAGTGTAGTTTGGTTCTTACTGTTGTACTCTTTGCCTCCTTTCGTTCTGCTCGCTCACTTCAGAGAAATGCTTGTATGCTCTTATACTATTTTAACTCTTTCTCTCACCTTAGTTATAACTCTTCCCCAAGGCTCTTCCTTCCTCTTCTCATTCTCAGCTCACCAAACCTATTCATTCCCCCTCTCTTTCTCACCCAGTCACTTAATGATGCAGAACTGAAGCTCCTTGGAAGGAACCACACAGCTTGTGATGCTCTAAGAACTTTAGAAGAAGCCAAGAAACTCTTTCCCGGCCGTGTATCCATTGACCTCATCTTTGGACTCCCGGGTCAGACAGTTGCCTCGTGGGTCCAGTGTTTGGAGGAGATGCTCGCAGTATGTGATGACCACATCTCTCTCTACCAGCTGACCCTGGAGAGAGGCACTACTCTCTTTAAACAGGTCCATCAAGGCTTCCTGCCCATGCCTGATCTGGAAGTAGTATCAGAGATGTATGAGTGTGCACGGCACATTCTGCAGGATGCGGGCTTTCGCCAATATGAGGTCTCCAATTTTGCTAGGAATGTAAGTCTTTTCCTTTGGCTAGTCCCTGTGCTGTATAACCTAAGTAGGAGGGAGAAGACTACATTAATTCAGAAGGTCCTGATAGTGAAATAGGTTTGCTTGTAGTGTGGAAGGGAGGGAATGTCTTCCTGCTACACAAGTGACAGGAATTTGAACTGAGCATGTCCTCTTAATAAGGACATGCTTCATGGAGGCATAGCCTGAGACTGATAAATTTGGATACAAGGCCTAGTTCCTGTCCCAACAGAGAATAGTAAGTTGTTACAAGAAACAGAATGGCTCGACTTCAAAGAAGCTTGAATTCTGGGGCCCAGTGTGGTGCTGAGGGCCCCCAGGAATCAGCTACTAAAGGTTGTCCAGCTTCATGTAACATTTATGTGCAGACTAGCAATCCTTTACTGTTTTGTGTGTTTCCCCCCCCTCTGCAGGGTGCATTTAGTACCCACAACATCTCCTATTGGCAAGGCAGTCAATATATTGGACTTGGACCAGGTGAGCTTGTTTGGGGAGATGAGAGGGGCCTAGTGTTATATCCAGTAATACAACAGCTTCCCAAGTTGGGTTCACTGAAGTGCTTTTCAGAGAATAAAATTTAAATGATGCTTCATGATAAACATGGGGAGTTGAGGAATGGAGGGCCTCTGACAGCAAGTATTGCTGGGTTGCTTTTCATACCTGCTTCATCTAGAGATCAGGAATAAGTCTCAGCACTGGCTGCCTCTTTCCTAGGAGCCCATGGGAGATTTGTGCCGTGGGGAGATGGCAAGATTCATCGAGAGGTCAGAATACAGACTCTGGAACCAGATATATGGATGAAAGAGGTCTTAGCCGTTGGGCATGGGACCCGGAAGCAGACTGCACTGAGTGAACTGGATGTGTAAGTAAAATGGGATGAGAGGGGGCTGCTGGCTTCAAGATGAACTCTGTCATTTCCTTTTCATGTACATAAGTGGCATTCCTGAAAACTAGGGTAGTATGGTGAAGGAGTGAGCTGACTCAGGCATGCACTTATAAGGTGCTCTAAGGCATGCCATGCCCATTTAACCTTCCATCTGTAATATGGAGATAATATTACTTGCCTATGTTGTGTCGTCTGTCTCTTTCATAGATTGGAGGAGGTTCTGATGATGGGACTCCGTATGAATGCAGGAATCACACACCAGGTAAGATTCCAGTATCTTGGTGATAGCGGTGGCAGCAGTTGCTCATGCAACTGATTGGGTGGACTTACAACTTTGTCCTAATTCCACCATCAGGAAAAGCCTATTACTCTTATTTTTCTGAACTGTCAGCCCTTTCATCAAGTTAGTTAGTGGCAGAGGCTTGTTGGTACTTGAAGAATAATAGAGACACAGGTGGTCAGGAACTGAAATATGTGTTGCTGGCTACAGTGCTTTGAAGCTATTTTTAAAAGATTGCTTTTCTAGCCTTTGAGGAGAAACCTTTGCAAACATATGGGCTATAGCTGCTAAATGAACAGAAACTTGAAAAGGTCTGTATGGGACTTCCAGTAGGCCTGAAGCTAGAGTTTTGGATGTGCAGATATTTTTCCTCATTTCTCATGAAGCCCAGTCTATTTTCCACAAAAAGTTTATTGTCCCTTTCAGTGATCTATCAAGGATGGAATTAAAAGTGCTGCTGCTGCTAAAACCAGCAAACCCATACAGTACTCTCCCCTCTCCCTATAAATTTGCTTCAGACTTACCCTTATTATTTCCTTGGTTCTATTAGGGGCAGCTAATTATGTCTTCAGGTCTGGAGGGGAGCCAGGAAAAAGGGAAAGGTACAGCTAAAGCTGACTAAACTACCAGGGTGGGGAGAATAACTTAACATCAGGCTTCTGGTTTGGGCAGCAGTACTGAGTCAAACATTACATTTAGTTGTACCCTAAATCATCACCTTTTGCTATTCCTGCGCCTTCTGTCTTTTGATGGGAGATTAGCCCCAAAGTTAATTCTTCAGTATACTGAGAGACACTCCATTTTTTAATAGTAGGATTTTCTTCTTACAGCACTGGCTACAGTTTGCCCCCAAACTCAGTCTGTGGGATGTGTTTGGAGAATCAGAGGAAGTGAAAGAGCTGGTAGGGCATGGCTTGCTGCTTCTAGACAACAGGTAAGGGACTGCAGGGTTTCATGGGTCTTTGGAAGGAGGATGCTGTTGGTCTTTAAAGAAGACTATGGGCTCCATCACACCAGTGTTTTATCACACTCGACATGCGTGATTTTCAGCGCAGTACTCACATGACATCGTGCCTGTCCTGCAGTCACCCTGCCATTTCCCCTCCATTTTTTGTGTTTTCCTGGAGTGGGGAAAGTCCGGCTTATTTCCTCCATGCAGGATTAAAGCTCTGTTCTGCCCCTGTGTATTGCTGTCCTTGTGCTATGCCCTTTGTTAGTGTGTGTGTGTGTTTTGAAGGGTGGTCTTGCTGATGGAAGAGGAGGGCAGGTGGTTCTCCTTCTCCAGCACACTGTGTCGAACGAATGGGCTTGTGCTTAGTTAGTTGAACAGACTTTCGCTGCTCCAACCCCAACTCATCTATGGGAATTAACCAAAACGCTTACAGCTCTGTTATTTTTAAAGATAAAGAGATGAAATTTGGCACCAAGATAGCTCTTAAGTAGGGATTTAGGCATACCTAATTTAAAGCAGATCGGTTTATCCCTTGATTTTTAGGAATTCTTTTAAAGTTTGAAGTTTTAAATTTTTAAAAACAAAACCACTGTCATTTTTAAAGATAAAGAGATGAAACTTGGCACCATGATATCTCCTAAGTAGGGCTTTAGGCATGCCAAGTTTGAATCAGGTCGGTTCATTTCTTGATTTTTTTAGGATTTTTTTAAAAAATAAATCTCCCCTCAAACCATCCCCCCCCCCAAACACATGCACACGACTCTGATTCTGCGTTAATTCACCCCTGTGCATTTATGGAAGGAACTTTTATCCTTTTCTTTGCGGATGCACAGCTGATCTCTATTTTCCAGTTTATAAAAATAGAGAATCACATTTCCAAGTTTCATCACGTTACTTTTAAAAATGACATAACTGTAAGCATTTTGGTTAATTCCCATAGGCTATAATAGAGTGGTTATCTGAAAACGGAATGGTTCTTGGTGGAGCAGACCTGCTCAGTACACCTCTACTAGACAACGGGGTGGGGTGGGGAAGGCGGCCGTCTATCAACAAGAACCAATGAACTGGAGGGGGAAGGAGAAGGAGTGGGGTGGAGTAGGAGAGTGAACGAGGTGAAATAGCGCAACAGCGCACACACGGGAAAATGACCGTTTGCTGTACTACTGAAATGGAGGTCAAAATCGTGGGTGCATATCAGGAAAAAAAGTAGGTGTGATGGAGCTCTAATTCATGTCCTTCATTGGTGGGGATTGATTGTTTTTGCAGGGGACTTCGGTGTTCTTGGAAAGGTCTGGCTGTGCTGGATTCTCTTCTGCTGACACTTCTTAGCCAGCTCCAGCAGGCTTGGATGGAGAGAGAAAAAACATTCAGTGGGACCTGAAATACACACACCGTACTCAACTAACTTGCAGCAGAGCACACTTGAAAGGGCCGTCTAAGTTGGCGTTGAAGAGTGCTCACATGTTGTTTCCAGTCTAGAAGGTGGTTCAAATGCAGAGGTCAGATCCAGAGAAACAAGTTTCTGAAATGAAGCTGGTGAGTTGACTGTGGTCTCAGACCATCGGGTGTAAGACTTGGCTGTAACTAAGCTGTTGCAAAGGGGCTTTGGCCCCTTTGTACCAAGATGGAAGACTGTTTTTGTGTGGTCTTTGTGGCTTGTACAGGAAATAAAGCATGAAATATCCTTAGGCTACATAATGAATGAATTAAATGTGAACTGGTTTTCATTAACTGAAGTCTTCTACTTTTGTGAGTGAACAATAAAGAAATGTTTCTGTGGGAGGAAATGACCATGAAAATAACAAAAGATTAGCATGTTGAATCTACAGGGCAGCTCCCTGTTCTCATGGTTCAATTCCGCAGAGTACAACCGAGAGGGTGAAAATGGCTTTCTCTCTGGGTAGCCTCCTGCACTCAGAGTAAAAAGCCAGCAATGCTTCCTCGACGGTAACTTGCCATACAACATTCTGCTCCTGATGCCCTGTTCCAGCCATGGGCTTTATTGTTTCAAATTCCAGACTTCTGTTCCAACCAGTCTGCTGGGTTTCCTCTATTAGCCCCCTTTTTTCTGCCTCATCGATGACCTGCATCTCACTGCAGTTTTTGTCCTCCTGGAAGTCCTTCGTTATACTGAACTACGGTTTCAGACAAGAGTCTTTCCTAGTCTTACCTAGAGATGCCAGGATTAAACCTGGAACCTTCTTCATGTAAAGCATCTCCTCTGCCACTAAGCTACAGCCCTTTCCCAAGCCAGCATAATCGATTTGCATTTATTTATTTATTACATTTATATACCACCCCATAGCTGAAGCTCTCTGGGCGGTTTACAAAAGTTTAAAACAGTGAACATTAAAGACAAATATACAAAAATTTAAAACCATCAAAAGCATAAAAACAACAATATTCATTTAAAACAACTATCCTGGGGTCAATTAAAAAAACCTCAGCATATGTTTTTAACTGCCTGGGAGAAGAGAAAAGTCTTGACCTGTATTTATTATTTATTTGCTTTGGATAATGAATCAGGCATTGCCCTTGGGTTGAGTAATTCCTGATCCTCTGGGCTTGCTTTTTTAAAACTCTTTGCCAGGTTCCTAATGCCAAGATTACAGGATGCAATAGCATTGTTATGTTATCCTAGGCATAAGAGATCAGAGTTGAATCGTCGCTGAAAGTTGGTACAAGTAAACTACACACTCGCCCCTTGTGTAGTATAAAACAGTCTTGAGATATCTAGGAATGTGAAGCTTCTGGTCCAAAAGATATGGATGATATTTTCCAGAACAGTGGCCAAGTTATTCTATATTAACTGGTTACTATGTTCAATTATACCCTCTGCCCGACATAGTCGTGCCAGCACTTATTTTAATTGGGGCTATTAAAAGAGGTACATCATATATGATCATTTTAAAAATACTTGTGTTGTTATCATAGAGATGGACTTCCTCTAGGAGATAAAGGGCAATGGCTTTTATGGGACTGATTCATACAGGCTAGGATGCACAAGTCTCCTGTTCCTTCTTAAGCCATTTATTTTAGGCAGGTTGAGAAGGTGAGGCTCAAAAGCTTGCACATTCAACCCATTAGGAATCAAGTTACTAATGGGAAAATATTTAGCATGTGTTAACTCAGTGCAACTGCTCATGTTTTTTATGGAATTCATTCTAGCTACAACTCAGGATATTTGCATCCAGATCTTCGATGATTTTCAACTGCTTCTCTATGAGTGGTGCCACTTCATAGCAAAGTGTGTGTGTGTGGGGGGCAACAGCCTGCTATGTGGTAGGATATCCTGTTAGTTTATTCTTCTTCCTATAGATGTCATAGTTTCATCTTTCCAGCAGCAAGTGTATGAACATGATCTAAAAAGAAAACACTCTTGGTTGCCTTTACATTTCTATCTGCTATAGAGTCCACATTGGAAGGCTTTGTAATCCTGCATAGCATTTGAGGGCTAATTCACACTTTACTTTTTAAAGTCAGGTCCAAATAGTACCTGAGTCCAAGTAACAAATATACACACAGCATCATCAAATGTGAATGGTGCATGTGTGGTTAAGTAAGAAAAAGTCCCTGTAAAAAACACCAAAGTGGGAGTGCAATTTTTTCTAGTTCCCCCATCTGTGTTGCGAAGAGAAACCCTTAAGTCATAACAGATCTGTCCCTTTAAGAACTATCTCTACCCAAATACTCCCTTCTCTGTTATAGAAAAGTGGCCAAGATGTGTATTCACTTTTCTTTTCCTTGAATCCATCAGATGAAGATTATGGTACAGAATCTGCCTAGCCCAAGCAGAAGGGAAATGGGACCTTGATTCTTCCCTCTTCTTCCTGGCAAGCAATAAACATCCTTAATTATCCATCTCCTAGGCACCCCAGCATATGTGATACTTACACCAAGTAACCCTAACTGGTGGATGCCTTTTACTTGTCAATCATCAACCCACACACTACGCAGAATAAAGATAGGATGATTTTAATCTGTTATTGTTTCCAGTTTGTCTTCACCTGAACATTCATGGAGGACCCATATTGATTAGCATGTAAATTATCCTTAGCTTCCTAGTGATTCAATGTGGGCCATATAGAAATCTGTTTGGCCTATTTTTATTGTCCCTCACTTGATTTCTCTCTGATCCTTTTTTCCTTAAAAGTAAAATAAACCTTTTAAAAATTGGATTCAGACTAGGTCACTTGATTATTTTGGCTATATACTGGTTTTAAGGGAGGTAAAGCAAATGCAGACCGAATCTCATATAATATGGAATTGCAACCGACAGTGGGCTCCTCTAAACTTGCACTTTCAGGAATTCCTTCCTACTCAGAAGTAAGACTGGACAGGAGAATGGTGGAAGAAACAGTGAAAGAGATAGTATGGCATACAACCGACTTCCCTGGAATTTATCACAACAGGAAGTGGTATCCTATGAGGTTGAAGGAGCACTGGCATGCATCCTAGGAGGTATCTACATTAAGGGAAAAGTCTGCATCCTTACCAGGCTTTATTTTTCTTGGGTCGTTCTGCATACACTATGGCCACCTTTTGACGGCAACCAATGGCGACGTGATTTTGAATTGAAAACTTCCCCTCTAGGCAATGCTATTCTGTTAAATGAAAGTTTGCCACCTAGTGGCAGTAATATAGCACTACGCATGGTTGACTGGGGAATGCCCGTAGTTGCAGGACTTTTTTTTATGTCTAAACTTGCATAGGTTTGGACACGATTGTTTTTACAGTTTTGAATTTCAAGTTGTCTTAGGGGCCTTTTCTGGATCAAAAGGTGACTCAAACATTTTTAAAATGAATTATAAATAAAACTGTATTGTTTGGGTTTTTTTGTGCAGGAGCATGTGTGCACTTCAGTACACTGCTTCACTAAGAATCTTAATGTAACTATACATATGATCACATGAATACTACTTTTTTTTGCAGAATTTTATGAATGCATGCATGATCGTGTGTGCTCATTGATAATGAGCAGGAAGAGAATGTAAATGAAATGAAGGAACTGAAACCTATGGCAAACTGTGCATGTTCTAAGTATGGAATTAATTTTAGAAATTATCCTAGTTTAATGGGAATGCAGGAGAGTGGGAACCCATTGAACAATAAAGGAATAGAATGGGGGAAATAAGCTTATCCTTATTTAGGATCTTGTGGGAGTGAGTGAGGGGGGTGGGGGAGAATAACAGGAGATGGCATTTTATCGATAGAGCAGAAGACTGAAAATTCGGGATGTTCCACCTTGTGCTCTGACTCACTGCATAATCCTAGGCTAATAATCTACCCAATCCTGATCTCATTTCCTCCACCTACTAAAAGAGAGATAATGAATGTGAGCTTGGCAAATGAAAGATGCAGTATGAAACTACAGCATTCTCATAGTGTTAGTAGCAAGGAAGGGAAACTAGGGCAACCAAATGGAACACAGTGAATTGATCTGAACAGGGGCAGGGCCCAGTTATCCTCAGATGGCCTGGCCTGCTGGTGTCATTAATCACAGGTCCAACCAGCTGAACAAGAATTCTACATCAGGTGAAATGTCAGACATGGTTAAACATGGCAGGGGAAGAGGGAAGCACAATTCAAAATTTGCAGGGTCAGAGGTAGGATGAATATATTTCAGAGGCATGTTAAATCTAGGAATCATGCCATTGCAGAAGGCTGGCTAGACAAACATCAAGATTCTTTCCAGATACGATTATAGAAGTGATGACAAAACCGACAAAAGTAAAATGGCTTTAGCTAATTCCCCTGAATTTGAATAAACAGAATAAATTACTGAGCTCCGCTGGGGTTTGTGTGCACTGTATATAGCTTCCATGCATTGACTCACTGGACAGCAAGGGAAAAAATTACTTTGCATTGCCATGGTAGAGTTTCAGATGTCCCACCTAGAACAGTAATACAGAGATCAAGGATTATTTAAAAGAACTTAACATGTTTAAAGCAGTGGTGTTACTCCAAAAGCCTTCAGACATACCTTTCCTGCCCAAGTAAAACTTCTGGAGAGAGAGAAAAGGCAGGATTCTGATGCAGAAGTCCGCTAAACATGGTGCTGATTGGCTGGTCTGTGATGTCACCAATCCTTGCCCTCAAACCCTAAAGAGTTTTTGCACTTAAGGAAATAAATAAAAAAGGCAATGAAGGAAATGATGAGCACATGAGCTTAATGGTTCTAAAAATCCAATTAAATGGACAACCTGCCTGAAGCATGCAGGGAGAAACAGACTAACCTCTGAGTCAATGTTTGATTTGGTGATACACGCAGCTGACATTTCACTTTCAAAGCCATGAGGAAGTTGGGCTCATCCCGCAGCTGGAGATACATTGAGCACCCTTTTTATCTCATGTCTGTCTTCAGCTCTTATATTGTGATCACCTCACTAGGGCTTTGCATTGAGAGGTGATTGTGAAAATAATGAAAAATATAGATTGTGCAGATTGAAAGGAAGACCTGAATTCAAATCAGTCTTGTCATTAATTATAAAATTCATCTCAGGTGTTTGTGAAATGTTCTTAATAAAGAATCTGCTTCAGTTGTGATCAACTCTACTTTTATACTGCTTTTCCTATGAACAAGTGAGGAGAAAAAACACATTCTCGTGCATTGTTGGTTTTCTTGCTGTACAGAAGTTGTTTTTTTAAAAAAAACTTTGAGAGCAGCTCTGGGAATTCATTGAAGGGTTGGGTATAAACCCCTATAATAAAGAAAACAAAGAGATGTAAGTAGGGTATTTGCACCAAAAGCAAAATACACATAGTACCCTCTGCCACCCCACACTGCTTATGTAAGGTCAAAAATACCACCAACACACAGTCAAAATAAATTTTAAAATGCCCTGAGAAATGGAAGCCTCTTTCATGGTGGAAGAAAACTTTAAGGAAATTGGAGCTTGGATTTTGGCACAGTGTTAGCTCCACCCTTTTCCTGGACCTGGATACAACACTGCCAACCCTTCCCCCCGCACTCACGTGGGGTGGGGTGGGGGACACACACATGCTCCCTACTGTCGCTTCTCCACCCATGTTTTCGTTGCTCAGTTACACAATGAGCATGACGCCCATTCATTTGGCTGTTCTACACACAGCATGAGAGAGCAGCAACTTCCAGGTTTAAAATATATCATACTTTGTGGAGACAGTCTTTGACACACAAGGAAGGCCAGAAGGGGCAGGAGGCAGACGACATCTTGAGAGGGACCTGCAAAAAATCCACGAGTGCCCAGTAACGAGCGTACAATAAAACGCTCATCGGATGGAGCTCAAGATGTATCCACAATCATCTCTCAGAAATGTCACATTTGGAAGACCCTAGAAAAGTTACCCTGAAGAACGACAACTAGACCTGAGCCAAAGTCACTCAAAACAAAAACAAACAAAATACTTTTCTCAGAAAATTCTTGAGATTTTTCCTTTCTTACCCCCTAGAATTTTCTCACATTTTCTTCACAATTATTTTTTTTGTGGTGGCTGCATTCCCTTCCCTCAATGCCCTGGGGTCATCCTAGTTATATGAATGATGAAAAATGAGGTGGGGGTGGGACAGGCTGCCAACATAGTTGATGTTATTACCACTTGCATTGGCAGTACAACCCCCCCCCCCCCAAAATCCTTAGGAAAAGAAAGAATCTGTTCTACAACCCTTGCCAATGGTGATGCCTACCTATGAAAAAATTGTTGGGAGAATTTCTCCTCCCCATGGAGAAATTTGGTGAAATTGTCCCAATTTCTCTACCCACAAATAGGGTGGAGAATTTCAAATGACCACATGCTCACAGCTCTAGTTGGAACATAATGAGTGTGGGTTGATTTCAGTTGGTATCCTCAATGAGTCTAAGCATGACTAACTCTGGATCCAACCCAGTGTGGATATCAGGAGTCGGAACAGAACTTTTTTCGTTTGAGGGCTGCAATCCACTGGCAGCAATCTGTCAGGTAGTGGTGGGTAGGGCCAGACTCAGAAGTGGGGGGCCTACCTTTTTGCCACCCTTTACTCACTCTCTCGAGATTACTTTTGCCAGAGATCTGAACTGATCTCTTAGAGAAGGTTCCCCTCCCCGAGGTCTATCCATTTCAGCTCCTGCCCCTCCCCCCCTTTTTTTTTTATTAAACTAGACCCTGGGGCTACAGGTGGGTCCACCCTGGTGTATATAATTTCTTCCATGCAAATTTGCAGTTTTCCTCCAAATCAAGCAGGGAGACAAACATGCTCACATCTATATAAGGGCTGATTAAAACCAGTAAAGCAATTAAAGCCTATTACAATCACCCTGGGAAGAAAGAGTAAACTGTTAGGGCCGAAATGAAACTTAAAGTGGAATAATTACAGCTCCTTTAATTGCAGCAGCTTTTTACATTGGATTTCCATCCACTCTTCCCTTGTATTCACATAACTTCTTTAAGTAATAAGCCTCTGTTTTTTACTATGACTAATGGTATTTAATACTTAAAATGTTTCTACAGCAGCCAAGTGCTGTATATAGAAAAAGAGACCCAGAGCTTTATCATACCAGCATTATCCTGTGCAATCACTGCAAATTGCATGCAAAGGAGTCAGAAGTTTTCCACCTTATAATCTGCTTTGATTGTGAAGTACTCCCATGCATCCTGCCTTAAATATGAAAGATGGAGAAATATTACAAAGTTGCCTTGCTTCTTCCATTTGAGTCAGTGGTATTAACATAGCAGTGTAAAACACATTATTTAAAGCAAGTTCCACTGATTCAGTGGAAAGAAATTCTATGTAATAAGCCCAACCCAACATTAGTCATGAGTACATTCCACTGAAATCAATAATCACACTTAATTGTACCATTGATTTCAAGGGGAGAAGTGAAACAAACAACCTGATCCTGTGTAGAGACAGGCATAGCTAAATCAGTGGTCTCAAACACTCCTAACTCTGCATAGATTGGGCTGCCACTTTCTCTGGATCAGGACAAATGTATTTTTTATGAGTAGAGTATATGAATCAATGTAAGTCCAGCATCCCTACTTAATTTGTTTTTATCAGTTAAGACTTAAAATAGTACCTTTTGTTATAACACCTATTGCTCAAAAACATGCAATCTTTTAAGTGTCATGGCGCTTTTTAAGCAAAATAGAAACATGAGAGGGTGAGGCAGGAAATATCACCTGTGTATTGTGGATGCCTTTTAGAGCAAGTCACATATTTCAAGATGAAGATATACCTTAGCCTTCCTCAACCTGGTGCCCTCCAGATGTTTTGGACTACAACTCCCATCATGATACTGTTCCTGCTGGCTGGAAGTGATGGACACTTTAATCCAAAACATCTGAAGGACACCAGGTTGGGAAGGTATACTTACTTGGCTGTGATTCACCATCGAAATCACTGGGTAAACTTTACTTCTGAGTAAAAATTGTTAAGATTTAGTTCAAAGTGGGTAAGGGAAGAAGGGAGCAAGCTCTCAAACAATCCCCTGTAAACATCTTTCTATTATAGGGGTATGGATGGGACAAATAGTATTCTACCTTTAAAATGCTTGAATATTCTAATCATTATAGCATACAGTCACAATCACATGAATTTGGCCCAACGAATCTATGTGGTGGGTGCTATCAGGTACCCAATTCTGAAACAAACAATGACCCCCAAATCAATAGGAAATTGCTGACATACAGAAGATTTCCCCTTGAGTACATTTTTTCACCCATCTGTATCTTTTTTCGGGTGTGTGTGTGTTTACAACCAGAATGTACTTTGTTTTTCCTTTTACCATTTTGGATTCTTTTAAAAAGTCAAGGAAATTGCAGGGGTCTAGCCCTTCATGGCTTAGTGAACATCTGTCTTATATTCAAAAGAATATTTATTTATTTTATTATTGCATTTATGTCCCACCTTTTTTCTTCCAAGGAAGCCAAGGTGTCATACATACCGTATTTCTTCGATACACTTTCCCCCCCATATAAACATCTCTAAAAATGGAGTGTGTCTTAGAATCGATGGCGTCTTAGAATCGAAGAAATATGGTAATCCTCCTCTCTATTTTATCCTCACAACAACAACCCTGTGAGGTAGGTTGGCCTGAGAGTCTGTGACTGGTCCAAAGTCACCCAGTGGGTTTCCATGGCCAAGTGGAGACTAGAACCCGGATCTCCTGACTCCCAGTCCAACACTTGAGCCACTACACCACACTGGCTCTAAGTTTTCTAAGTTCCCATTTAAACCAGCAGTTAAAGAAAGGGCGATTTGTATTTCAACACAGGGTCAGTACCAGCTCAGTTCCTCCTAGGTGGAGCCTTTTTCCAAAAGAAAGATGGCTGCCGTCAAACAGAAGAGACTTACAACTGAAACCAAAGGTGGAGGAAGGGAACCAAATGTCGTGAGTGTGTGAGAGAGTGAAGTATTTGTGACTTTGGCTGGGTTCAGATGACACACTAATCAACGGGGGGGGGGGGGGTAATAGGAGGAAAATTGAAATCAACTGTTGATTAGCATGTCATCCAAACCCGGACTTTGTCTCTGTGAATTGCTTGGGCATTTGTGTGTCTAGGTTTTTGTGAAGAACTTGTGGGTGTGTGGGTGAACTTGTGTGAATTGTGTTGATTGTCATGTGTGTACGCAAAGATTTTTTACGAAGAGGATATGTGGATAGGATCCCCTACAAAATGTGTGAGGGGGTTTATGAAGTGTGTATCAATGTGTATGGATATATGTGATGTTGAGGAGTGAAGAGGACAGGCTTGTGTGGACTATATGAAAAAGTTTACGTCTGAGTTCGGACAGCATGCTAATCAACTCGGAGTGTGTGTGTGTAATAGGAACAGAAGGGGAAACAACCCTTGATTAATGTGTAGTCCAAACTCAGCCTATGTGTAGAGCTTGATTCTGTGTGTGTGTGTGAGAGAGAGAGAGAGAGAAAGAGAGAGAGAGAGATTGAGAGACATAGGTTATAATTATTATAATTTATTTATATAGCACCATCAATGCACATGGTGCTGTACAGAGTAAAACAGTAAATAGCAAGGCCCTGCCGCATAGGCTTACATTCTAATAAAATCATAGTAAAGCAATAAGGAGGGGAAGAGAATGGAAACAGGCATTGGGTAGGGTAAACAGGCACAGGTAGGGTAAAACTAACAGTATAACTAACAGTCTAAAGTCTGAGCAACATCAAGTGTTAAAAGCTTTAGGAAAAAGAAAAGTTTTTAGCTGAGCTTTAAAAGCTGTGATTGAAGTTGTAGATCTCAAATGTTCTGGGAGAGCATTCCAGGCGTAAGGGGCAGCAGAAGAGAATGGACGAAGCCGAGCAAGGGAAGTAGAGACCTTTGGGCAGGCGAGAAACATGGCATCAGAGGAGCGAAGAGCACGAGCGGGGCAATAGTTTGAGATGAGAGAGGAGAGACAGGGCGGAGCTAGACCGTGGAAAGCTTTGAAGTTTATAGGAGTTTATATTGGATTCTGAAGTGAATTGGAAGCCAATGAAGAGATTTCAGAAGTGGAGTAACATGGTCAGAGCGGCGAGCCAAGAAGATGATCTTAGCGGCAGCGTGGTGGACAGAAACCAACGGACTGATGTGAGAAGAAGGAAGGCCAGAGAGAAGAAGGTTGCAGTAGTCCAACCGAGAAATAACCAGTGCATGAACAAGCGTCTTGGCAGAAGAGACAGACACAAATGATCGAATCCTGGCAATATTATACAGGAAAAAGCGACAGGATTTGGCTACTGCCTCAATATGAGGAATAAAGGAGAGCGAGGAATCAAATATAAAGCCAAGACTACGAGCTTCATTGACCGGAGTAAGCGTAACATCATTGACAGTAAGAGAGAATGAGAGATGAGGAGAAGGTTTAGGAGGAAAAACAAGCAATTCAGTCTTTGCCATATTAAGTTTCAAACGACGATGAAGCAGCCAGGCTGAGATATCTGAAAGACATGCCAGGTGCTTCTAAGGTTTGGCCTAGCGAGACTAGGAACAGATTATTTAGAGAGATCATACTGGCAAGCGAGGAGTTGAACTTGGTCTTCATCTAACACTTTACATGATCAATGTAGTAGTGCATACTGGTTGCTGCTATTACTCTACAATATACAGAAATGCTGTGATTTTAAAAAAAGTTTATCAGCGTTATCTTGTGACATGTTAGAGAAGGGGTTGGATTTTTGTCCAAAGCCAGCCAGATAGTTTCATGACTAAATATGGAACTGATCTTGAATATGCAATGTGTGACTTTACAATCTCATGAGTGCATTATTAGACCTTCTGATTATTATAGAGTCCGACTAAAATAAATATCCCCACCCCTCTGGAGAGACTAATACAAGTCAATATAATTCCTTTTCAAAAGAAAAAAAATAGAATAGAAGAACCTTCTAAGAGTTAAGGCACTTACAAATATACTTACGCACCAAAAAGCATGGAAAGAGTTAAACAAGAAGTTCAGTAAGTAGTCAACACATGTCCCAAATCACCCCTCTAGATGTGTTTGGACTACAATTCCCATAATTCCCAACCAGAATAGACAGTCTTTCATATTCCTTTGGCCCAGGTCCTCTACTGCAGGCTGCATTGTAGCTTAGGTCAGTGATACATGTTTAATACAACTTTTAAACTGTACACTTTTTATTCTGTGATCCAACCTCTTCCATAGCTTATCTCAGGTTCCCTTGATCCAGAGGTCTCCAATAACTACCGCCTGGTGGCAAATACCCCATTTTGAGCAAGGTGCTTGAGAGGGTGGTGGTAACTTAGCTACAGTGTTTTGGAGGATACTGATTGTTTAGTTCCAGTCCAGTCTAGATTCCAGCCTGGCTATGGATCAGAATCAGCCTTGGTTGCCTTTATTGGAAGAGTAACAGTGGGAGTGTGACTCTGTTACTATTACTTGATCTCACAGTGCGTTTTGATACCATTGATCATGGACTGACTATGTGGACTTGGAGGCACTGTTTTGGGGTTGTTTTGTTCCTATGTACAGGGCAGGTTCCAGAGAATAGTATTGGGGGACTGTATGTTTGGCAGTCTCGCTAGGAGGTTGCCTCAAGGTACCATCTTGTGTCCAGCGATGTTTAATATCTATATAAAGCCACAGGGTGCAGTCATGAGGGGATTTGGGTTAGCTGCCATCAGTATGCTGATGACACCCAAATCTCTCTACTACACTCAATCAGGAGAAGCCGTTCATAACCTAGATTGGTCTTGAATGCAGTAGTGGACTGGATGAAAGCCAATAAACTGGAGCTGATTCCCAATAACACATAGGCATTGTGGGTAAGTGGTTCCCAACTCCAGGGTTTTCAGCTCTGGATGGTTGTATTCCTCCTTGAAGGAACATGTCTGCAATTTTTGGGTGCTCTTGGATCCATCACTGTGAGGCCCAAGTGACCTCCACAGCTAGGAGTGCCCACTATAAGCTTAGGCTGGTACACCAATTGCACACATACCTAGACAGAAATAGCTTAGCCACTGTGATCCAGGCATTGCTAACCTTGAGATTGAATTATTGTAATGCCCTCTATGCGAGGCTGCAGTTAAGGTTGGTTTGGAAGCTGCCACTAGTGCAGAATGTAATGACGGATTTATGGACTGGGGTGCCTTTCTGTTGTATTAGGGCCTACCAGCTGCCAGTCTGCTACCAAGCTAGATTTAAGGTATAGGTATTGGTAGACAAACTCCTATACAACTTGAGGTCCAGGTTACCTCAAGGAACACCTCACCCTATACCAACCTCCCAGGCCATTATGATCTTCAGGGTAGGCCCTGTTGTCTGTGCCATGGCCTATGGTTTTCCATTTGGGGGTTATTTCCCTCTGAGGTACATCAGGGCTCAAAACTGTTGTGTTTTAGGCATTTATTGAAAATGTATGTTTGTTCTGGCTTTTTTCCAGCTATGAGGGGACTAACCTCATGATACTATTGTGTCTGTGTTCTTTTTTGTTTATTTTGAACCTTTTGTAAACCACTTCAGGATATGTTTCAAATGGGACGCGGTATATAAATATTGTTAATAAATAGATAAATAAATACAGTTGTGGGAGAAAGCTCCCATTCATCTCAATGCAAGCTCCATCTTCCAATATGAACAGCAGGTAGGTGAGCCCAATACTGATCAGGAGCGCAGCAGGAGGCAAAGGGTTAAAGCTTTCCCAATCCCCCATACCTATTTACTTAAAAACAAACAAACAAACAACCCTATGCAGTTGCATGAATGGAATCTCATCTACTTTGACCAAATTCCTGTGCTTTTGGGTGCGCCAAAGTCCGTTTGTGAAGCACCTTTGATCAGACTTAAAGCCGAAGTGTTTTCGATTCTAAAGCTCCATCCCACAAGCGTTTTATTGCACGCTTGTTACTGGGCGCTCACGGAGTTTGCTCAGGTCCCTCACATGACGCCGCTCGCATTCCGCCATTAAAACAGCGGGCTCAATGGGCCTCGTGCTCCTTGTGTAACTGAGGAACGACATCACAGGCGGAGAAGCGACGGGAGGGGAGCGAGTTAACCCCCGGTGTGATGGAGCTCCTAGAGTTCTCTCTTGTTCCCTTCTACGCTAGCAATTCACTTTCAGAATTGACTTTGAACCAGGCTCCGTATAGCTAGCGAAGCAGTTAGTATCGGTTCAAAGCGCTACTCTCTGCAAGGCTTGGAAAGACGCGCCCCGCTTTTCGCAAACCCGCAGCGCGATCGTCTACTAGCCTGAACGAGCGCGTCTCTTTAAAGGCGCGAACTCGCGTGCCCTTAATGCGGCGCGCGCGGGGGTTATGTGGGCGGGGCTTTTCTCTGCAGCTTGATTGGCAGGGTGGTTCTGGAGGGGGCGGGGTCGATGGGAGAAACGCGGTTGCCGTAGAGACGGGAACGCTGCGGTTCGCTCGCGCTCCCGGCTTTTGCCGCGCTGATCCTCACGATGAACAAGCCGGGAAAGAAGGATTCGCGCAACAGCAGCAAAACGCCCCCGGGTAGGAGAGCCGTAGAAATGCCCCTGAGCTAAGCTTGGCACGGAGAGGAGGGGGCATTCTGAAAAGTACGGATCAGCCTTACCCAAGCTGGGGATCCGCCAACCGTGCTGCAGCTCCCAGCCAGCAGGGTCAGACGAGGTTGCAGGGCTCTGCAGCGCCTTCTTGGGCAGCCTTCCCCAACCAGGTGCCCTCCAGATGTTTTGGACTCCCAGCTCTCACCAGCTACAGCCAACATGGCCATCAGTGATCAGAACGCTGGGAGTTGTAGTCCAAAACAGCTGGAGGGCACCAGGTTGGGAAGTTGGTTCTTGGGTATCAGGCAGAGGGAGGAGACGCGGGGGACTCACAGCTGGTGCAGCTTTGTATTTGTGTATTTTTAAAATCATATTTGTACACCACCTGGTATTTGCAGGTATGAAGGGTAATTTTAAAATGTTTTAGTAAATAAATATGCTCAACTAAACTAGGACCCTTCCCTTTTAAGTCTTGGTGTGTGGTAGTGGGCAGCAGAGTTTCCTTTATCAGGCAGATAGACTCTGCCTACCTTCAGATGCACTCTCTTTCTTGACTGTTGTCCATTTCTGTGATGGATGGAGGCCTGCCATTTAAAACAGGCTCCAGGTTTTAGTGATAGCTAAAATTAAGCTCTGTGAAGCTGGGCCACTATGCTGGCAGATGTTTCAAAGAAGTCAGTATGGGGTTAGGTGTACAGTCCCACTGTGCTACTCTTGGACACTAGAAGAGGACAGGGTGCAGATGCCACGGTGAGAGGCCTTGACCAGAACAAGAGGGCAAAGTGAATGGGCATCTTGCAAGTAGTCATCCAGTTGGCAGTACATTTAGGAGAATGGTCATAAGAAAGGACTCTTTCACACAATACATAATTAACTTATTGAACTCACTGCCGCAAGAAACCACTGGATTAGATGGCTTTTAGACAAATGAGTGGAGGAGAGGTCTGCCGTATGTGATAACTAAATATATTCTCCGGGTTCAGAAGCAGTCTGCCACTGAACACCAGCTGCTAAGGAATAGCAGCAGGACAAGGCTCTTGTCATCATGCCCTGCTTGTGGGCTTCCTGGTATCATCTCATTGGTCATTTCTAAAAAGAGGACTAGATGGTCTGATGCCCCAATAGAGCTCTTCTCCTGTTCGTTTGGTCACAAGGAGAAGCTGTTACCCTTAGTAGCACAGAAAGGGGTCAGAGTCAATGCCTGCAGGTCAGCTTTGAAGGCAGTTAGATTAGCATTGCCCACATAGCATTGCCCTTGCAACCCGCATGCACTGGAGACTTCCAGCCTCGCAAGATCCTGCCCCTCCTTTCTGCAAGTGGGTTTGATGTTGAAATTACCATGAGCTGTGCAATCTGTATGACACGATTCATACTTCCAAAGACGGGGCATGGCAGATTCAGTAGTTGTTACCTGATCAATCAATTTTCCATGCTTGTGGTTATGAAGCATCGCACCAAACCCACAGTACCGAAACCTGCTGCGCAAATGTGCCCAGAGAGAGAGAATGTGGTGCTGAAATAGCCTTACGCACCCATTGACTGTGGCATGGTGACAGTGACCAGGTTCGGACGACACACTGTAGTTAATCCATAATGAACCGCAGCGCCTGCAGACACCGTATTGCATATACACCCCTCCACGGACCCAGCAAGCATGGCTAATGCGCCAGGATCACACAACACGGCAAACCCCAAGCAGGGGTTGCATATTCAGAATGGTGGCTGCACGTACTCCACATGACCTGCTGCTTCACTGTGGGTTAAATAACCCATGGTAGGCTGTCATGTGTGAGCAGCCCCTGTGTCACATTTGAAGGGGTGGATTTGATGTACTTTTTTATTGTGATTTTAATATATTTGTGGGTTTTATTGTAAAAATAGTTTGCATAGAAAGGGTAGGGTAGAAACACTGAAATAAGAAATAGAGGATCTAATTGTTACTGTTTTGCAGCGTTTCCCAACCTTGCGTTGCCAGATGTTGTTGGGCTACAACTCATCCTCCCCTAGTGTGAATGGCCAATATTCAGGGATGATGGAAGTTGCAGTCCAAGCACAACTGGGGACCCAAGGTTGGGAAAGGCTGATTTAGAGGATCTGTTTGTAGGCATGAGCCCTGGATTCAGTAAGCTTATCCATACAGTGAAGCTGCTTCTTGCCTCTTCCTACCACATGTATAGGCTAGATGGAGATGTGCATCTATAAAACACATGCAGATGTGTGATATCTGTGGAGGAAGCTATACGTTTCCATCCACATTGCAATGCGGATAGGAATGTGCATTCCTCAAACTCTCTGTTCAAATTGCAGGTGTATTGTTGCATGTAGCTATATTTGGATTGGTGTCAGGCTGTTTTATAACCAAATATTAAAAGCCGTTGGAAAAAAGTATATAATTGAATCAATTTGATTTAATATATGCCATGTGCATGCTGAAACCATATTTTTTGAGAACGCTGTATGGCTGGAAAAATACCAAGGAGAGTAACTTGTGGCATATTTCTACATATTGATCAATGTGGCTCTAGTCATATATACCTGGGGTAGAGTGTCAGGTTCCTTTGTTCCAGGGTCGTCTTCAACTTGAGGAGAGCAATCCTAAGTAATGGGTGGTGGTGGGGAGATCCACAGCCAGGGCCAGTCCTACCATTAGACAGAGTGAGGCAGCTGCCTGAGGTGGTGGCAAGGTGTTAGAGGAGAGAGCTGTAGGCCACATGGCCTGCCCTGAGCCCCCTAAGCTAGCCTGCTGCCTTCAGGTCCATGGAGGATGCTGTTCCAGTGTTGAAGAAAGATCCAACTGCCAGTCCAGTCAGCTTTTATACATGGCATGGGAGGAGATGCCATCTTGTGTTTTTTCTTTGGCAGCACAGCAAAATCTCTTGGGCCAGCCAAGGCTACTGCTGCACCCAGAGGTGTGCCAGCTCCAAATGGCTAAGACGGGGTGGGTGGGGATTGCTGGTTTCTTTCCTGGCTTTTTAGAGGAAAAAAAACCACACATTTCACTCCCTTTGAAAGCAGTGGGAAGGAATTAACTACTCCGGGTCTGGTGTCATTCAAGAGCCAGTTTGGGGGTTTAGGATCCTGTGGATTCATGGCCTCCCCTGATACCCTCCCACTCCGCAGAATCCCCTGTTCAGGCCCCCATTGACAGGGTCGGTCATTGATGGCAGCAGAGCTTGGCACCACCGCACCAGAGAGGCTTCCCACCTGCGGAGAGGGAGGTCTGAAGCATCCAACAGCCTTTCAGCTGTTCTCCCAGGGAGCACAAGATTGGTTCCTTAATGGAGTTTTTTTTTAATTGTTAAAAAGAAAAGAAAGAAAGAATTCACAGAAATGAAGTAAATTGTGTTTCAGATAAGAAAAGACCCAAACCATTTGAGCAGCCTTCCTCGCCAGTTCAAGAAGAGCCAGAGCCTGTGAGCTGTGTACTGCAGGGAGATGAAATCCAAGCTCTTGCCATAAAGTTGGACGACCTGGCAAAGGTGGGTGTAGGACCTTTGGCATCTTTTGCCAAAACCAGGGTAGTTTCCTTCACTGACTCTTTGGTGGTGTTGGGGGGTTTCTTCTCAAGAGAATTACTTTTATCTCTTGATCTCTTGAATGGGTGTAATTGTCATGGTCCATTATTTCATATTCCATTCTAGTGCCAGATTATTTTAAGGGCCACCTCCTCACATATGAACCTGCCCAAACCTTGAGATTGACATTTGAGGTTCTGCAACCTGGCCCGTCATTAGTAAAGTTCCAGTTGGCGGGTACCATGGACAGAGGCAGGGCCTACTCAGTAGTGGCATTGCAGTTACGGAATTTTCTCCCCTTGAAGGTCTGCAAATGAAATGCAGAAAGTACTAACAATCACATTATTAACAATGGCCATTCACAAAGCAGTTGCTCCTGATAACACAAACATCCTGGCACTATAATAATAAAAGAGAATTGTGTCTGTCTGTCCATCTGTTCACATCATAGCACCAAGACCATGAAACATAGACACTTAAAACATAGCACGCATTCTGAGGAGACCCAGAAGTGTGCACCTGAGGGGATTATGTTGTTTTTAAAACACATTGATGGATTTTAATTAATTTAAACGTGCCCCTGTGGTTGTACAGTAACATCTTCAATCACTAGGGTCATAGTTCCCTAACTAGCTCATAGCTTTGCAGTCCATACAATTTGAAGTTATGGGAAATTAGTAGGGCAAAATTATGTGCCTGCCACTCTCTGTTGCTCTGGGGCAGACCCCTCCTCAGCGGAATGAAATGGGCACATCCCTCCTTCAGGGGGCTTTAGGGGTCCACCATTGCAGGGGTCATGCCTAGTGGTGCCAGCAGGCATAGTTTCACTCAGATGGTGTGGGCACAATGTGTCCAATTCTGACAGCTGTGTCAGTTTCCTTGAAGGCTTTGCTGTATCAAACTATTTATTTATTTATTTATTTATTGCATTTCTATACCGCCCAATAGCCAAAGCTTTCTGGGTGGTTCACAAAAATTAAAACCATGAAGTACAATTCAAAGTATAAAACAAACAACAGTATAAAAACACAATATAACAGTACAATATAAAAGCACAACCAGGATAAAACCGAATAGCAATGTAGAGATTTATACAGATTTAAAATACAGATTTTAAACAGCAAAGTTAAAAGACTAAGATGATGAGCTGTTAAAATACTGGGAAAATAACAAGATCTTCACCTGATATCGAAAAGTGTATAACGTAGGTGCCAGGCGAACCTCTCTAGGGAGCTCATTCCACAGCTGGGGTGCCACACCAGAGAAGGCCCTTCTGGTAGCCACCTGCCTTACTTCCTTTGGCAGCGGCTCACAGAGAAGGACCCCTGACGATCTTAGGGTCCGGGCAAAGGGATCAGACCAAGTTTCATTTGACCTCTTGGACAAATTCTTTAGTTCCTATTATTGATAGGAGAATAACAGGGATGAACATCGAGCCTTTTCTGTATGTGATTTCATTGGGAGTATATTCTGCTTTGATAGCTCCATACTGCACATCTAGCTCAAGAAGAGAAAGAGAAACCGCCTGTAACCAAGAAGTTCGTCATTCGCAGATCCAGGCCCCAAGAGGATGGGAGGAAAGCACATTTCCTGGTTGCTTATCCAGCTCTTTCAGATGAATCCAAGAAAACTCTGAATTATTCTGGTATAGTTACCTCCAGCTTTTATTTTCCCTTAATGTGGTTTTGGTATTCCAAAATGAGCCATATTTGAGATTGCTGAATAGTTTCTGGAGTTTTTGAATTCCTTGGGATTTGACCTGTCTAATGGGTCTGCTCTGTGATGTATTGGGCACATTTTGCTATGTTTTGTTGCAGGTTTAGAAGGACCCACAGTTGATAACTACGGACATATCCTCCCCCACAGCATCTTAGGAACTCTCTGGGAATTTAAGCAAGAAGCTTTAAAGCAAGGACACTCTCAGGTTGGTTTGACCAACTATATGTAGTGTTAGTTTACAGCCAAAGTTAGCGGAAGCAGGTAAATAATGCCATTAGTGGCATATATGGTTAGCAAGATGTAGGCCTACAAGTCCAGTTATGGTGCTTTTAAAATGTCGTCATGAAGATTGTAATCCAAACGACTTTTTTTCTATAGGAGGTGCCTGCCCCAACACCTCTCTGTGCCATGTCTGTTTTGTTTTGTTTTATATTATGCTGTTGTCTCTGCTGTTTTCCATGTGTGATTCACAGGCATTCCCCTTTGTTTGTAGGCAGACCATAGGCTGTTCCCTCCACTTGCGACCTTATTCTTTAAAACTGTTATTTTGACGTATGCATTTTTTTTTAATGCCATTCTTTATGTGGACATTTCTTCCTCTCCCCTGCAAAAGAATGCACCCTCACTGGAATATGAAGGGAGAGCAGCAATGGTGATGTGCTTGTGCACCTCCTCTCAAGTAAACTGTTTTAAAAGAAGGTGCACAGCAGTGTTCCATATGAATCTTGGGAAAGATGTCATGGTACAGCTCCCCTCAGTTAAATTTACTCATGGGTAGAAGCAGAAATATGCATTCACTAATCCCAGCTGGTCACTTTGGGAACTGTGAGGGGAAATGTTTGGCTGTGGTCATCGAAGGGGCCCTGTTTTACTTCCCTTTTACAACATGGGAGCACTGCAGCCCAGCTCCTTCTAGCACTACATGAAGAAATGTCAGAGGCCCCAGACATGTTGGTGGAGTTGCCACCGCAGCTCCTTCCCAGACCAGAGTTTCCGAAGTTTCTGAGAGGGCAACTCTGCTGTGGGAAGACGCCACCACAGCACGGCCTTCTCCTTCCTCCCCTCCCCTCCACCCCCACCCACCCCCCAATGACCTGGGACTTTTAACATTTTCCAGGGTGTGTGGGAGGAAGCCATGCTGCATCACAAAAAGCAACGTCAAGTGGAGCCCACTGTTTAATTGCTGGGAAGCACAACAACACATTGCTGGAAGGGTGGAAGACAGGCGGAAATGTTTTCATGAAGTACTAGCTTTCACTCAAGGAATCGAAGTGTTGATTAGTGAACACACCTGCGATAGCGCAGACTGCATAAACTATTCATGCGACAAACAGCTGGTGCCTGCGTACAGTCGGCACCTTACCTTTTTGTGCTTGCCATATCCACAAAGAGTCTCCAGACCACCGTCTCTTTCAGGCTGCACGGCTGGTTCCTGATGAATCGCAGCTATCAAGCGCAGTCCCCATTTTTGGGAAGTATCGAGAGAAATGTGAGCAAGGGAAGAAAACGGCCCGGACCCCTTCATCGCAGCACATGGCGCTTCAGAACTGGCATCGCAACATGACTCTCCGGAGGAAACAGCAGAAAAAGCTGTGTGGTGAATAAAATTTGGGCAGGGCCACTACGTTGGTAGTAGACTCGCCATCTGAGGTTGGGCCAAACATAAAACATTGGAGCAAGCATGTTGCAGACACTTCAAATTCTATGTTCATACACGAGTGTAAGAAATGACTGAGTGCATTTGGCCCGGTGCTGAATGCTGGTCATGGCTTATGCATCTTTGGCTGGAGGGAAGGGTAAGGCAAGTTTGGAGGTGGAAGATACAAAACTAGATCTCAGTTGATTTCCTAGGCGTTGTGATTAGCCTGTAGCAGCAGAATATTCATTGTTATCAAACTGTGTTTTTTTTCTTTGACCTTTTTTTAAAGGGTATCTTCAGAAATCAGAAAGTCAGCTACTGATGAACTTTTCAGAGAATTACAGGAGAATCCAGGAAGAACGCACTCTGATTGATCGCAGTCTCCCGGCTTTGTACTCCGGAAAGGTGATAGTTCCTTCGAGCCCTGATTTACTTAAGGGTTACTTTTGATAAGGCTTGTGCTAAATTCCACGTTGATGTCATTAATGTTACTCGTGCTCCTGTGTCATTCACAAACGTGCTTGTTCAGAATGACCCCAGAGGTTGGTCAGCTGATCTTGACACATGCCAACCCTGGCACAGATGATCATCACAAATTGTAGCATTATTGTTGGAAGTAAATAATGGGTTTACAGAAGCTCAGGATTATGGCATTGTTTGTTAATGGAAAAATATTTCGTCCCTGAGAAAATCGTTTGAGGAAAATGTAGCACATTAACAGGACTATCCTATGCTCATGTGCCCCATGTGTAGACATGCATAGGATTACACCAGGGGCAGGCAATTTGTGGCCCACCAGATGGCTTGGTCTGCAAGTCACATCAGCCCTAGCTAGCATAGCCAATGGTGAGGGATGCTGGGAATTGTAGGCCAAAAGAGCACCTTTTATCAGCTTAGGCTGATATACCAACTGCGCCCTTATCTGGACAGAGATAGCCTAGCTACAGTTATCCATGCTCTGATAACCTCTCGTTTGGATTACTGCAATGTGTTATATGTGGGGCTGCCTTTGAAAACGGTCCGGAAACTTCAACTGGTACAAAACAGGACAGCACGGTTACTAACAGGGACTGGCTGACAAGACCACATCATGCCAGTCCTTTTCCAGCTTCATTGGCTGCCAGTCCAGGTCCGGGCCCGATTCAAAGTGCTGGTATTAACATTTAAAGCCCTAAACGGCTTGGGGCCGGGCTATCTGAAGGAACGCCTCCTCCCATATGTACCTGCCCAGACCCTAAGGTCATCCTCAGGGGTCCTTCTCCACGAGCCCCTGCCAAAGGAAGTGAGGCAGGTGGCTACCAGGAGGAGGGCCTTCTCTGCTGTGGAATGAGCTCCCTAAGGAGGTTCGCTTGGCACTTACATTATATGCTTTTAGACGCCAGGTGAAGACCTTTTTATTCTCCCAGCATTTTAACAGTCTATAAATAAATTTTAACTTGGTGTTTTAAATTTGTAATTTTGCATTGCTGCTGTTTTTATCTGGTTGATGGTTTTATATTGTTGTTTTATACTTTGAATGTTACTGATTTTTGTGAACCGCCCAGAGAGCTTCGGCTATTGGGCGGTATAGAAATGTAATAAATAAATAAATAAAACACCTGAAAGACCACAAGTTGCCCACCCTTAGATTACACTGTGAGGAATTATTATCATTACTGAACTAGTATCAACAGAAAAACCCAGAACAGTTCTCAAGAAATCAAGGTGCTACCCAGATTGCTATCTTTTGAAAATTCATATAGTCCTGCTTCCTAGGAGCATAACTAAGTTGCATGCTTTATTGTTAAGGATATTTTTAGCTTTTTAATGTCATGAATCCTCAATTATTTTTTTAATCTGCAGCTTCTTGAAAGAAAAACACGGTTTGATTTTATAATTGGTTTAACAAGAATTGCTGAGCTCAAATGGACTTTGCTGTCTGCCTTTGGAGCTCAAGAGCTATAATGCATACAGCTGTGCTTTCAGATGGCAATTTTGCGGTACAACTTTTGTGATGATTATCTGAAGTTCTGGTAAATGGGCAGCAGAGAATCTACCGAGGATAGAATTATATAGCCACAGGGTCTCATGGGGAAATTATCTGCAGAGAGATGAGTCAGAATAATAGTAATTTGCTGTATCCTTATGATATCCTATTCAAGAGTCAATTGAATGCCCACCAGATATGCTTGAGTACAACACCCCATAATACCCAGCCAGGCTGGCTGTGGGTGATGGGAGTTGTTGTCCAACACATCTGGAGGACATCCGGTTAGGGAAGGCTTCTGTAGTGAATGGCAGGTGGTGGTCAGATTCAGAGATTTTTGCTTTCTTATTCATGGATGTCATTGCGCAGGGATGGCCCACTTTCACTCCAATGGGAGAATTTGTTTCCTTCGTTGAAATGAACAGGGTACAGGGTGGATTTTGTTGAATCAAAGACCTCCAAATGAAATTATTGATGTAAGCCAAGTTGTGTGGTTGTTGTTTTAATTCAGTTTAATTGAATTTATTCCCTGAATTTGTTCCCTGGATGCTTGTGACTGCTATTAACAATTACAGTATATTTGTTTGGAACTAAATAGAGCCTTTATGCTACTACTATATAAGAAATGCAGAACCCTTGATCATATATAGCTATGCCTTTTGCACTACAGAACTATCCCCAAAACTTTCCAGAAGCAAAGGCTGGGGTTTAGGTAGTACAGTAAGTCGGAAAGTATATATCCACAGCGTTTGGTTGGTGGTTGTAGATGTTCCTAATATGAAAAATCCGTCCTTTGCCATTGAGAGTTAGAAGGCATGAAATAGGAGTATAAGATCACTCAGGTCAGTTCAGACGATAGCCCTGATGAGATGCTGTAGGGTGTCTCCTGAATCCTTTGCATATGATGATTTGTCAGTTCCTGGGTCCAGTATGAAACCCGCAATAGTGCCTTTAACTCAGCATATGAACCTGACTTATCCTGGGCTGGCCCAAAACGGTTTGCTCCTGGATGCAAAGGACAAGAGGGCACCCTCTCCGCCCCAACCCCTCCTTCCATGTACTGAAGCTGACTGGACTGACAATAAAATCTGCACTGGTGATGGAACAGCATTCTCCACTGTACCTGAGGGCAGCAGCCTAGCTTAGGGGGCAGAGCACCCGTAGCTCTGCCCTCGAACAGAGAGGGGATGGCTGAGACACTTAGGAGAAACTGCTGCAGAGGTGTCACTGCTGCTCTCCTGCCTCAGCTGCTTAAGGTGGCTGCCTCATTGTACCTAATGGTAGCACCGGCCCTAAGTTGAACCATTGTTCTATCTAGTCCTATACTATTTGTTGACTGTGATTGGCAGCAGCTCTCCAAGGTAAAAGCCAGAGGCCTTTCCCAGTAGTGCTATCAGAGATCCCTTTAATTGGAGATGGCAGGTGTGAAACCTGGGACTTCCTGCGTGCAAAGCCAGTGTACTACTACTGAGCTATGATAAAGGGTGATGGGTTCCATTTTAACAGATTACAAATGTAAGCTTTTAACACTGGCCCTGTTCAGACGCTAAGCCATGGTTAGGCCGCTAACCCCTTTGCAGTAAGTGGTTAGTGAGCGTGTTTAAACTGTGGTTATGTAGCCACCATGGTTAGGAATGGTTCACAAGACACACTAAGCCATAATGTTTAGCTCAAAACGCTTAACCAGCATGGATTAGTGTGTTGTCTGAATAGGGCACTGTTATTTGTTGTAGACTCAGGTTGCATTTGAACCTGTTTTTAAAAAATAAAAGTAGCACTTACTGTAATGCAATGAAAAAAGAGAAAGAATAAACTTCTGATTTAAGTTAAAAAGACCTGTTTTAAAAACAACTTATTTTGATTTCCCCACCCCCACCCCGCCCTGGATGGGGAAACAGTTGTAGGAGGGGAAGCTTAATGGTGCACATCTGGAGCTCCCATGCACAGAACACATTTTCAGAAGGGGTGCGCTCGCCTGTCTGCAAAATAAGGAGTTTGGGAGTTGTGAAGGCAGAAGATCTGTGAAGGATTTAAAACATGTCATGAAATATATGCAGAAATAATTATGGGTGCAATCCTATGCACGTTTATACAGAAAAAAAATGTCCCCCATTCATAGAATCATAGAATAGTAGAGCTGGAAGGGGCCTATAAGGCCATCGAGTCCAACCCCCTGCATTTCCTAACATGCCAAAGACAGCCATGCTGGCTTGGAGTTGTAAGGTATTTTTCATTCCAGGATTGTGCCCTAATATTGGCCAACAACTATTCAGTCAGCGTTGTTGTATTTCAGCTTGCTTTCTATGTGCAAATATTTAATCTGATACTTTAGCTCTGTTCTGATTGTTTATTACAGTTGTTTAAATATGTATTTTGTTTTTATTTCTTTTCAACATTTGTAAGCCACTTTGCTTTGAGGGGTTAAAAAAATAGAGGAGCGAGTTAATAAATAAATGGATATCAAAATATTTATTTATTTAGAGTAGGAAGAGTTGGGTGAAATCTAATTGTGACCATCTGCTGATGAAACAGTGGTGTAGATTCTATGGGCTACATCCAACATTGTGCAAGTGGACGTCTGCTTGCACAGAAGGATCTTTCCTATCGTCTCCTCCTCCCTACCCCCAGCCCCCCTATCTGAACCCTCCAGAGTAGAATTTAGGGGCACACAGAGGGCTATAAGGTTAACCCACTTGTAGCCCACAGTGCAGAAGGCCTTTTCTGCAGTGGTCCCACACCTTTGGAACAAGCTCCCATCAGAGGTCCACCATGCTCCATCATTGCAAACTTTTAAGAAGGCCTTGAAGATGTATTATTTTACTGTAGCCTTCTCGTGATATGACTACAGTTGCTGCTCGTATTGCCATTGTTGTTGTTGCTGTTTTTATTGCTATCTTACTGTGTTTATATTTTTATTGCTTTAATATTTTAAGTATTTTAATGTATTTTATTGTTGTAAGCTGCTTTGTGAGGGCTTCTGCTTTAAATAAATAAATAAATAAAAATAGTGATGAATTACCAGTAGAGAGAAGGAGTAAGGAGGTCATTTTCTGATCCCATGTTCTCTTTCTATTCCTTACATCACACATCTCTCCTCAGTTTTATTGGAAGTGCTTTATCCTGTGTCACAAAACCAAGCGTGCCCATATGAATGTTACTTTCTTGACTACTAGGGCTACCGTGTAGGGAGTGAATTCTGGAGCCAGCCTGTGCAGATTGGAGATGAGCTCACCGGCCTGACAGTGTCACTGGGCCAGACTGAACGTGGCTTCCCAGAAGAAGTCACTCACGTTGGGAAACCTTCCAGCATCTGGATGGAGATGGGTGAGGCATCACAAGCATGAGACATTTCATAAAGGGATATGATGAGGTTGAAGTTAAAAAGGTGAAATCACTTCCTGCTGGGTGTACATTATTGTGAGGAAGTTTGTGTAATCAGAATTTATTTTGGCAGTGTCAAGGTGTCGAAGTGCACCATTGTCTGTTGTTTAGCTATAACAGGGACTAATACGATGATGTGTATAATGTCAAAATCCCTCCTGCCAAAGCAAATTAAGACTTACTCAGTAGGTGTGTACAGTGTGACGTAAATATAGGGCAAAATGGTCCAAGGAGCAACAACATCATCAGTTTATTTGTATGCTGCTCTTCTGCAAGAGATGGTGCTCAAAACAAGAACTTCCAATACAAAAGAAAAGAAAATAAGAACAGAAGTAGATAGCCAGACATAAACTTCAATCTATCAAGACTGTTCAATTTCCTGTCTTGAGGAGGTAGGTGTGGGTGTGTGGGTGATCACTGTCAGTCAGTCCCCCCCAAAAGACTGTTTCACCCTCAATGTCAGATCAGAGGTAATTGTCCACTTATTTCTTAATTGCAGCATTAGTGTGGCAAGAGATTTTGGACCAAGTACAATGTGCCCCATGTATCCCTGACTGTATACTGCAGGGGAAAGCGAAGCAAATCCCACCAGAATCACTAACCTGCTCCAAGGGAAATGTCATCCGAGGCTGACAGGCAAATCAGTTCTACCCTGAGCCTGGAAGTAAAACTTGACTACAGAGTTTTTAGAGAAGAAAATTATTATAGCATTTTAGTAGGTGTCACTGTGATGTTCAGCTGCCTTATATGTTATAAATGTACGTATGTGTGTGTGTATGTATATGTTTGTGTGTGTGTATATATATATATTTATATCAATATATATGTGTTTGTGTGTGCATATATATATATATATATATATGTATGTGTGTGTGTGTGTGTGTGTGTGTGTGTGTATGTATACACATACACACACAAAGTTATTGTTTATATGTATAAGGTTCAGGAAATAAGTAGGCCTCAAGGTACTTACAATTAGTAGGGGGGGGGTTGAATGCCTGTGTGTTGATTGGATGGTTGAGGGGGGGTGCAGATTGGCTGAGTAAGAGTGGGAGGAGCTAGAGAAATGTATCTATATATAGTTAAGTGAGTGAGAGGAGTGGGTAGATAAGTCTGTGTAGTATGAGCAGGCGAGTTTTGTGTAGATGAGTCAGTGGTAGATGAGTCTGTGGGGTTTGAGAGCTTGAATGTTATGAGGTAGTCTGGGAAGAGAGTGAGAAATACAGTGTGTAGGTTAGAATTCTGTGAGGTAGAGAGAAGTAGAAGATTTTTAAGACTATGTAGTGGAACCTTGTAATAAAGAAGTGACTGAAACCAATACACGTTGAACCTTGTAACCATATGCATTTGAACTGAGGAAACCATTAAGCTTATACACACATTTACTTGAGTTAATAAATTCCAATTATATTTACAAACAACTGGTGTGGTCTCTGAAGGTGTCAGGAGAAAACAACAAATGGTGGCAGTGGAATGGGAAACTGAGGGCTAGGTTGCTGGGCTGTGGGGCCTGAAGAAGAGGCAAGACAGGAGCAGCAGCAGTAGGCCTAAACCCTCACACATGTAATTAGCACAGGGGGGATTGGTCCTGGGTGCTAGTGGCGTGGTCAGTCCTGTCAGGTAGCTTGTGGGTATCTCACGTGAAGTTGAGACGACACAGGGGGCAGGATGCATCACAGCCACCACATCTAATTTCTTATTTCCAGTTCTTGTAATTTCCACTTCTTCAAAGGGGATGGGGTGATAAATAGGGCAGATCCTCAAGCTGTTTGGGAGCTGGAACATCTGTGAAGTTGAACTTGGATAACTTGGAAACTGAGGGAGCTAAGGTTGTGGTGTGACATTAAAGAGGGCACTTCCCATAGGTAATTATTAAATCTCAGCAAGTGACTAAAGTTAGTTTTAGCAGACCAGTTGATGCACCAATACAGAGGTCACAGTTGGGTATTTTTACAGGGACCAGACCTCCAAAACACCTCCCTTTCCATCGCACGTGGGAGAAGAGTCTCTTCCTGAAGCATCGGCGAAATGAGTTAAAGGAGATCTTAGAACAGCTGGATTTTTATAACCCGGTATGGTGATACATGCTTGTCAGTGTGCAAAACTATTTATATGTAGCAAAAGTATAATTCTTGTATAGTTTTTATCTTGCCTCCCAAAATGTTCCGGGTACTTCCAGACAGAGGGATTCTGATGCTACCAATCCAAAAGCATGGTGCTGCTCTTCTGTATCTCCCCCCCCCCCTTTAAAGGATTTCTTTTTTCAGATCAGCAAAAAGATGGAAGGGGCGGTGAGAAAACATGAGAGGGTTACAAATGGAAGACTGCGTCATTTGGTCTCTCCGTAAAATTCTCTGAATGAGTTTTGCGATTGCATTGTAAAAGCCTCATCTGGAAGCATCCTATGACGTAAATCCAATTTAGCGTCTTCTGCATGTTTAGATGGAAGAAAGGACTTTTTTCTGTCCAAACATTCAAAGGATCACACCCTTAGCCATTTTGACTTCGGTGTAAAACAACAGGAGTAAATCTAATGGAAGCACAGTACTTTTTTTAAAATTACTATTATTTCCCCTCTCAACTCCAGGACCTGGATGGTCTGGAAGTCATAAGCAGAAATCAACCTTTCACCAACGTGTCAGCAATGAGGATTTCGCCCTGTGAAAAAGAAAAAGAATTTGCTGAAGAAGAAAAAATCCAGTAAGAATGTTTGGGGTGGTTGTCTGGAGCAGTGAAGATATTTGTGAGGGAAACCTGGCCTTCCCAAGATGGTGTTTTCTTTGTATTTGGGGGGAAATTAGTGAGTGGAAGTGGCTACATAACTCTCTCCCCCCCCCCCTCCGATTCCCTCCATGCAAATGCCTCTCCAGCCGCCACACACATACCTTAATTCCCCACCACCAGTTATCTTCTGAAAACAGAAGTGACATCACCTGGGGGATTTATGGCTTGGCGGTAGTGGGTGGGTGGGTTTTGCAGTGCATAATCCGTGGGCACAGGAAGACTTAGAACACAATCCTATGGATGTTTAGACAGAGGAGTCTTACAACTGGCTGGAGCATGCTAGGAGTTGTAGGAGTTTTTTCTGTCTAAACGTGCATAGGATTGCAGCCTTAAACCACCTTTCCCTCTTGTCATTCGTCCCGTGTAAGTTCTCCTCCTTCCTGTATTTAAAGAGGCACAGCAGTGCCTCTTTAGTTAAGGTTGGACAGTAAAAAAAAAAATTCTACCATTATAAAGGGGTAATGGGGGGGGTGTCATTCTGACATTCATAATTCCCTTTTATCTCATCAAACATGGGGTGAGGATTACACATGTGTTGGGATAATATCTAGTTTGGCCTCAAAACATTGGACCCATAGATGTTAACATTCTCTGTGAATATTCATTATTTTCCCACTTTACTCTGTATAGACCAGTCTAGCTCATGGCTGAGCAAGGAAAGCAAAATAATCTTTCTAATAGTGGAAGGCAGGCAGCCTACCTGCAGAGGGAATGAATTTGCTCTGGGCAGCCCCATTAATTTCTGTGCCTTGTGCTTCCTGCCCTTTCAGTGTAAGAGATAGGAGATATGGAGTCCTATACGGGGTGCCTCTGTTGGTCTCCAGTTCCCCAGCTTTATTCCACAACCCACTCTCAGTAGGGCACTTGTATGGCCTTCCTGACCTTCTCCAAAACAATTGCTACTCTCCATTACCTTAGTTCTGGACACTTTGGGTTCTCCCCCCCAACCCCCCCCCCCCCAATATTTTGGCAGATGCAGCAGTGCCCTGTCCCGATATTCCACGTGGATTTTTAGCAAGTGCTGCTTCACTCCCTTTATGAAACAATGGGGAAGATTCAAAATGCCATTCCATGACGGCAAAGCCCAGAGGCAGAATCCTCTTTTCAGTGCCCAATCCAGCCTGTAACTCAGATGCAACATGAGGATGCTCAGCACACTGGAGCTGCTCTGTTACATTTAATATCCTTGTACTGTAAGAGCTGCTGCTTCCCAGTGTCATGAAAGGCTAGAGGGTTATGGACAGTTGCCCACAGTCCTTCCCAGTTTGATGGGTTATTGTGGGATTGATGTTATCTTGAGTTTATTGATGGACTGTGTTTTCTCACTGAGGTAAATGTTTCCAGGACTGAGGCCTAGTTCTCAACCCTTGTAATTCTAGGCTGTATCAGTTCTCACTGCAGGTTTAGGTTCCCATAATTCAACGCTTCACAATACAAAAATAAAAAATAATCCTTCCACATAGAAACCTAGAAGTCATGGAGAAGTTTTAATTTACCTTCCTCTGTAATGTAATATTTGTATAATGGAGGGGGGGTTGTATGGAGGAGTATTCAGCCAGGTGAACCTCCACCTGCCACCTGAAGTGTGGTGGCCCAGGCAGATCTTTACTACCTTTTAAGAAAGATAATCCTTAGGTAAATGGCTCTGTCTATTTGCTCCTTAACCTGAGTTCTGTTCTTTCCTTTTATATATGATATATGGCAGTATCCTATACTGCTGCTGCATGTACACAAACTTTGTTGTTCTAGCAGAACGGACTGCGAGTGCAACAGGAGTTCATAGTTCCTGAAACAACCCCAGAAACGAGTGGAAACACTTGTTTCAGAAATCAAACAGGTCAGCAGAGCTCCCTTCTATGAGCCCCACTGACCTGACTTGTTCTGGAAATGAGCATTTCCACTAATTTCTCAGGAACTATTACTTCCTGTTGCGCTAGCGGTACGCTCTGCTGTCATGCAAGCAGTGTAAGATACTGCCCATGCATCTCTATATCTGGTTTAGCGTTTGTACACTTTCACCAGGCAGTGGTATTCAACCATTCTTTCTTCAAAGGAGCTCTGGTCAAGTGAGTCTTCAGTTAATTGGTTCTTGAGATATGATCAGAGACAAACATGGGACAAAACCTGCATCTCCCTCCAAGCATATTAATTTGTCTGAAGTCAGGAGTGCAAAAAGCTCAGCCCACAGGTGACCCCCAAGGCCTGTCCGCCCCAACGCCCAACTCCAGAAAAAAACAGTAGGGGGGATGGGGCACAAATGCTTTAGGAGTGGGCTCCATGGTTCTTGCCATAGGATTCCTGTTCCTAGAGCATCCTCAGAGCATCCTAGGAAGCAGTACTTAAATGCTCCTGTCTGTTTCTTAGGACATTCCAGGAATGGCGGTTCTATGGCAGGAACCATAGAGCCCGTTCCTAGAATATTTTTTCCCTGAAATTCCAGGTAACAATGTGTGAGATATCAGACTCATTAAATAAGGGAGTGGATTAGAATAGGAAGAAGGGCTAGGAGCAGGATGGCTGGGCAGTTTGAGAACGGAGGATTCTGGGAGGAGTGTTGGTTTTATCTGATTAAAGTAGGTGACAGGGCTGTGAAAACTCTTGGCCAGGAGTTGGATTTGAGTGAGTAGTCTGTGTATGAGAGTGATTTGTATGTTATATGTGAATGAGTGTGTATGTGCACACAGCCACCGGAAGTGACCCTCAGGGCTGAAAAGGTTGTGTACCCCTGCCTTAAATAATCCTGATTTTTGCTTTGTTTGATAGGGACCCATTGGAAGAATATCCAGATATTTTTTTGGAACCTGTGTTGGGTCCATCTCTGAAGTTCTGTGGAGAACTGGCTCGGTGGATCAACACTACTACTCATGTGGTAAACTGGGTTTTTAATACCACACTGTAGTCTTCTGTCTTCCTTTTACTCAGGTTGTGTGGTCTTGTAGTGATGCCCAATGATGCAACCAAATTTGTCTTCCAAGGAACCAAAAAGTAGCTTCTGTGTACTTTGAAGAACATTACATAGGAATGTAGGAAGCTCCGTTGTGCTGAGTCACACCATTGTTCCGTCTAACCCAATATCGTTGACTCTGACTGGCAGCCATGACTTTCCAAGTTTTCAGGCAGGATTCTTTCCTAGCCCTACCTAGAGAAGCCAGGGATTGAACCTGGGGTTTTCTGTTTACGAAGCAGGTGCTCTACCACTGAGCTATGACCGATGGTTTTGATACTTTATAAAATGTATGGGTCTTATTTTGACAAAAGGGATTCATCGAAGCTGGAAAACAACACAGTCCTTTGGCCATGGGCTGGAGGGCAGGAAGGGTGGAGTGGGATAGCGTCCTGCCAAGGCAAAGGTTTCCCATTGCAGGCATGTTTGTGTTTTGTTTTCTTCCATTCTAATAGGGTGAAATTGGCATTGCTGCCCGCGTCACCTTTGAAATTCTGGTAGGTGAGAAAGCCGAATCTTGCCTCACGGTGAGCAATGACGGCACAGCTGCCATCTGGTATGATTGGCGGAGGCTTCCTCAGCCCTTCACCTTTCAGGAGAAAAAGGAGAAAACGATACCGCATTTTTACTTTAACACCAGATCAGGTGAGCGATGCATTTGGGTTTGTTTGTTTTTTAAGGTCAAATTTGACGCCTTCATATAAATGCCAGATGCACACAGGAAGGAGAACCTCCTTAGGAGGCTGAGTTGCACATGATGGATCCAATCAAGTATGCACTTTTTCATCAACTTCATGCCCTACCAGTAGCTTTCAATTATCTTGGTCAAACATCTTTGAAATTCTCTTTCCATATTGCAGGTCTTGTTATCAGGAGTGTGGGCAAAAGGGAATTGGGGATCAAATGTAAATGAGATGTAATAGTAGAGTTGCCTTGATGTGTTTCAACCAAACACTTACAATACCTGACTATTAGCACCTGGAACATAATGTCAAAAGCTGGATGTGTTTTTCAAAACTAAGGTCTTTACACACTGATAAAAAGATGCTACTGAAATTAGCCAGGGTGTATGAGAAAGAATGAATGGGGAGATGAACTGCAGAGTGTGAAGATACGTGGGGTATCCTGGCAAATGGGCACCCAACGCATTGAATGCAGGATGTCCTTCAGATCTGTCTTGGGCCGCTGCACACATTACACAGTGATAAATGCATGTTTACCGTCTCCTCCACATAGGGGTGGGCAGGTGGAAAAACAGGATCTACAGGCAGATCTTTGGGAGATTTTCAGTAGATTGGCAAGGTCATTTGTTTCCCAATTGTTTTAACAGTAGCAACAATAAAATGACCATTCCCACCCAAATTAGGCTGAAATGAAGAAAGCTTTGGGTCACCAAGATAGACATTTCCTTGAAGAACTGTGAACTCAGTTCAGGTTTGGGACTGAAAACTAATTCCTAGGCTTGGAGATGCCCTGTTCTTGAATGCCAAGTGTATCTCTTTTGCATCTGACGGGTTAGTGGATCTAGCTTGAAGTCTGCCCACCTCTGCTCTACATGGAGTAGAGCGCTGTGGCCTTCATACATGCACTTTCATTATGTACGTAGTGACAAACTCTGTTTATTTTATCCCATGTTACTTTCAAAAGCCAATTTGAGAACTGTTGTTGTTGTTAACAGACAGGAAATAAACCTAAAAAATAAAATAATAAGTTAATAAAAATAAAAGCAACATGTCAAGTGGCCCTCAGAGGAGTTCTCCTGCCATGGGAAAACTGCTACATTTCATTCCCAATATGTTCCATCTTGTCTCTCTCAGGAGTTATCCTCCCTGGAGAAACCAGGAAGTTTACTTTCATCTTCAAGTCACTGAATGCAGGCATCTTCAAGGAGTCCTGGGAATTTGGTACCCATCCTGTGTTACTAGGAGGGGCTACCTTGGAAGTGACCCTATGGGGAGTTGCTCTGTATGAAGATATATCAGCTGGTCTCAGAAAGGAGTTGCAGGTAACCAAACAGTTGGAGCAGGCAGCTGTGAGCTTCATGCTTTGAATGAGTTATGGGGTGGAACGGGGCTCTGGAAGTCCATGTTGCTCTGGGACTGAAGGTTTGTGTGCAGTGAGTAGACTTGCACAGCAACAAATATGCTGTTGCTGCAAACAAAGGAAGAAGAAGAAAAAGATCCTTCTCATGGTCCTCTGAAGAAAAGGATGCCATCTGGATTTCTGCAGAGATCCAGGAGTATGGATGAGACTCTTGTGTTGAGTTATATCAATCTTCCCTGACCTGATGGTCTCCGGATGTGTTGGACTACAACTCCCATCACCCACTCACCCCAGCTATCATGGCCAGTGTGGTGTAGATGGCTAGAATGCCAGGTTAGGTCCCCAGAGAGCTGGATGTAAATCCCCACTTGGTCATGAAGCCAGATGCTCTTTCAGCTGAGGCCAGATTAAAAATGTAATCAATTAATACATTAGAATGTTTGTATAATCAGATAGGTATTGGTTGCATACATTATGGAAGGGTCAGACAGCTAGGAGCAGGCAGCCTTCCATCTATTCCTTGCTACAACTGACCATGATCAGAAGCATAGCATGAGTTAGATGTTATGATCGGAAGATCTTCGGCCTACAAGTGGGTGTTCACAAGGCTATAATCTCTCTCTCTCTCTCTTTTTAGGATACGTTCACACTACCAGTCTAATCTAGTTTAAACTGAATTAGGGCACTATGGTGACATTTATTTCCATTTAAATTATAATAATTATTTGTAAAATTGTATCTAGATGCATCTGCAAATTTTATGCAAATCTGTACCCTCTTTATATTTCGGATTAAACATTTCCTCCTTTTGGTGATGGATAAATGCCGCCCCCATGCTTTTGCCCTCTCTCCAGCTGAACTGGAGTGGCTGCAGGATTTTTTTTGAATGCGGCATCTCCTTCACCCTGTGAGATAAAGCTTAATTCCTTGCACCATGTTTGGGCCCTTGGCAGACACTATTGGGTTGCTTTCCTTCAATTTTTAGCATATAGAACTAGCCACATGCTATGGTGTGTGTTTTTTTTCCTTTCAGAATATACATATATATATATACACACACACACTGTGTTATATATGATACCACAATATACTGTGCCTTCATGCGACATTGATGACATGTTAATGGAGGCTGGCAACGTTTTGGTTATATAATTTAATTTATTCTTATCCTGCTTTATAGATAAATATAGTCTCCTGAAGTAGTTCATATCAATCAGAAAATGGGACCCTGCCCTCATGTTCACAAATGAAAAAGGCTGGAAAGGTGAAAGGAAAAACAGAGCAGGGAAATACTTTGGGGAATACCAGAAGCAAATGGAGAGATATAACTCTGTACCCGTCAGAGGCGGTCCTCCCTTTCCATGATGTTCTTCCCGAGTGGGAAGGGATGCAGCCTCCCGTGGCCCTTGTTTCTCTGGCCAATAGCAGAGGCCAGTATTTCCTTCCTCGTCGCTTGCTTTTGCATTCCCAGGGCCACATGGCTGCATACTTACGTATATTTATGTATCTTTTTCTATGGGAGAAAGTAGCAGGAATGTGTACTAGTTGACATTTGTAAAGGACTGTAGTTATCATACCTCACATCCGGTTTTGTTGGAATTCCAGAAAGAGCTAGAAACTCAGGAAATTGCTGTCATAGTGGAAGAAAATCTGAAGGACCTTCTTGATCGAATCCGTACGCCAGAGCGACTGCAATCTCCTTTTGATGCATATGTCACGGAGGAAGAGTTATTCTACAGAAAGAATCCAGAGGTATCATTTGCCCTTTGGGGCTGAAAGGGTGCTCTTGGGTTCATACAGGAATCTGACACTGCTACACCTTTGGAATTTATATTCATATCAGCCATATTGTAAAAAAATAAAATGTACTGCACAACCAGAACAGCATCAAAAATAGAAAACAGTTACAGCAAAGGTTTGACTTAGTCATCATAGCTGAGGTAGTATAAGTAGTTTCTTAAATATACAGTACATTAAAAATTGCAGGGTCTTACAGAAAATTAAGAAATGGGGTCCTTTCGAATTATAATTCTTCCATTACCTTGCAAAATATGTCTTAATTTGGCTATGTACAATCTATTCCAAGTTCTTTTAAACCACTCATTCAGTCTAGGAATATTTGGTAATTTCCAGATCTCTGCTATTACTAACAGCAGCCATTAACATCATTCCCACTGATTTATAGAGAACAAACTCTTTCAATAAACCAGGAATTAATATTGCATTATGAGGGACTTTTTCTAGAATCCTGCAGTCTGTTTACACTTCCATCAAATATGAAACTAGTTTAGTATCTGGACTTACACAATGTCAACACTGGCCATACATTGTCTTGATAACGCTGACAGATTTTAAAAGCATTTCTATTTCATCTGTACAGGATCTTATTTTTTAAAAAAGCTATGTCATTGTGTTGGATATTGACAGTTTAGAGCTCCTTACACAAATGTATCTCCAGTAATATTATCTGATGGTTTATTAAGATCTTGATCTCGTTTCTGTTTGTACCAGGGGTTGTGGATCAGATTTAGGACTATGAAACCCACTCCCTGGCTTCCCAAATTACTTGGTATCCACTCCTCTTCAAACCAGTAACATTACTTAAGCATTTAGGCACATAATGTTATTACTGAGTATGCAGGACCACACCACTGTAAGGGATTTAAAACAAAAAGGGCATTTTTTTTATTAGTGAGAGAAAAGGATCAAAAATAGGTGCAGTTTAGAAAAGAAACTAAATACTAGAACTATTTTTAACTTCTCTGTTCTGCCTCTGCTTTGATGGTAATTTGCTGAGCTACAGCTGCAGACTCTGAAAGTTACTAGATTAAAAGTGCAAGCCTAAGCATGTTTATTCAGGAGTAAGTGTGCTTAGGACAGCACTACACAAATCAATATTTATATAATCACAGCTGAATTGGAGCCATGACTGATAGCATGTTCCCCCAAACGGGTGACTTGTAATCCTCTGCCCATGGAACAAAATCCTCATTTCCCCCCCGCCGCCCAATGGGCGTTTTTAGAGACCAAATTTTGTTTTAGGACTCATTGCTTTAGGACTCATACAACTCTCACTGAGCTCAGTAAGACTTAATCCTATGTACGTGTGTATAGAATTGCAGGCTTAGTCAATGATGCTTGAGGGTGGGGATAAGTGTCAGTTCAAATTTAGGATCAACCAATGGGGAAGTTAGCTTTCAATCTCAGCACATTGTTGATTACTAGAAGCAAATGGGCACAGGAAAGGAATAAGTGTCTGCCAAGACAGGAACATTCTTGAATGATTTTCACTCAGTAGTATGACTGCAATTCTGTTGTCTAATCAGGCTAGCTAGAAGGATGTGGCTCCATGGCCTCCGGGGGTGGGTGCATAGTTGCTGTTTCCTGGAAGGGGACTTATCCTTCATGCTCCCATGGCAAATCTGGGGGTCCATTTTTATGTACATATAGCTAAAGTATCCAGAACTATCCAAAATGGGCTTTCACAGAGGTCTTGACGATTCTGTGGATCTAGCAGAATCTGTCCAAAGATGTTTATATCATTGTGTATCTAATTCCTCTTTGCCCCGCTTTCTCATCTTCTCTCGTTACAGTTGCACTACCAACACCAAGTGGTAAAGGGGCTACATGAGTTATGGAACAAACTCATGAATCCTCCTCCAGTGACAGACCTATATGCCTACGAGGGTCAGATGAAAAGCGCTATCAGTGAAACCTCTGCACCAAAGAGTGCCGCGGACTTGCAGAAGAGTCCGGAGGAGATGCTGCACCAGAAGAGTATCTCCCCAGCTTTTTCGGGAGCAAGGAGCTCTGAGATGGAGGAGATGATTGGCCGGCTGAGTGGGACGGTGATGGAGGATGTGAACCAAATGGAGGAAGTGATGCGGGTGGAGTGGAATCTTTCTGTTGCAGATTTTAAACAGGTGTGTGACCCGCGTTCCTTACTTTTCCTAGCCTTGGAATATTCTGAGCACATCTCCCGTCTTCTTCCCAGCATATCCAAAAGTTTCTGCTGGTGGCAGCAGCTGGGTTGAAAGGATGATACCTGTCGTGGGCTGTAGGTGCTCAAGTGTCCTCAAGGAGTCAAAATCAAGGAAAGCTCCTGGGCTAATCTACAAAGCTTTATTGCAAACAATTAACACTTCTGTAACACAAATTAGGCACTTTTACGGGGAAATGCGTAGAATTGACCGTTCAGTGGAAAGAAAAGGCTTTTCAAATGTCTGAAGTTTCAAGGTAGAGGAGGGAGCGTAGACGTCTTCTCACACAACCTCTCCGACTGTCGCTTTGGTGCTGATCTCGCTGAACGTTTTAACTTCTGGCGATTCTTAGCATCTAGTAATGTTTTGGAATGTTCACCCCCGGAAGTTGACTCCCTGTCTCCTGAGAGCATAGGCTCTGGCCTTGAGGAGACAGACTCCGGGAGGGGCGCATCTGCAGCTGGAAGGCTCTTCGGTGTGAACTTCCTTCCCCACTAGCTCGGCAACTTCTGAATCAGAATCTGTTTCTGATGGACTCCCTGCATCACTTGGTCCCAACCCCGGAGCAGTAAGGACATACATGACAATACCAGGACTGCGTCCACCACTGAGACACTGGAATGCATGTGCACCGATTTGAGATGCTTGGCACACATCGTTCCAAACTTGAGTTTCCAGATACATACGTGGTCTGGAAATGCAGATGTGCAGTCCTACACATCATCTTCAAATTTTGGGCATGGACATCTGAGTTGGTGCATTAGGAGTGGCCCCAGGGACAGTAGATGCACAGTTCTTGGTTTAAGGCGTTCAATTCTCTCCATGGTGAGGGATGTAGAAGGATGCCCAGGGGCGGGGTGGGGTGGGGGTGTCTTCAAGGCTGATGCACTGCTATTAGTTTTGCAAAGCACGGCAATTGGGGGTGGGAAGTATCTTGCCCATTCTGCCTCTTTGTCCTGCTTCAGGACCTGATGGCCTTGTGCTGGCCATGGATAGCCAGGGATATTTGTAGTTCTGAACTTGACTGTGATTTCTGTCTCATTAGACAGTGCTGACAATTCCTGAAGAAGATGAGCGAGAGGCTGCTCTGGCCCAGATCAATAAAGCAGCAGTGGAGCTTTGTGCCATACCGTTGACCCCTCAGGCTGACCTCCTGTATCAGATCTGGTGTGTGGTTGATAGTATTTATGCCTTACATTTCTATCCTGCCCAACCGCTGAAACTCTCTGGATGGTTTACAAAACAAGATGTAAAACTATAAAAATGCAAGAAAGTAAGAAAACACCATAGAAAAACTTCAAACATTTAAAAGAAACAGAATAAAACTAAAGTAGGAGCATTAGTCTTAAAATCTCTTCACGGGCTGCCAATTAGTTTCCGGGCGAAGTGTAAGGTGTTGCTTATCACCTTTGAAGCCCTACATGGTTTGGGTCCAGGCTACCTGCAGGATCGCCTTCTCCCTTACAATCCGCCCTGCACACAGGTCCTCTGGGAAGAATCCACTTCAGCTAGCAAGAATTAGATTAACAACTGTTACCCAGAGGACCTTCTCTTCTGCTGCTCTCAGACTGTGGAATAGCCTGCTGGAGGAGACTCGTCAGCTTGACAGTCTTTTAGCATTCAAGAAAGCTATCAAGACTGATCTCTTCCGGCAGGCCTACCCAGTAGAATTTTAGGATGTTTTTAGGCTGTTTTTAGGCTGTTTTTAAACAGTGTATTCCATGTTTGTAATCAGTATTTTATGTATTTTATGCTTGTTGTTGTTCCCTGCCTCGATCCAATCGGAGAGGCGGGTAAGAAATAAATTATTATTATTATTATTATTAACAACTTGTCCTACAAATACTTTGCCTAGCCAATGGGCAACATCATCAGTTCTGGGCACCACACTTCAAGAAGGATGCAGACAAGCTGGAGCGTGTTCAGAGGAGGGCAACGAGGATGATCAGGGGTCTGGAAACAAAGCCCTATGAGGAGAGACTGAAAGAACTGGGCCTGTTTAGCCTGGAGAAGAGAAGATTGAGGGGAGACATGATAGCACTCTTCAAATACTTGAAAGGTTGTCACGCAGAGGAGGGCCAGGATCTCTTCTCGATCCTCCCAGAGTGCAGGACAAGGAATAATGGGCTCAAGTTACAGGAAGCCAGATTCCGGCTGGACATCAGGAAAAACTTCCTGACTGTTACAGCAGTATGACAATGGAACCAATGACCTGGGGAGGTCGTGGGCTCTCCCACACTAGAGGCATTCAAGAGGCAGCTGGACAACCATCTGTCAGGGATGCTTTGAGGTGGGTTCCTGCATTGAGCAGGGGGTTGGACTCGATGGCCTTATAGGCCCCTTCCAACTCTACTATTCTATGATCAGCAAGCCCCTTAAACAAACCCCTCTGCAGGCCAAGTAAGACACACATAGGCTTCCAACAGGGAAGGGAAGATTTCTGAGTTAATGGGTAGCTAGCAGTTGTTCTAGTTATTAAGGCTGTTTTAGACATGGCTTTATTTTTTTTAAAAAATATCCAGCCTTTCCTCCAAGGAACTCAGAACAGCATCCATTGGCCTTCCCCTGACCCACTTCCCCACCCCACCCCAACATCAATCCTGGAGATGGATTCGTGTAGGAGAGAGTGTTTAGCTCAGCATTGCACAATGCACTTTCTGGCTGAGTGGGAATTTGAACCAAGGTCTCTTTGGTTCTGCCCCACTACTCTAACCACTGCACCTCAATCTCTTAGAACGTGTCCCCTTGTTTCCTTCTTTAGAGAAATAGCCAGTGTCTCTTAGAGTTCTTTTCTGGAGATCTCACTCAGGACACCAGGTTTCTTAACTCGTAAACACATTCCATATGAAACATCCACTCAGTTTTTAGAGCGGTGGAGATGAGTTTCTTTTAATCTATAATTAGATTAAAAGTTTGTAGGGATTTCAAAAACAGAATAAGCCTGATCATCCAGAAATAAAATTAGTTTTCTTGTATATCTCAGTTTCCCGGGAAGAGGGGGGCAGAGGGAATCTGGCCCTTACTTTTTGCAGTAGTCTCCTTAGGGTGCCAACCTATGCATGTTTAGACAGAAAAAAAAACTCCTACAGCCCCCAGCATTTCACAGCCAGCATTCACAAACTGGGGGTGTACCAAGAGAGAGTTGTTAAGTTATTTATTTGTTTCTTTCTTTTAAGCATTTTTACCTCAACAAGGCTCAACATTGTCATTAAAACAGTTGAGTAGACTATTTATGAAGAGCTGGTGATGATGGCAGTGTGCTGCTTCTTCCTGTCCTGCTCATAGGGCAGTTCGTGGCGGTGGCCTCTGTGTGGAGAGGTCACCCTCCCCCCCCCCAAGCTTGGTGAAGCAGACGGAGAGGGTGATGATGGCAGAAATGAGTGAAAGGCTCCTCCAGTGAGCCCAAAGGAGCGCTGGCCTTGCTCCCTTCCAGGAAGCCTTTGCTAGGTGTGGGTAACTCTGCCATGTCTCTGCACTGGGACCATTCAACTACACCCAATACAGAGATGCGTCAAAATCCCCACCTCCTCAGAGGAGGCTGCCCATCCCATTTTTGTGTGAATCTCTGCTCTGGGCTTGCCTCCCCAAGATGCACACAGGAACATAGGGAGCAGGCTCCACTAACGGTGAGTAATTCTGATTAAAAAGACAGGTCCCAAATCATTTGGAGTAATCTGAATAGGGAGCTCCATAGAGACCCCTTGCTTTTCTCATGTGTTTCTTATTACAAATAGAGACTGCCTCAGTGGAAAAGCATCGTAAGTTCACTTCAGGTTGGAGATACCCAGACCCCTTTGCTTGGGACTTCTGTACATAATATGTTTGCTTATCTCTTCCCCTTGTGTAGTAAATAACAATAATAATAATAATAATATATTTATTTATTTATTACCAGCATCTCCCTTTGGATCGAGGTGGGGAACAACATCAAACACAATATAATACATAAATTTAGTTAAAAGAGCATATAAAACCAATACAATATTAAAATAACAATCACAGCATCTTAAAAATCTTAGGTGTATGAAGGAATTAAATATTGCTTGAGGGACAGGGTGAGTAATTCTTGCAGTCTAAAAGTAAACCTACTCATGTCAGAGTGCCATTTGTCTTCAGTTTTAATTCAATTTAATTTTTTTAAGTCGGTGTCATGGTCATCAAAATTTTGGGGAAATACTGCCTTAAAAGTTAGCTTTGTCATGAGCTCCTGCTAGCTTCAGTCTGCCCTTAGTTATGGAGATAGAGAAAATCGCCAAAATGACAGATAGCGAAATTCTGGTTTGCCTTGCTCTCCTTTCCTTTCCATCCAGAAATAAAGATAATTTTCTTTTGCATGTCAGTTTCCAGTTGTGGCGTGAAGTCATTGACGGTCTGGTGAGCAGCTCGCTAATGCTCAGGGCCCTCCTTGGTATGCCTGAGAAGGACATTTATGTAGAAGTTGTCCCGGAGGAACAAGGTAAGCTGTCATCAAAACAGACCTGGTCTGTCTGGGGGAGGGTGTGGGGCTTGGAAGAATCTGAGGAGGTCAGAGGTAGGGCCTGGCTAATCCAGATAATCAATAGAAAATTGATTATCAATATTTTAATCAATAGAAAATGGTCTGTTTTTTTAAATGGATCTCAAATTTTACAGGCTTTTCTGACCTCAGTGCTGCCTACCTGCCAAAAGGTGTGTGTGTGTGTGTGTGTGTGTGTGTGTGTGTGTGTATATGTGGTTTACTGTTCAGAAGGACAGCTGTCAACCTTAGTTCAACAGGATTCATCTGAGTGAACTGCTCTGATTTTTGTGCAGTTGAGGTGAAACCAGTTGTAAAGCCAGGGAAGGAGGACCGGAAAGTTCAGAAAGAGGATAAGAAGGCTGCTATGAAGGAAAAAGAAAAAGGGAAAGCAGTGAAAGAGGTATGTAGTTGTGTTCTTCAAGGCAAATACCAAGAAATGAAAGACTTACTTCAGAGGAACTATTAACGGGATGCACTTTTGGAGTTTCTGAACTGAGCTGACTCTTTGCTGAAACACACCTTCCTATGACATTGTTATGAAGCTGGGTGTATGTTATGTGTGTTTACTTAGCTTGTTCTCGTCTCTTTTTAGCATACTTCCATTTTTCTGAGCAGGAACGGCCAAACAGCAAGAAAACCAAATTGAAAGAAGACAGAAAAGGAAGACTTTCCACAAAGGAAGCAAAGGAAGTGATATCTTTTTCAGTAGACAATCCAGAAATAGAAGCCCTTCGCCACGAACAAGTGGATCCAATTTTGCAGGAAAAGTACCACGAGAAACTTTATGTTGAAGTAAGTGTGTCCGGAGCTGTCCGTTTGCTTTTATTTTTTGATTGCAGTTCTGAACCCGGTGATTTGTAAGTATGTGCCACTAAAATCAGTGGGGCTTACTTCCAAGTAAATGTGTCCAGGATGGGACTGCCTGCTTTCATTTTGCAGCATATGATGGTTTACGTGTCTGTCTCAGAGCTTCTTCTCTCCATTGTGAGATGTCAGCAGCAGTTTCATCTGAACCCCTAAGACTGAAGTTACTTCTCTCTGATGGGTCCTTCATGCATCACTTCTTAAATGGCTGCATTGTGCAAGTTCAGAGTGGCTCTTCAAATGCTTTGTCTGCTTCCACCGATAGGTGTGTGCTTGTTTGAGGCCCAGGCTAACCGAACAGGGTTTTATTTTGTGACGATAGAGCATGAGGCAAAACTGAGTCTCTCAAGTAGTCCCTGAATCTGGTTGAACTCTAACCACTGATCTCTACTATCAGACTCAGGCAGATTGGGAAGCTTAATGGACTAATGGGATAATTACTGTCATTCTGCTATTACCACAGGGCTAGATCAGGGAAAGAGAATCTGTAACCCTCCAGATGTTGGGGCCTCCCAACTCCCATCAGCCCCAGCCAACCATGCCAATGGTTAGGGATTATGGCAGTTGTAATCCAACAACATATAGAGGGCCAGAGGTTCCCCATCCCTGAGGAAGGCAGCAAGGCAGTATGCGTAGACCTGCTATTTCAGAATAATGTCAGCCAGAACCATAATATTTTAAAAAGAATAATGTAGCTAAGAGGGAGGAAGCAAAAGGAAGTTTAAACATCTCTAACTGTGCAATCCTATACATGCCTAATCAGAACTAAGCCCCAGTGGGGCTTCCTCGCAGGAGAGTGTGTTATAGGATTGCTTCTGAATTCACTTTACTTCTTACCCCTGAACTTTTTTAGAATGGCTGGCTGTACTGGCACTTGATTGGCTACATTACCAAAGATGGTCCCACGATCTGGCATGGCTGCCAGCAGACAGGACATCCTATCACAAATCTCCATCACATACTGGGTGTCCTGGTTGCATCTTCTTCAGCCAGCAGGTCATGGGAGAGGACATTCTGCTCAGTGAGCCTGGATCCGTGGCCCAGGGAGTGCTGCTTGCATTCTTAGGAAACACTTATCCCTTTGCATGGCTCTTTCACTTCGTCTCTAAGCGTACAGGCCTCCCTTGCACTAGTACAATGCAAAGTAGGGAGGTAAAGCAGCCTCTCCTGTCGGTTGTCATGTCAGCCTTTTCTCTGCCCATAAAAAAACAAAGATATGTTCAGTCAATGGTTAAGGAGAATGGTGTGCTCCTAATTAATGTATGTATGTTTGTAATCTCCTTGGCCATTGTGGTAATGAAACAATGTGGTTTTAAGAGCTGTCTCAATTGCTTCTGTTTGTCGTTGATGAAGGATTTCAGTAGCAACAGTGTAGAGGTACACAAAAAGATGTTCATGATTGCAGTGGGAAAGTCTTTATTATCCATGGAAAAATCTTTTATAATCAAAACATCTTTCGGCTTTGCTCTTACTGCTACAGGGAACCTGTCTAGGTCCAGGTTTGATAGACCCACCTCATAACTAATTGTATTGTAAGGGCATTTGCACAAAATGGGCAAGGGATCCCTTCTAGTCTCTTTGCATGTCATTCTGTGGAGGTTTAAAGGAGGTTGTATAGCCAAGCATATGGAGCAGATTTTCGTGACTCCACAATTCTTGCCAGGCATAACATTCTTCTATAGCTATGGCACAGAAAGCTGGTTTCCACCCACTATTTCCATGACTAAAGTGGATTAAGTTTTAAGTGTTTAGTTGGCACTAAATTCAGATATCAGATAGGCATTAGAAAACATCAAATTTGCTACCACACCTGCCCTGACAATGTTTGTTACGACTTCTGAAAAAATCTGTAAAATTCATAGGTTTACTTTTGCCTTCCCCAACCTGGTGCCTTCCAGATATGATGGACAGCAACATTTATCATTCCATCTGGAGAGCACCAGGTTGGGGGAAGATTGGTGTACTTGATCATATGTCTGTAGAGAACTCAACATTTATTCATATCTTCCTGCTGAGAAGTGATGTCCATTTTTTTGGTCCTGAAAGCTTCATTGAATTGACTCCTGCTTTTAGGTTTATGGATTGCTGAATTCAATGGTGGACAAAATGGTTTTCCTCTTTGAGGGGCTGAAGAAGGATGCCCCAGAGAAGAATAAAGCACCTTTTGTTTAAATAGTGATTTCACAGTGAAATAAAAAGCTATATTTGTATAAAAAGCTTCAGAGCCGTTTCCTTTTGTTTATGACACTGGCAATTGACAAGAAGACTAGGAGGCTAATCTGTACAATTTGCTCCCTCCCTGCAGGCATATGTTTAGCTGGCTTGTATATTTTCCCCTCTTGTACAACACAGTTGAGAATGTTTAGACATGTAATGAAGGGCAGTCATCAGCAGTACTGCCAAGGTGTTCGGACTAACGCTATGTGCAATCTTACATGTTTTTCCCATTAGATTTACACTAACTCCGTACAATACCCAGTGCATGGCCGAACCCAATGGCCCATGATGTGTTTTTTATTGGGGTTGGTCGTCAGGTGCTCTCTTGGCTAAAACAGATCTTGGCAGCTTACTCCACACGCATTGCAGCGCACTGAGTTAGTGCCTGTGGAGCTCCATCAGTGTAGCCTTTTAACGGACAATAACCTTTCAGAGACTTGCCAGTGGTATTGTTCAGCTGACGTTGCTTGTGGTGAATATTCTTTGTGTGCCACCATGGTTTCTCGTCTAACCGGTTTTGTAGCACTTCAGACAAAAGCCTGAACTAGTTCCCATCCAGAAGCATTGCTTGCTCTTCTGCAATCGAATATGTATCTACTGAGACCATGGACGGGATAATACTTTTGACATTGGTGATGACAACCAGCCATTCTCCCCATAAACCTACAGCAGTATGTAAAGGTTTTCCTTAAAAAAAAAACCCTGTAAGGCTGCAGTCCTCAACATACTTTCCTGGGGGAGTAAGTCTTACTGAACTCAGTGGGGCTTACTTTTGTATAATTGTATTGGGTTGAATTGTTAGTGGTATAAAGTAGAGGTGTTGATTTGGATCCACGTGAGCGGCATCTCGCCTGGTTTGGCCCTCAGCTGCTCACTCCCATGCACAAGCCAAGGGGCAAGGAAATGCTAGTGAGCCACTGAGGTGCCAAAGTCTTTCTGGTGTCAATTCCAGGGAAGATGGGGATAAAGAGGGACCCTTTTAACAGCAGGCCCTGTTAAAAATAAGTTGCCAGCCAGAATGGGGGCTCAGGGAAGCAGCTCCGGTTAAGAAACAAGAAAACAAGAGCACAGACGTTATTCATGGCTGAGCAGCACCCATGATATAGAGGCCTCCTCCAAAGAAGGCTGTTGTTCCCTATCACTCTTCAAATGAACCCTGGGGCTGGTGCCATCAGCAGTGAAGAGCCTGTACTTTATTGCTTCTCTCCAGCCTTCTGGGCCACATCCCACATCTCTAGCTATCTACTTACAGGCATTTTCTCCTTTGATGGTTTTGTAGCATTGCAGGCTAAGTATCTGGGGAAAGCCCAAACGAGTTCCCAGAAGCATAGCCAGCTCTTCTGGCTGGATCAAGGGGAGTGGAAGAGATCCCAGCTGTCTTGTACAGACCACCATCCCTGTGCCCTTGTAGATTGTGAAAGGCACTCAGCCCAAAATCCAGTGCCTGAAGTGGTTGCCTTGCTTTTCCTCAGAGGCAGCCTTATCCCAGGTCAGCTAGTTTGTTTGACCAACTAGCCCACCCAGTATTGCCTCTTCTGACTGATAGCACCACTCCACTGAAAGGTCTTTTGTGTCACTTGCTACACGATTCTCCACCCACCCCACACAAGAGATTTCAGGAATTGCGAGCCAGCATGGTGTAGGTGTTGTTAGGGTTGGACTAGGACTGGGGAGACCCAGGTTCAAGTCCCCACTTGGCCGACCTAGCATCACAGAGTTGGAAGGGGCCTTTTAGCCCATCAGGTCCAACCCTTTGCAGAGTTCAGGAATCCAGTTTAAAGCATGCCTGAAAGATGGCCGTCCAATCTCTGCTTGAATACTTCCAGTGATGGAGATCCCACCACCTCCTTAGGCCACTTGGAGCATTAAGAAGTTTTTCCTGATGTTCAACCAAACTCTGCTTTCCTGTAACTTAAGCCCTTTATTCCATGTCCTATCATCTTGGATGATGGAGAACAGGTTGTGCTCCTTTTCTGTGTGACAACCCTTGAAAAATGCTATCATATGTTTAGTCTTCTTAAGACTAAACATACCCAGTTCTTTCAGTCTTTCCTTGTAGGGACTGGGTTTCTAGTTTCCGGATCACTTTTGTTGCACTTCTCTGAACTTGTTCCAACGTATCTAAATCCTTCTTGAAGCATGGTGTCCAGAACTGAACACAGTATTTGAGGTGAGGTCTGATCAGGGCAGAGTTGCTGGTTGACCTCACCTCAAAGGGTTGTTGTGAAGATAAAATGGAGAGGAGGAAGAGGATCATGTGCGTCGCCTTCGACTCCTTGGGGGAAAAGGAGGATATAAACGTATCAAACCCAGGGCCTTCGGTATGCAGAAGCTGTATGCAAAAAACTTCTCTCATGGCAGGGCCAGTGTTGTGACACCTCCTCCTCTTCCTGGCGGGATCACTTTGATGAGAGGCCCCCACGGGCTCTGTAGGCAGAAGGCACAGGTGTTCACTCAGGACATGCTGGTTCTTCAGAGTAGATAGGTGGGTGTTAGCTGGAGCTGGTTCTCAATGCCGTTCCAGCACAGAAGGAGAGGGTGTATTTTTATTTAGGAGAACAGCAGGGCCATCAAATATAAAACAAGTGTGTGGGGTATGTGCATGGAGGAATCTGTTGCCGACGCAATATAATATTAAAAGGCAGAGAGTGCTGGAGTGGCGGCAAGGAGGAGGATGGCAGCAAGGGAGAAGAAATATTCTGTCATGTCATCCCATTGCTCACTCGCTCGTGGCTCTTTTCCCGCATGTAGCTGCTGTCAAAATTTCGCTGAAGGGAAGCGGTTGGAAAGCAACCCGGCAGGGCCCCGGGGCAACAAAAACAAAACGCAGGCTTGCCGCCCTGGGTTGTGCACGAGTGCTGGCTGTGCAAACGCCAAACAACGGAACCCGGTGGCTTCGATCCAAAACGGGGGCAGCCGGGGACTGAGTGAGACGAGCCTGGTCCGCGGCGTTTAACCCTTGCGCGTCCGGCCTCCTCTCCGTTCGCCCGTTGGCAGCCGCTGCCTCGGCGCGCGCGCTCGGTGCCCGAAGGGGTTAAGGCGCTGAGTCACGGCCTCTGCTTTCATAATCTCTTCTGGGCTCTACTACGCGAGTCTCTCTCGCTCTCTGTACCCAGGACCAGAGGGGAGGGTTTGGGAGACCCTTCGGCCAACGCGGGGGGCCTGACGTGGGTACGAAGAGCAGCGGCGGCCCGGCCCGTCCCGTCCTCCTCCTCCCCCTCTGCGCCACGCTTGTCCTGTTCAAACTGAAGCAAACCTGCCCAGCGAGCTTGGCAACTTTTCGTAAGCGCCGGCTTGCGGGCGGCGGGGAGGCGACGCTCTCCGCCTCGACAGCCCCGTCTCCGCCGCAGGCGCGCGCGCACACACACACGCACGCACCTTCGCCAACGTCGCCACCGCGGCAGGCAGGCGGGCGGGCAGGCAGGCAGGCAGAGCGCCGCCGCCACCAACCACCACCTTCTCCGCCGTGCCCGCTTCTGCGCTCCGAGTCCGCTTGCAAGGTGGTGGGGAGGAGAAGAGGAGCGCCGGAGGTGGCTCGTCTTCGCCCTGGATGGCTCGAGGGAGCGCAGGCTCCGGGTGAGCCGGCGGCGCCTGCCTGCTCTCCGGGCTGCGGGAAAGGCTGCTTCCAGGGAGGATGGCACCCGCGCCATCAGCTGCCGCCGCCGCCTGCAGAAGCTGCTACTGAGCCCGGAGAAGACAGCAGGAATGCCCGAGGTAAGAACACTCCCGTCGCCGCCGCTGCTGTGGTGCGTGAGCTTCACAGCATCTCTTCGGGGAAACAACCGGCTCCGTCCACGATCACTTTTCGCCAGCGGAGCAGCGGAGGAGGAGGAGGGGGAGGAGGAGGGGGACGAAGGGGACCACCAGCAGCTGCTGCAGATATTCCGAGGGAGGCTGCGGGGAGGGAGACCCGGGAGTGCGGGCGGGGGAAGCGGGAGCCGTAGGAAAGTTCTGGACGCCGAGAGCTCGCCTGGCTGCAGCGAAGCCCAGTTTGGTCGTCATCATCACTACTTTGGCAAAGCGGAGCGGGACCGGCCGCTCCTCCCCGCTCGCCCCCCCCCCCCCCCGTCCGCCAGGGCCAGCACCCCCCCCGCCCCCACCCCTGGGCTCCCCGCAGTGCGCCGCCGCCTGAAGTTTCCCGATCCGCAGGGAGGCCGAGCCGAGGGAGGGCAGAGCCGCCTCGCCTTCCTCCCCGGCCCAGGGTGCTGCGTGGCGATTCCGCCCTGAAGGGGGCGCCTTTGGCGTATGTGTGCGGGCGGGTCTGCCCCAGAGATCCATCCTCCGCTTGCCTAGATGCCGGGGGTGGGGGTGGGGGCGCGGCGGGCAGCCTCTCACGCCCGCCCCCTCGCCCTCCTCCTCCTCCTTCCCTCCCTGCCTCCTCTCCTTTGCCCGATCGGTGCCTGTCACCTGCAGGCTACAGTGCCCGGCCAAAGCCGCTCAGTCGCATCCGGCCCTCGCTCGCTCCCCGGATCCCCCTACTCCCCGCACGCCGCGGTTGGGCTTGGATGGATCGCGCCTCTGCCAGGGGAGCCGCCGCCGCTTCCCAACTCCGCCGGATCCTTTCCAGGTGCGTGTGGGCACGAGCGCGGGTGTGGGTCGGCTGTGTTCCCACACGCGGACCTCCTCTGCCCGTCCCTCGGCTCCCCTCCCGTTTGCTTGGGCCGCCCGCTCGCTCAGCTCTGGATCGCAGTGAGATTTAGCAGCAGCGTTATGTAATGCCGCCTGTTTCGGCGGGCAGAGCTGGGCTGCCGCCTGGGCGCGGGCGCGGGCGAGCCGGCGAGGGATAAGTGGGGGTCTCGTAACACGGGGGAAGGGCCGCCACCTCCACCGGCGCTGTATTGTACTGGGGAGACACCCCCTCCTCCCTCCTTCAACTCAGGCTTTGAAAGTTTCCTCTCGGGTCCCGCGGCCAGTCAGGCTGCCGTTTCCCAGCTCTGTCTCAGCGGTACCATGAGGACAGGACTTTGGGGCAGAGGTCGAGGCCCCCAGGGCACCCCATTCAGCAGAATAAACATGGGGAGGGCAAATGCAGCAGCGCCGACTCCCAGCAGTTTGAAGTCAGTGAAGGCTTCCAACACTTCCATCTAAAGAGCTACCCCCCACCCCCCCCACCCCCCCCACGAACCCTGATACCAGAGTATAAAATGACCTAACTGCACCGCTGGTCCGATTTCAGTCTTCCCTCAGAATTTGATCAGGTTCAAGTCCTTCCTCCCCCTGCCCAGACTGAGCCATCTGGCCCAGGGCAGTTTAGGGTAGGACTCAGATTCTAGCGTTGCTGTCGTTGGTGGCTGAGAGCTGCTTTAGTGTCTTGGCTTCTCTAGGAAGGGCTTCTGTAATGTCTGGCTTTTGTAATCTAAAACTGGAGGCACACTTGTTCAGGAGTAAGGGATAAAAGAAAAGAAAACCAGGGAAGGAGTTCTAGAAAGGGGGAACACATCTGGCAACTCTGCTGCAGATGGGGAAACTCCTCAGAAACCTAAGCCTGGGCACAAAGGCTAGTAGCCCTAATCTTATTGGGGAGATGAAGGGGCAGCTTTAGGGGAGACAGTTTGGGATGGGTGGCACGTTGCCCCTTTCCTGCCCCAGTGTCTGTGGTCCTTTGATTCAGGTGCTGCTGCTCTTTGCTAGGGGTTGGAGCGCCTTCTTCCTCCACCCCACCTGCTCCATCGCTTTCCTACCCAGGCAGAGTAACCCCCACTTGTTTCTTTTGTTCTTTTATGTCAGGGATGGATGGGGAAACACGTGGTCCTCCAGAAGTCCAAACATTCTTCACTGTTGGCTGTGCGGGCTAGGGCTGATGGGAGTTGAAGTCCAACAACATCTGGAGGGCCACACGTTCCCCACCCTTGCTTTGTTTTATAAGTGCTGTCAGTGGCTGTGATGCTTTACAGTGTGGCGCATGCAACCAAGACAGGTCCTTGCCCTGAGGAGCTTACAGTGTATCTACTCCCCCTGCCCCCAAGTGGGTGAAACAACAAAGGGAGGGGAAGGGAGGAAAGGAAGAGACAGAGGTAAGAAGTGATGGATGTGAGCAGATGTTACTTTCTTCCCCTATTTCACATCCATCCATCCTCCCCCCCACCCCGAATTCATATTCTCCTCCTGTTGTTAAGCTAATGCTAGTTCTACAATTCTGGCACAAGGGAAGTTCCCTCTTGTCCCTGGAGATGCAGGGTGTGGGAACGTACAAGACATCTCTTAAAATTTATTTATTTATTTATTTATTACATTTTTATACCGCCCAATAGCCAAAGCTCTCTGGGTGGTTCACAAAAATTAAAACCACAATAAAACATTAAAACCACAATAAAACAACCAACAGGTTAAAAGCACAATTACAAATAAGGCCAGGTGTTGTTTAGTCCAAAAGTTATAGCAGCCTTTCCCAACCTGGTGCCTTCCAGATGTTTTGGGCTACAACTCCCAGCATTCCTGACTATTGACCATGCTGGCTGGTGCTTATGGGTTCTGATGTCCAACACATCTAGAAGCTTCCAGGTTGGGGAAGGATGGATTATGAGTACAATCCACTAGGAAATTCTCCTGCCCAAGCTCTATTTATTTATCTCCAAAGGGAGAGGCAGGTAAGAAATAAATATATTATTATTATTATTATTATTATTATTATTATTATTATTATTTAAAACGGGGATGGGAGCCTTGCAAGAGCGATGCCCTCTCTGGTTTATTGTAGATCGCAGCCTAGAAAATTATGGACCACAATGTAGGAGTGATTGTCTTCTTGCTCTAGAGGAGGTGGCAGTTCTTCTCCTGGAATGTGTCACGCCACATAAGAAACTTTGGGCAGCCCTGGGCAACTGCCTCTTCTCCTCCTCTTCCTCCTGCTCCTCCTCCTCCTCGGCATGCTCTCCCCACCTGACAGCTCTTTTCTTCAAGGTCACTGCAGTAATTTCATATGTGGCTGCCTGGTGCCGCTGTCTTATCTACCACACAGTTTCTGTTTCCCTCTCTTTGTGTTCCTGGGAATCTTGTGTTCGATAAAAACTTACTGCTTTTAACACCCTTGGCAATGCTCCAGACACAAACACTCTCTTCTCTCTTTTCTTCCTCCTCCTCCTCCAGTCCTCCTCCCCACTCCCGTGCTGAAATGAGATGTTCGGGGCTCGTGCTGGCCTTCAGAGTGAGCTGTTCAGCCATGGAAACATTTCCTGCTCCTCTCCCTCCCATGTGTAAGGAGGGCCAAGTACTGAGGACAAGGCCCTTTGCACATGCTCAAGGGCACAGGAGCGATCGTGACTGCCCACGGTCCAGAGCTAAGCCTTGACCTGTGCTGATCAAAAACAGGTTTGGCAGCTAGTCCAGGTGAGCGGTGCCATGTGAGGCCCTGCCTCCCGGCACTGGAGAGGTTTCCTTTCTTTATATTGTGAATGAACCGCCTGGGCAGTTTCTTCAACGTGTCTCTTCCGCAGTCTTAATTAACTCAGGGCTGCCTGCGACTGCACCTGGAGTTCCTCCAGTGGAAGGAACCAGGTGTTTGCTCGGAAAGAATGTCCTGACCCAAGACTGGGGTTCGAGGGACATTTCCATCAGTACTCACGCAGTGTTTGCCAGAGGAGGAGGAGGCATTTTTAGAAGGTGGAACTTTATCTATAACCTTGTCGAGGCCAGAAGGAGAATGCTGATCTCTGGAGCTGGCACGCATTTTGCTGCCTTAGGCAGCAGGGCTGCCCTCACCTGCCACTGTGTTCCCTTCAGTCTATGCCTTCTTCCCATCCATCCTTGGGGAGCACAAATGTCTCTGATTCTTCATCAGCTTGCAACCTAGTTGCTCCTACAGCCTCAGGGCTTTGCCAGATCTTTCGCTTTCCCCAACACTGCTGGTCACTATGGCATATACTTTAGTAGATTACTTCCCTTTCTTTCTTTCTTTCTTTCTTTCTTTCTTTCTTTCTTTCTTCCCTTCCCCTTCCCCTTCCCCTTCCCCTTCCCCTTCCCCTTCCCCTTCCCCTTCCCCTTTCCTTCCTTCTCGTTGTTGTTGTTTAGATTCCTTCCTAAAAGAAAGACTCACAAACATTTAAAACAGCTAAAAACAATGATCATTAAAATACCACGACCCTATAAAACAACTAAAACATCAGTGATGCTGGGCTGTACCACCAAATGCCTGGGAGTAAAGGAAAGCCTTAACCTGGCACTGAAAAGATGACAGCGTCAGTGCCAGGTGGGCCTCTGGTCCCTTGATGGTCCTCATGGTCCAATCACTCCCACCCATCCCCCATCCCAGCCCTTTGAAACCTACTCAAGACCTCCCACGCCTCCAGCAACTTGGCGCTGCTTGTTCTTCCACCCCTTTTCATCATCCCCTTGCCCTGGGCACTCCACAAGCAGGGAAGAGAGCACAGGGGTGGAGCACCTGCTTTGGGTCCAGATTGCCCCAGCTTCAGCAGCTGGCATCCCTATAAGAAGGCGAAGGTAGCAGGCAATGGGAAAGACCTCTGGAGAGCTACCGCTCATCAGAGCCAACAAGCCTTCCCCAACCTGGTGTCCTCCAGGTGGGTTAGGCTACACCTCTGGCTGGCTGCGGGATGCTGGGAGTTGTAATCCAAACCATCTGAAGGACACCAGGTTGAGGAAGGCTGGAATAGGCAGTAGTGGGCTAGACAGACAAACAGTTTGTCCGGGTGCAAGGCAATTTCCTAGGGAGACGATTCACATGGGGGATAGGGCTCAGCACCCTGGATAGCTCCTTAGAGGTCTGGCTGGTTCCGACTGAAACCCAGAATGGATTCACAGCTCCACCGAAACCAGAGCCACCAGCCTCCACTGCTGCAGCTTCCTACCCTCCCTTTGCCCTCCATGTTCCCTACTTCTGTTGTCCCTGCCTTGCACCCATCCATTTGGCCCTCTCCCGGAGCACCTGTGGCAGCCCACCCTTTTCCCTTTCCGCTGATTTTTTGGATTAGCTGCAGCCCTACCAATTTAAATAGGATTGCCGCATCTTTCTTGATGCAAACACAGAGCATCATCAGAAGAGTGGGTTTTCATGTCTCCCTACCATCGCTATGGCCTGCTGCTGCTGTCCCTTTCTCTCCCCATGGGGAGAGAAAGTGGAAACAGCAACAACCACGTGGCCTATTCAGGGGCCATTTATATTGTGCCGCTTTTCCTGCACACAGCAGGAAATGGCAGCTCATTCCATGATTTTTTGTTTTTTTTAAAGAGTGATTAAAAGGGGTCTATTTTGCAATGGAAGAAGGAGCAGTAGGCACGTGGGAGGCTGACGTCATTGCCTAAAGGATGTGCGAACCTCTGTAAGTGGGCAGTAGCGAGCGTGTGATAAAACGCTCATCTGATGAAGCTTGCAGTCAGTGACCTCCAGCCCATATATGGGGCAGCCTTCTCCAAGTGGAAGCTCTTCAGGTGTTTGGGATGACAACTCCCAGCATTCCTGGCCATTGGCCATGCTTGCTGTGGCTGATGAGAGCTGAAGTCTAAAACACCTGGAGGCCATCAAGCTGGGGGAAGGCTGATCTCATGTATGGTGCAGTAGGGCTTGGATGCCCCTGAGCTAAGAATACCTTAATTTGACCTATGTACCAAGCAACAAATATTGGGATTAGTACCCCAATCTAGGGATCTTTGCATGGAACAGATTGTATGCACTCAACTGCACGCTAGCTGGGGCTGGATGGTGTCAAAGTCGAAAACATCTGGAGGGTGCCAGGTTGGGCGAGGCCAGGTGAGGTGAATGATGCCTTTGGAGCATATGATTTAAAGAGCCAATATGCAGGAGTGGATGCTTGGTAAGGCTGACAGAGGATAGCTGTCAGGTAGCACCTCTGAAACCCCAGGCTGGCTACTCACAAGCTGTTTAGTCATCATGGTCTCTACTGTGCCCCATTGTCCTGTTTTGCAGGGGGCACACAGCTGGTACAGGTATGTTAGCAGAAAGGGAACCCCATCTGAAAGACTGAATAAAGTCAGGTCCAGTGCAAGTCAGCTTGGTCCAGGCGGCTGTAGTAAAAACCTCAGGTGTTGTTGTTTTTAAAGTAACCATGAAATTCTGTACACACACACACACACACACACACACCCTTCACCCCTTCTGTGTGTGTCACTATGCTTGGCTGCAGTCATTTTCCTGGCACATGAAGATCTAGCTTCCATGAAGGTCTAAAAACAGTATGTGGGTTGGATTGTGTACAGAAATCAATATAGGGAAATGTCTTGAAAGAAACTCTGCGAGCACTGCTCATGCAGCTTCCAGGTTCTCTCTCCCTGACTCACTCTCAATGATGCTTCCTGTCATCGGGTGGAGAAGGATGCCTCATGCCTGCCCTGGAATGGTGAAGGAGGTATATAGACAGGTCATACTTGCTGCAAAGGGTGGAGTTGCCCTAGAGAGAATTAGGATACGTGACTCATTTTGCTGGCTCGGGGAGTCCTACATACTTCCCAGGTGTGTGTTTCAGGGCCACCTCTTTCAAGTTCTGGAGAAAATGACGTTTTGTAAGTGGAGGTTTGATTCTGAGTCATTTCAGAAGGTAAAGGATGAAGCAACTACATTTCAGGAACAGTCCTGTAATCCTCTCTAGGGGTTTTCATTCAGGAAGCAAATAGGGTTGAAAGCATACATGAGTCCATCCCTGTTTCTCCAAATGGAGGATTGGAAGACCTCCTGGGCTCGCTTGAGTCTCTTCACAAGCAACTCTGTTAAATCCAGTCAGTTTTCATGATGCTGATGATGCTGATGATAGAATCCAGATTTTTAAAATCCTTGACATTCCCCCAAATTTACAGTGGCAAAAAATAGTGGCAAAGCACATAGTTGAAGGTCAAATGACATTACTTGATTTTTGGTGGATGAAGATGAGGTTTCTCAATGAATGTATTAAATTTTTCAACATCTGAATTCAGATTGCGCAGATAGGTCGTGGGAGTGGTGATGGAGCCATGAATCAGCTATTTGTCTTTGCTTCTTTGCTGACAATTTGATTTGTTACCATACTTGACTGGAACCAGGAGGAAAGTTTCTTGAGGTCAGATTGGAAATTTGTCTTCCTTGTGGCAAAGTGACATGGTTTGGCCTTCTTTTTTGAGCCAAATGGATTGGGATCACCTTTGCGCTTCGGCTATCTACACAGGGATGAACAAATCTATCTAGTGTAGTTTCCCTTAGTTATTCATTTTCCCAATCTTAAAATCAGTAAATCTTAAAATTTGATTTTTTAAAAAATGTTTGCATTTCTCTCATGCATTTTTGTATGCATTTTTGCTTTATCTACACAATTTTGGTAAACAATTTCCCTAACATAATGCATTTTTAATCTTATTTTCTCTAATATGCACATTTTTGGATGCAATTGTAATTTGAGAACTCTGTTGCAAAATTTGGAGAAGTGCAAATTTTGGAGAGTAGCTGAATTTTGTTTCAGATATTGGTTAAAAGTGTGAAATTAGATAAATTTGTCTTAAAACACAAATTGAACAATTTCTCCCCAGTCTCTAGATCTAGAGCAGCATTCTTCATACTCAAGGCAGGGAGAGTCCACCAGCATCATGGTCTACAGCCAACAGTGTCTTGTGCATCTCACTGATGTCGGCATCCAGCTATTAGGTTCAGCACCAAAACCTGAAATCCTTGGGCAGCTGCCAGGGTCCACAGCAGGGGCCACTGCTGATGCCAACCATGGATCTCACTTTAAAAAGAAAATAGTCCAGCTCGCTTCTATGAACACTGATGTTTAAGAGTGGAGCCTGGCAGGCTGAGTTGACAGTGGCCCAAATAGCTATGCCTAGCCACCATTGAAATTTCCCAGAATGTTCCCAGTGTAGTGTTGCCTGGGGCATGGTGAGAAATTGAAATGGTGGCAAAGGCACACCTATTTGGTGCTATTTGGAGTGCTGCTGCTGGCACCAGAAGAATCTGCTGGGGTCCACCGACAGAGATGGTCCACTGAAGGACCCTTTCCTCAGTGACACCTCAGACCAGGAGCTGGCTCTGCTTGCCTATCAGGAGCAATGCACCTGTATAGTGCTGTGACAATGTGCTCCCCTGACTTGACATCCACCCTTCATCTTCCTCCAGCAGGGATGAGCACCCCCCCTCGTGCAGCACTAGCAGCAATTGCTGCATCACCAGCATCTTTGAAAGGGGAATGAAAGAGTATCTATGTGACCCATGTGGCAACCTTTTCTGCCACACATGCACAGGGCATCTAATACGAACCAGGACCTATTATGTCTATGTCTAAGTGAGTAGGCTCTGCTCATCAGAGCCAGCCACCAAGCCAAAATCAAACTCAGGTCTCTCAGTGACGCTGAGTCATGGGCAGTTATTTCTTGTCACTTGGATTCTGATCATGCTTGCATGGACTTACTGTTGATTTCAAGCTCTGTTGATTTCAGTGGGGATTCAGTGTGCAGCACGTATCTCTGGGCGGGATTGTGCCGATGGCTTCCTTCTGTAGTTACTAGTATAACCAGAAGGGTACTGGGAAAAGGTCACTAAACCTTTCCCTGACCATCACTGCCTTTTTAAAACTATGGCTATTCATAAAGCAACAACATGGAGAAAGAAAGTGAAAAGGTGGGGAAGATGAAGTCAGAGATAAGATTGGGAGATCTGATTCCTTGGTGAAATTTGAATGGATCTCTCACGGGCTCAAGCAGGGCAAGTCCCACGTGAAAGTCAGCTGAGCAAGTGAAGGTACGGGATGGGCAACTTGCGGCTCTCCAGATACTTTGGCCTACAGCTCCCAGCATTCCTCACCATTGATTATGCTGGCTAAGGCTGATGGGAGTTGTGGGCCAAAACACCTGGAACCCCACAATTTGCTCAAAAAAAGCCTCTTTCTCCATCCATTCCCTTATTTTTCTTATTGTGTCACAATTTAAGATGGTTAACCTGTTTGGCAAGGAATTGCCTCTTTTTAAAAAGTATTCTACAGCACCTAGTAATTTTAGGCTCTTTATAATTAAAATATAATGATATGGATATTTTTTTTTTTTTAAAAAATAGCAGTTCTAATTTTAACATTTTCCCCAGGAGGTCATCTTAAGTTTTGACATTGTGTTCTTGCTTTTGTGTTTTTAGTTATATTTTAACTTGTCGTGAGCATTTGAGAGAGAAATTTCACTCATCAACTAACTTTAAATGCCAGATTTTTAAATACAAAGGCTGAACAAAAGTTATTTTAAAATTACACTGGAGAAATTCAACCACAAGGGTTTTATTCTGAATATCTGAGATAGATGTAGAAGGCGTGGGCAACTAGTGGCCCTCCCAATGTTTCTAGACTACAACTCCCATCATCGCTGGCCAACATAGCCAATGGTGAGGAGGATGGGAGTTGCAGTCCAACGCATTGCCCACCCCTGTTCTATGGGAATAATCATTGAAAGAATCAAGGGGAACTAACCTAACTGGATTTTGACTAACTGGATACAGCTGAACTGGTGATCAGCTAAAATGTTTGAACCTAACCTATTTTCCCTTACTTGTTTTCTAGATCAATGTACAAACTGAAGAACTAGTGCCCCTTAATTGATCACGCTGGGGCTTGGTTTCTCCCCCCTGGGTTCCTATCTGTTTTTCCTCCACTGCGCTCCATTTCTTTCTGCAAGGCGAGATCTTCCTCCAGGGTTCAGCCATGACCACTTCTGCCTTGCGCCGGCAGGTAAAAAACATTGTGCACAATTATTCGGAGGCGGAAATCAAGGTGCGCGAGGCCACCTCCAATGACCCCTGGGGACCCCCGAGCTCCTTAATGTCTGAGATTGCAGACCTGACCTTCAACACGGTGGCATTTGCGGAGGTCATGGGCATGATCTGGAGGCGGCTGAACGACAGCGGCAAGAACTGGCGGCACGTCTACAAGGCACTGACGCTTCTGGACTACCTCATCAAAACCGGCTCGGAGAAAGTGGCCCACCAGTGCCGGGAGAACTTGTACACCATCCAGACCTTAAAGGAGTTCCAGTACATAGACCGTGATGGCAAGGACCAGGGCATCAATGTTCGGGAAAAGGTAAAGCAGGTGATGAGCTTGCTGAAGGATGAGGAGAGGCTGAAGCAGGAGAGAGCCTACGCCCTGAAAACCAAAGAGCGGATGTCCCTGGAGGGCATGGGCATCAGTAGCAGCAACAGCCAGCAACTCGCCTACGGACGGCGGGCGTCACAGTATGGAGATGAGTACGGCAGGTCAAGAGGGTCTCCATCCTCCTTCAACTGTGAGTAGCACACCATGACATGGGCCTGTTCTCTGATGGTTCCAGGCATGCAGCCACATCTCTGGCTAACAGGGTATCTGGATGAATGCTGCTTGTGAATGCTTGTTGTTTCTGGGGAGGGGAGGGAGGTGGAGGTGGTTCTATAACAATATTCCACAAACCCTTTGATCCTGTGGCTGGAAGAAATGCATGTGGTGTTCTTGGTTAAATTTGCAGTTTTCAGAATATGTTTTGCTTTTGGTTCTACGGTTTCCGTACACCTTGCTCTCTCTCCCTGACCCCCGAGTGACTAGAATAGAGATTGAGGAAGGGAAGATGGGAGGACCTGAGTTCACTTTAGGGGTGGCAAATAGGGTGCAGGTGGGTGAATGGGCAGGGGTTCAAGCAGGTCCATGAGGAGAAATGAGATGTATGGCGTTTAGAGGCCCTTTTTCACCTTCTCTCCCCTGGCCTAATGCCCTTCCCCACAAAACACACTGGAACCTTGAAACAAGACTTCTCTGCTTTCAAAATTATAAGCCAATTTACATGCATATTTTCAGGTTTCTCTCCATAACCATGAAGACAGAATGTGAAGGGGAGGCGGAGAGGGGCGGGGAACAGGGACAGGACAAAATAGGATTGGTGGAAGATGGTAAGCTCTGTATTAAAAGGCCATATTCAGGATACTTCTTACATTGCACCAGAGGTGGGCAACTTGTGGTCTTCCTGATGTTTTGGCTTACATCTCCCATAATCCCTCACCATTGGTTATGCTGGCTGGGGCTGATGGGAGTTATAGGCCAAAACATCTGGAACACCACAATGTGCCCATCCCTGCATTACCTAGTGCTTTAAAAGAAGGCTCTTCCATGGAAGCAACATGGAAAACTGTTGAAGGTCACACATATGAAGGTCACACACACACTATTTCCCCACCACCACCACATTCTGCTTGGGAATGATGGGACTCATAGCTCAATACATCTGGAGGACACCAGGTTAGGGAAGGCTGGTCTACACACATTGGCCAAATGCTAACCGATGACAGCCTTTCAGAGAGTGTACATGGCACATGTGCAGTCATCATGCACTCTAGTCTACGCGAGCGGTAGGCATTAGCAACCATTTGGGGCCTGTTGGCACATTTGGTCATTTGAGAAACTGTCCTGAGCACCACCACTAAGACCCTGTTCAGACAACATGCTAAGCCATGGTGGTTAAGCATTTTGAGCTAAACATGATGGGTTAGCATGTCTTGTGAACCATGCCTTACCATGGTGGCTACATAACCACGGTTTAAACATGCTCACTAACCATTTGCTGCAAAGGGGTTAGTGGCCTAACCATGGCTTAGTGGTCCTAAATGGCTGCCACGGGAGGCATGGTTAGTTCCAAAGGGCAAGTAACCTGCCCAAAGGGGTGAGTACCAGGCAGAGGTAGAGTCTAAGCCCCAATCAAAACTCATTTGGACCCAGTTTTCAGTGCTCTCAATACCCTTCCCTCCTGGCTTCCCTGCTCCCCGCAACTGACTTCCTGCTCCTGGTCCTAGCCACCCCCTCCCATTGCCCTCTTTAGACCACCCCCAACAGCTTACTAGAGACCTGTATCCTTTCCTCCCTTCTTTTTCTTGGTGTCTGGATGAGCTGCAGAGCAAAGCATTGGCCAGCAGCCGCCCACCATCTTCATTCCCAAAGAATGCCTCTGGGCCCCATCATGTAGTCCAGCTGACATTTCACAGAGTTCCCTGGGCTGGGGAAATGACTTTGAGCAACACAGTCTTCTGTATGTTTACTCAGACATATGTCCCATAGTGTTCGATGGAGCTTATTACCAGGTAAGTATGCACTGGGTGGCAGTCTTAGGGTGCAATCCAATGCACACTTTCCTGGGAGTATGCCCCATCAAAGATACCGGAACTTACTTCTGAGTAAACATGCAGATGATTGCCCTGTAAATTGTGTGTGGTGGAAGAAGGAGAAGGAGGAGAAGAAGAAGAAGAAGAAGAAGAAAGTAATAATAATTGTCAAACTTCTGTTTGGGAGAAGTGTGAGGCCTCTGAGCCTCACGGAGCTCTTCTTTAAGCATATGGATCTTACAGCCTATTCAGTTCTTTGCCTAAAGTTCTAGTACAACAGTGATCCTCAGCAACATATTTTTGCTCTACTTGTTAACTGCAAGAAGTAGGATGTTGCTGTGGAAACACAAGAGGACGGGAGTTCTCAAAATAAAATGCAGTTGCACAGAACGCTTTCTCTTCTCCAGCTCTTTCCATCACCCTTCATATATGGCATCTTGGGCTAGTAGTCTAAAACTGTGGATCATCTCATAAAATTAACAAACAAAAGATAGGTGTGTGTGGGGGGGGGAATGGGAAAGGCCATCGCCCCAGAAGGAGATAAGTGCAAAACTTTTACCTAGGACAGGGGTGGAGAAGCCTTTTTCTGTGGAGGCCTGCATTCCCGGGGCAGGGGGCATTTGCCAATGGCAGATGGAGACAGAGCCAAAAGTAGTTGGGGAGATCCCTTTTTATATTATTGCCAGTGGAGGTTGGGGGTTCCGGTGACAGTGGCGTGGTGAATCCGCTCCGGGTTTCAGTCAGAACCAGTCGGAGCCTCCATCTTCCACCTTGGATAGCTCCTTCAAAGTTCTGACTGGTTCTGACTGGTTCTCACCACCCCACTGACACTAGAGCTCTTAGCCCCCACTGCTTCCTGCCACGCCCTTCTCTTTCCCTCCCCCCCCACCCAGCGAGAGGAGGTGGGCAGATTGCTCTTGCCATAGGTCTGCACTGATCTCCTGCAACAACCAGGCTTCTGAAATTAGGCTTGGGAGCCACAGTTGCTCACCCACAGAAAACATCATATGGAGAACCTGCTGGGCCCCACTGAAGAGCATCTGGCTTGGCCCCATCCCATTTGCCCCATTAATTCCTTTCTGTCTTGTGCCTCAGCCTCTTCCTCATCGCCCCGGTTCAATTCCGACCTGGAACAGGCAAGACCACAGACTACTGGAGAAGAGGAGCTGCAGCTCCAACTGGCCCTGGCCATGAGTCGAGAGGAGGCAGAAAAGGTAATGTCTGGGTTGTTTGCCTTCTCGGTTTTGTTTTAGACACCACAGTGAGTGGGGCTGGATAGCGATTTCTGGACCCCTTGAACCACAGTGTTACGGAAGGCGTGGTCTTGATTTCTTATGGGCAGTTCCAGATGAGCCTCAACAACTCAGGACATAATGATGGGGATTGATTGCTCTGTTGATTTAACTTTCTTGGGCTACGGGTATATTAAAATTGGGAGAGTGGATTCTACTGTGCCTTGAATCAGTAAGGTAGATATAGCAACTGTCTACCTTGACCTTGCCTTCTTTATTATGAATGTCCTTTAAGCACACTAGAGGCCTTCAAGAGGCAGCTGGACAACCATCTGTCAGGAATGCTTTAAGGTGGATTCTTTCATTGAACAGGGGGTTGGATTCGATGGCCTTGTAGGCCCCTTCCAACACTACTATTCTATGATAGTATGATTGATCTTTTTTCCTTTTTTTTATTTAAGAAAAGAGAGAATTCGGTTAGACACATATCCAGAATTCGTAAAAATAAAATATGAAGGTCCCAGAAGTCCGAGGGTGGAATCCAACATTGCCCTATGGATATTTCCATGCACCCCCCCCCAAAATGCCTCCCCAAAGGGTCAAGGGGACCTACTGAGCATTGTGGACCAAGTCTTATGGGCTAAAGTGGGAGGGGGGAATTGCCAACATGGGGAACCTTGCTCAAGGGGTGTAATATTCCTCTACCCAGTTTTAGCCAATCCCCCTCTCCCATTGCAGCCCCATAAGACACATTGTTTGGTAGGTCCCCCGGACTCTCTAGAGAGGCTTTTCAGGGGCACAGGGGGCTGCAGGGCAGGAGGAGGTGGAGGGACAGATCCTTTGTGTGAGCTGCTTTCCACTCGCACAATATTGGATTTCACTCAAAGGCGGAATTCCTCTGCCCACGTGCTAGAAAATAAAGTCCTGCTGATCTCAGTGGGACTTTCTCTTGAGTAAACCTGTGTAGCATTGTATTGCTTATTGGGCTTTTGCATATGGGATTTCTGGGTGTAACACATCAGACATTGACATGAATAGAGGTTGTCATAATTTGGCAAATTTGATGACACGGCAGCAGAGATCTGGGGGTGGGGTGGGTGTCACGAAAAAGCCCCCACCCCACATCTTTCCAGCTCCTGTTGTAATGAATCTGTTTTTGGTGGATTGCATCAGTGGCCTTAAATGTCGGTTTCCATTATTTTGGCTTACAATGCTTTGAAATCCGCTCAGGAATACTTAGTTATTTTTCATGGCCGCCTTCAAGAAGAATCTACTTTCCCCAGGCATTGTGGGTTGCAGCAATTGAACGTAGCCAAAATGTTCTATACATGTCTTTTGGAGGTCATTTGAGGATCCATGTTGCATTTTGGATGATAAAAGAAGGCTTCCCACGAGTCACTACTGGAAACATCATATCGGAAGGGAATGTCCATGCACATGTCACACGGTGTGTGTGTGTGTGTTTTGTTCTGTGATACGGAAGGTGAGCTGAAGACTGTACTGTTCTAATCCATCTCTGTGCAGCCAATCAGATGCCACACTTCCATATTCAGCTGCCAGGTCGTCTTCTAATATTTGAAAGGGAGCTTGCACAAGCTGCATCCACAAATATTGACTGTGTAGGTTGTCTGCCCAAGAAGCACTGACAGCTGAATGCGGCTGTAGAAATTGCAGTTTTGGCTGACTGTGCTTCTGCCTTAACCTCTCTGAAGCCACTCTGGTTTGCTAAGCTGAAAATGGCTTCCAGGGTTGCAGCCCAGTGATTTTTTGCCCCTTGTAATGCTTTCCACCAGCAGCCCTCCCTATCAGCAGATCTGCTTTTCCCTTTCCAGGTAGTTCAAGCACTTGTTTACATGTGCAAACACAAGATTAACTTTGACTGCCTTTCTTATCGCCAATGGCACTAGTGACATTGGAGACGCCTGAAGCCGGTAAAGGAAGGAACAGCATGCGTATTTCTGTCCAAGCTTTGCCTGGCGGGATCTCGCCTGCACATTCTTGCGAAGACCTGTTCCCTTGAACTAGCACATCAGTCATATCACGATAATACTCCTCTCTGTACCACACACACGTTGAGGAAGCCTGGTCACATCCTAATCTCTTGAGGAGCCTAATTCTCAATTCCTCAGTTGGCTTACTCTGGTTTTTTTGCTTCAAGGGCAAAAAGGTCAAAGCCCAGAATTGCATTCTCCTTCAGTGCAGCCTTAGCACGGCTAAGCAATATCAAGAACTCATGGATATTGTGCTTCTAGTGCAGAGGTGCAGAACCTCAAGCTCATGGGCCAAATCTGGCCCTCTGGAGGCCCAAACCTGGCTCCAGTGGAGGCTGGTGGCCAGGTTAGGGGGCTGTGAATTAGGTGGTGGTGGGGCTGTGAATCCATTCTGCTTTTCAGTCAGAACCAGCCAGAACCAGCCTAAAGTAGCTATCCAGTGTGCCAACCCTATTTTGGGGACAGGATTTAGCACCTTGGATATCTCCTTTAGAGTTCTGGCTGGTTCTGACTGAAACCCAGAACGGATTCACAGCCTCATTGAAATCGAAGCCACCAGCCTCCACTGCCTGCTCCCCTGAGGTTCCCGAGAAAGCCACGGCCCCTTTTCCCAGACCATCTATCGTTTAGTGGTTTCCCGGCTTTTTGTGCAGTCCGACCCCCTCCACCTTTTAAAAGGCTGAAATGCTTCTCCCAGCTTAGTTACTGGCAGCAACAGTTTAACGCTAAAATAGGTTGGCATTTTGTGATATCTTGGCCCCTCCCCTTTTGCCTTCAGCCCCGCCCACCACTGGAATGCAGCCCATGAGAGTTTCTCTGGAATGGAATTCGGGCCTCTGGCTGAAAGAGGTTCCTCCCCCCTTTCTACTGTGAGCTCAACCCACCCTGAGAAGCATCTGCGTAGTAAATCTGGCTGAATAAACCTTTAACACGAGCCTACATTCCTTTGAATGAAGCCATCTCACGGAGTAATCAAAAGAGGAGAGCACCATCTATTATATTTTCTTTCAATATAATATGCTAACCCCTGGCCTTGATGGATAGATGGCCAGTGTCTGATTACTTAGAGGAAAGGCTTGATAGCCAAGAGGAGCGATAAGGGAAATCCATCAATATCAAAATGGCATTTCTCTGGCAGCATAGCTTATTGAAAGGGCAGGTAACAGCTGCTGTGTCAACAAGCCATTCTGGGACAGAAATGGCTAGAACAGACCGAAGATCACTCTCGAAGTTCTTTTAAGCGACTGTCTCCCTTTAGCAGGGCCCCACATGTCTTTCAGGCCCACTCCTTCAACTTGCTGAATCATTTACCCCAATTATCCATGTGTTTCATCTAGGAAAGCTAAGCTGGAGCCTTAAGAGGCAGCTTGTCAAGGCATTAGCTAGGTGGGAGCACTAGGAGATGAGAACTGGGGATTAAAAGGTGGAGTGTAAAGAAACTGAATGGGGTGTGGTGGACGGTTGCTTGTTAAGGCAGGGCTGGTTGCCTTGTGGCCCTCCAGATGTTTTGACCTACAACTCCCATCATCCCTCACCATTGGCTTTCCTGGCTAGGGCTGATGGGACTTGTAGGCCAAAATATCTGGAGGGGGGGCACCAGGTGCTCACCTCTGATTTATGGGCTCCAAGTACAGCAAAATGGGAATAAAGCATCCTAAAGAATGAAGTTGCATCTTTCAGTAAAGATTCTTACAAAGTTCATTGAATGAAAGGGGCACCGATTGTCCTTCTCCTGTTGATGAGCCAAATGCATTGCATTGCTTAGAAGACTGACCAGAAGACAGAGCCCGCCTACAAGGTTTGTGGCACAATGACCCACTGAAATTATATTCTTTCCCTGAGCATGAGTACTCAAGTTAGAATTGTTAGGCCAAGCCGGATTCTAGGGCAGGTGTAGGATATCTGTAGCTTGGAGAAGCCATTTGTAGTTCTGAGACTCAGGCCCTGTCCATTTGGCCCATGAGAACAGCTCCATGGAGTTTAGACAGGATTACGATTGGCTCTTTCCAGGCAAAGCAGCCACTGAATAATAATACCCTGAGTAGATGCAGTGTGGCATTATCTTTGACCTTTCCCCACTCCAAACAGCTGCCAAGAGTTAATGATGACCTTGGGCACATTTTTACATTGTGGCCCCATTTCTAAAGGCTGACATGATGTTGTTGCAATGAGGTTCCACCAAACATCTTCATAAGAACATAAGAAGAGCAGTGCTGGATCAGACCAAAGATTAGCATTCTGTTTCCACAATGGCCTGTCAGATGATGCCCGTGAGAAGCCCACAAGCAGGACAAGAGTACAACAGTATCTGCCCATTCATGTTCCCCGGCAACTGGCATACAGAGGCATGTTGCCTCTGATATTGGAGGTAATACGTACATAGTAGCCATCTTCACTACAAGCCATCGACAGTTTTTCCCTCTATGCATTCGGTTAATCTGCTTTTAAAGCCATCCAAGTTGGAGACCTTCACAACCTCTTGTGGTAGCGAATCTCATAAGAAGAGCCAAGAGTCCATCTGGTCCAGCATTCTGTTCACACAGCTGTTGACCAGGAACCCACAAGCAGGATATGAGCACAACAGCAACCTCTTATCTGTGTCCCCCAGCAGTTGGTGAACATAGACTTACTGCCTCTGATATCAGAGGTAGCACATAGCCATCAGGACTAGTAACTAGGGCTGTGCACGGACCCCCCCCCCCCGATCCAATCCGCACCCGATCCGCAAATTCCAGATCGGGTCCACTCTGCTGCAGAACTCCGGATCCAAATTGGAGCTCCGCAGCGGTGGCAGCAGCGGCAGGTAAGGCCCCCCTCCCTCCTCCCCTCTTATCTGTGTCCGTCGCAGTCCGGCGGCTGCTTCAACTGAGCCTGAGGATTCAAACAGGAAGACCAGGCCACAGTCGTGGCCTGGTCTTCCGGTTTGAGTCTTTGGGCTCAGGTGAAGCTGCTGCCGGAACATAACGGACTCATGTAAGACCCTTCCCCCCTGCCCCCTTACCTGGCTCCACCGCCATCGCCGCATGGACTGTGATGGCATCACCGCCGCCAGGCAAGGCCCTTCCTCCCTCCTCCCCCCTTACCTGCATCCATTGCGTTCCTGCAGCGGCTTCACCTGAGCCCGAGAACTCAAACAGTTTGAATCCTCGGGCTCAAGTGAAGCCGCTGCAGGAATGCGACAGACTCAGGTAAGACCCTTCCTCCCTGCCCCCTTACTTGGCTCTGCCGCCGTTGCCACATGGACTGCAGCAGCGCCAGGTAAGCCCCCACTTACCTTTTTTTCAGAGCTCTGGATCGAGGCGAAGGATCCGCTTGGTTTTGATCCTCTTCATCTCGATCCACAGCCCTCCTGACCCGCTTCGTCTCCGCCTTTGTCGGAGGCGAATCAGGCCGCCTCGCTATTGCTTCTACGCTCTGAAGTGAAGCAGAGCACAACCCTACTAGTAACCATCGATAGCCTTCTCCTCCAGAAATGTATCAACCCCCCTTTTAAAGCCATCTAAATTGGTGGCCATCCCTACATCTTGTGGCTGCTAATTCCATAGTTTACACTGTGTGAAGAAGTACTTCCTTTTATCTGTCCCAAATCTCCCTCCAATCAGCTTCATGGGATGACTCCAGTTTCTAGTATTATGAAAGAAGGAGAAAAATTTCTCCCTGTCCACATTCTCCACATCATACATAATTTTAAAGACCTCTATCATGTCCCCCCTTTTAGCAGTGGAGAGTGGTGGTTGATTCTTAGAAGGGATCCCATTCCTAACCTTGAGATGAACAAAAAGAGGACCATAGTATTTGCTCAATGCTAGCCCATACCCAAGACATTTTTGCTGAAGCAGAGTTCCAAATAGCATCTCCCTGAGCCAATGGTCAAGCTCTCATTTGCACCATTCAGAAATCAATTCCTGCCCTTTTGTCCCCCTAAAACTCACCGTCTAAATCATCCTGACTGCTTCACCTTGCGACATGATAGAGCTGGGCCTGCTTCTTCTACTTTGAGAACACAAGTCAATGTGTGGGGAATCCGATGACATTGGGTGGGAGCAGGGCCGGCGCTGTCCACCACTCTGCCGCTAAGATCATCTTCCTGGCCCGCCGCTCTGACCATGTCACTCCACTTCTGAAATCTCTTCATTGGCTTCCAATTCACTCCAGAATCCAATATAAACTTCTCCTGCTGACCTTCAAGGCTCTTCACGGTCTAGCTCCTCCCTATCTCTCCTCTCTCATCTCACACTATCGCCCCGCTCGGGCTCTCCGCTCCTCTGATGCCATGCTTCTCGCCTGCCCAAGGACCTCCACTTCCCTTACTCGGCTTCGTCCTTTTTCTTCTGCTGCCCCTTACGCCTGGAACGCTCTTCCAGAACACTTGAGAACTACAAACTCAATCACTGCTTTTAAAACTCAGCTAAAAACTTTTCTTTTCCCTATAGCCTTCAAATATTGAGTTTGTTCTGACTCTATACTATTAGCTTTACCCTACTCGGTGCCTGTTTACACTTCCCTGTGCCTGTTTGCATTCTCCTTCCTCTTTATTGTTAACTACAACTTATTAGATTGTAAGCCTATGCGGCAGGGTCTTGCTATGTACTGTGTTATCTGTACAGCACCATGTACATTGATGGTGCTATATAAATAAATAATAATAATAATAATAAGCACCAAGCAAAGGAGGGCGCCGAACGGCGCACCTGGAAGTTGCTCTCCCAGAGCGGCTTCCGGGCGCGCTGTTCCAAAGCCGCCACCGCCCCGGCCGCCCCCCAGCCCCAGCATCCTGGCTTCGAAGCCAGCGCCCAGCTGGAAGCTGCTCCTGGCTTTGAAGCCAGGATGCTGGGGTTGGGGGGCGGCGGCTTCAGAACGGCGCACCTGGAAGCCACTTCCGGGCGCGCTGCTTCGAAGCCTCCACCCTGCCCCCAACCCCAGCATCCTGGCTTCAAAGCCAGGATGCTGGGATTTGGAGGCGGGGCAGCAGCTTCAGAACGGCATGCCCAGAAGCCACTTCTGGGTGCGCTGCTTCGAAGCCAACCCCCCACCCCCCAACCCCAGCGTCAGAGTGGGCGCAGGGCGGCTTTAGTACAGCGTGCCTGCCTAGGGCGCAAAATAGTCTGGTGCCAGCCCTGGGTGGGAGCCACAGGTTCCCCACCCCTGCTGTCCAAGACCAAAGACTTGGGAATGTGTACACATGTACCAAGTGCCCAACTGGCATTCTTCAACCATGTAGTCTCTTAGGGCTTCTTCTCATTTCCTATGTTGACAAGAAACATCTATATCGGATCAATTTCTCCTCTCTTCCGGGGTCCCTGCCACCTTCCTGGGTCAAAACAGAGCTCCAGCCTGCCCAGATCAGAAGGACTAATTTCCAGGCAAACAGGGCCTGCCTTCACCACCCACAACCACCTCAGGGAAGGGTACTACTGGGGGTGTGTGTTAAAGGGGCCTTCTCTTTGCAGCTTAGGCACTGGGAAAGTCCTTGGTTTCCTACAGGGTTCGAGAGCACTCGTAAAATATTTACTTTTGTAAATAGGACACATGACTCCAGTGTATGCAGATCACGAGTGCTTGGGGGTTTGTACCTGCAATATTTTTCCCCAAAGAGTTTTACAAAAGCTGCTCACATGCAGTGCCCTTTCCAACGGTACCTATGATTTAAATGCACAGTGGGGAGGAACAGGTAGCTGCTCTTAAGGTTTATTTATTTATTTATTTATTTTATTACATTTATATACCGCCCCACAGCCGAAGCTCTCTGGGCAGTTTACAACATTAAAAATAGTAAACATTAAAAGTATACAATTTTTTTAAAAAACCCATAAAAACAATATAAAAACAGTATCCATTGATGTGATTCCTCGAAGGAAAGAGATGTTTAGTCTCAAGAGGAGTTTTGGAATCTTGGCTCTCAGAACTTCCACCGCCGTAGAGAAGGCAGGCAGCGGAGGAGGGAAAGCTATTTGTGTCCTTCTAACAAACTTGCATGACCAATTGGAAGTGACAGCATTTCCACCTACCTGGGCCATTCTCTGTCACACATAGTAATGCTCTTCCCTGTTCCCTGGCTCAGGAGTTCTCAAGCCGCGTTGAATTATGCCCACAGTGTGCCCTTATGCTTGGATGCATCGGACGCCATTTGCGCGTTCTGCTGTTCAGTGAAGTGCCAGCTAAGTAGCTGTTCTCAAAATGGGAGAAAAGCTTTCCCGAGGAGGCCTGGGGGTTGGCTTCCTCCTTCCCACCCACGGCGTGTGCCTTGATTAGTCCAGAAGACAAATCCCAGGAACTACAAGGTATATTAAACCTGCATCTCACACTTCCTCCAAGACATTCAGGGTGGCACAAATGGGGTTTTGTCCTTTTTATCTTCTCAACACCCCTGTGTGATGTGTCAGGTGGCGAGACTGACTGGCCCGAGGCCTTACAGTTAGCTTCATGTCTTATGGTTCAGCATGCTAAATCCTACATCACGTGGGCTCTTGTTTCATGCTTCTGCTAACTTCAATCTGCTGTGTCCCCTCTTCCCCCGCCCCTGTCTCTGTGCAATGTAATCAGGTCTGTGGGCAGATGACGAGAAGTTCTCCCTTCTGCTCCACCACAGCCGTAGTTTCTGGCCCGTGGGATGTGAGTGGAGAGATACATTACCTCCATACCGCACACCCACTCTCCTTACAACCTCCAATAGGAGATACTTTGTTTTGGTCTTAGTAATAACAATTCTAAACCATTGACTAAGAACTTCAAATCAGTTTCTTTACAGGCCACATAATAAATCCCTTCTCTTAATCATCTGCTCTCCATCACCCTTATATTATGGTGTGTGTGTGTGTGTGTGTGTGTGTGTGTGTGTGTGTGTGTTTTATTTATTTATTGCATTTCTATACTGCCCAATAGCTGAAGCTCTCTGGGCAGTTCACAAAAATTAAAACCATTCAAAGTATAAAATATAAAAACATGATATAAAAACAATATAAAAGCACAACCAGGATAAAATCAGCAGCAGTACAGAAATACAAAGTCAAAATACAAATTTAAAACAGCAAAGTTAAAATTAATTTATAGACTGTTAAAATACTGATAGAATAAAAAGGTTTTCATCTGGCATCTAAAAGAATATAGTTTAGGTGCCAGGCAAACCTCCTTAGGGAGCTCATTCCACAGCCGGGGTGCCACAGCAGAGAAGGCCCTTCTCCTGGTAGCTACCTGCCTCACTTCCTTTGGCAGGGGCTCACAGAGAAGGACCCCTGAGGATGACCTTAGGGTCCGGGCAGGTACATATGGGAGGAGGCGTTCCTTCAGATAGCCTGGCCACAAGCCGTTTAGGGCTTTAAATGTTAATACCAGGTTGCTTGTTTGGTTTTAGGACAGGGGTAGGGAATGGCTAAAGGACAAAATGAGCAGTTGTAAACTCTTTTAATAGCTTTCTATTCCAACTTTCTGCCAACGCTCCCAAGGCAGTGTACAGTTTTTAAATACTGAAATAAACAAGTGTCCTCCCCCAAAAATCTTTCTTCCCCCTGAGAATATGGTTCTCTCAGGCCAGTTGAAAGTTCCTTCATGAGCTGATGGCTCAATCGCCCTGGCCTGGGCTTCTGTTTCTCCTCTTATCATGGCAAATGTGGATAACCTGCCCTTCAGCAGTGCAGCAAAATGAGTAGGACATCAGGGGGTTTATTGTGGCCACAGTATCATCTTAAGGATGTAGTCATATCCTTCTAATTATTTTAATTATTACATACAGAGTTGGAAAACAGGTCAGTGATGCCCTAATGATGGTTTTAGCCTTTTATTCTCCTACGCAGCAATTTCAATTTTCAGACTGGGTGTGACAAATTAAACACACACAGACGCACACAGTTACTTATACCAGTATAAATTGTATTCATATTTTTCTCTTTCCCCTTTCCTCCCCCTCAAAAAACACTAGCTTTTGCTCTATTTTAAACATTTCTTGAATAAGAGCATCTCTTATTTTTAAAACTTTGATCTGGTAACAGCCAATTATATAATTGCTTAGTTATACACATTTCTGGAATGGAGCTATGATATCTGTCAGATTCACAGTAGAGTCAGGACAAATTGAGAAAGGAGAATAACGCAATAAAACTCCAGATCTTCAGATGTTCTGGACTCATCAGCCTCAGCCAGCATGTCCAATGGTCAGGAATTCTGGGAGATGTAATCCAAAACATTTGGAGGGCACCATGTTGGGGAGGGCTGCTCTAGAGGAGGCAAATGGCTTCCCAGCATTCACTGTGTCAGGCTGAACATATACAAGCACTGGGGAATATCAGCGTGATCTTCTGCTATTATATGTTTATTCATTCACATTTATATCCCCCACTTTTTTTCAAAAGCAAAATGATAAAATCCAAGTAATGTACAATTAAAATCTTGCTGACCTCTGACTACGTTTCCATGGTCAACAGAAGCCAAGCCAAATTTGATGCATCTGTCACCATATTCCTCCCAAAATCTTCAGGAAAGAGACAAGGAAATTTGATAACTGTACTATGGTGATCAGATTCCGAAGAAGACAGGCTTTCAGTGCCTTTAATAGTTGTGTAGAAGAGGCCTAAATTCTTCTTCTACACAACTATTAAGGTGCAGCAGCCCTGTCCTCTGTACCAGATACCATTCAAAGCCAGCATACAGACCCACAAAATATTCATGTCCTGTCATGATTTGTGTCTATCCAGGGCTTTAAATGTACCTCAAAATGCATCTTAAGACTTGCCATGGCATCCCTTGGCAGTAGCAACAGACCTGTTATGCAATTCCTCAGTTGTCCTCACATTATTTTCCATCTTGATCTGCTTTTTTTAAAAAAGGATTAGCAATGTATTACACATGCATATCCAACCCTTTTAACTCTCACAGAAACCTCCTCTCATTTTGGCTTCTCTGATTTCCAGGCTTTGCACACCTCTATGTGTTTAGTGATGATTCAAGGAAGGCTCTTGAAAGGCCCATCTAGTGCCAATTTTTTTAAAGCACAAAATCTGTCTTCTTCCCACTGCTAAATGGAGAGAGAGAGAGAGAGATTCATAGGGAGAAAGGAAGCCTGTTGTGTACAGCACGCAGGGTTGCAACATGAAAGGCTCAAAGAGTTCCTAGACATTTTGTACTGGGCCAACAATAAAACAATACATGAAGGAACACATTTCTAAGGAAGTTTAATGGGTAGAACTTTGATACTATTGACACAGCCAAAGTCAGAAGAAAGAACTGAAAGACTGGAGAAGTTGTCTTGTGGGATGGAGGAACATCAAGATCTAATAGAGAGGTGTGTGTGTGTGTGTGTGTGTTCTCCCACTCCAAAAATACTCCTAGTATTTGTATTTTTGGAACAACTGCCAGAAGCAGAGATGAGACAGAGGCTGGGTTTGCCCAGCTCACTAACCCATACTCAGTGGTTGAGTGTGGTTTGTTGTTGAACTGTGGTTTGTTGAACTGTGGATTAGCATGTTGTTTGGCTTATAAGCAGTGTGGCTTATTTTTCTCAGACAAGCCACCTTGAGGACCCATGGTTTGTTGTTGGGTTCTTCAGGGTGGTTAGCAAGCCACCCTGCAGAAAATGTCATGGGTTCAGACAACATGCTAACCCATGGTTCACCAAACAAGCAACGGTTCATCAACAACACATGAGTTAGTGTATCGTGTAAACAACCTCAAATTCTTTTCGGCAAGGTTGGATACAATTCCTGGGGCCTTGCCGGGCAAAGGCAGAATAGCACCCCCTCCTTTCCTTCTCCTGGCAGGATTTTATTTACCCTATTTATATTTTTCTTTGGAGAACTCAGGCAATCTTCCATCCAGGCATGGACCAACCTATGTCATACTGACCTTCTGCAATACATAGCAGAAGGTCCAATGGCATCTTGTGCCATTGGGCTGTTCTCAGGGGATCAGTCCAGTGGATGAAATGGTTGGCCGTGGATATTAAAGACTTAGGCTCAAATCTCATCTCTGCCATCGACTTACTGCATGGCCCTGTGCAGCTCACTTTCTTCCAGCCTCAGTTCCCCACCTGTAAACTGAAGTGACATAGACCATGTTCAAACAACATGCTAAGCCATGGTTATGCCACTAACTCTTTTATTTATTTATTTTTGCAGCAAATGGTTGGTGAGCGTGTAGCCACCATGATTAGGAATGGTTCACATGACATGCTAAGACATAATGTTTCACGTAACATGCATAACCACCATGGCTTAGTGTGTCATCTGAACAGGGTCATAGAGATCTATATCCCAGGAATCCTAGGGAGGCAAACATGATAAATATAGGAAGTTGCATCAGTGTTTGCTTGTGAGGAGATCCAAAGCCCACAGTGATGTACCTCACATCTATGTGCAAAAGTAACCTTTGGCTCTCGTCACTGACACAGATGTGGATGGACACCTGGAAATGTACCCCATGTTTGTATCATGGGGTTCATTAGCTAAATTGTCTGGATATGCCTTTTAATACAAATGGAGATTTGTGTAGCAATCCTGCCTGAAACCACATTTTGTAACACTCAGCTAGTCACCCAAGACTAGAACTGGATCAGAGCCACAGTCATTAAGCCCCATGAAACATTTTATGAATTAAAAGTACAAGATCAATGTAACTACTAGTACAGTCATTCTAAATGCGGCATTAATGGCAGCGCGTGAAAATGCTTCTGCAAGGAGCGGTGACAATTATTGTTTGTCCTTCTACAAAAGTGCAATTGTGCCTTTTCCCCAATAAGGTCACAACAAAACTGATGTACCTGCTGGTGCCACAATCTCTTTGCTTGCTGTTTGGCCTCATTGCAGGGAACTGGGTTTTGGAACGGCACTTGATAAGTTCCAGCCTGAAGAAAGGACAGAAGGGTCATAGCAGCCAGCGAGTCAAGCTCTCAGGTTACATTAGCTTGGGAAGCCAGCCAGCTTGCTAGAAGTCTAAAACAAAGCAAAATAAAACCCCAAAGCTGTAGGCACCAGAACACACAGACAGCCACTGAGTGCAACATAATGGAGTGTTGGTGTGTTGTTAATGGTAGATAGTTCACGTGATGTTACAGGTTTTTATAGGATTGTTGCAGCCTTTCCCATTCTGGCACCATCCAGAAGTCTTGGACTACAATGCCCAACATCATGGGGATGATGGGAGTTTTAGTCCAATACATCAGGGCAGCTCCAGGTTGGGGAAAGCTGGGTTATTGGATCATTTCCTTACATGCGAGTCTTGGCAAAGTCAGTGGCCCAGTGGGAAGGCAAAGCCTTTTGATTTTGTGAAAAATGCAGAAGACCTCTCTGCTACCATAGTGCTGCTGTTGCTGCTTATACAGCCTTTTGACAGTGAATCGCTAGAAGCATTAGTAGCCCACTGTGGCTGACTTGCCAGATGTTGACTTGCTCATATCTGCTGTGATTTGGATGCCGCATTGATCTCAGGAATTTGCATTGGTTGTTTGCTCAGGCACTGCTACATGTGGTTGCCTGGATAATTTATGTATTTTATTTATTTGTTTCATTTCATTTCTATACTGCCCAATAGCAGAAGCTCTCTGGGTGGTTTACAAAAGTTAAAATCATAAGTAGAGCATAAAACGTAATATGAAAGCTTAAATATAAGCTTCACTTGATTTCACCTAAGGAGGCAGAGAAGGTGCTTGGAGATTTCTGGGTCAGACGCAGACCATGTCCTTTCTACCCTTGTCCTTCCTGACGAATGGCAGGTTGTCAGAGGCTGGCCAACCTGATTGGCAGGAAAGCTAGTACTTCTTAAGAAGGCAGGATATGAGCTTGCTGGCTCAAAGAAGGCACAATAGGTTGTTCCCCCTTTGGAAGAAAACCCTTAGGCTTGGCTGACCTTGTTCAGGAGACTGTACACTAGTCTCTCATTTTGACCTATTGTAAAATTCCTTGGGAATGTATAATTGAAGGACAGTACAGAAACAAAACAAAACAAAGAATTGCCATTTCTGGGCTAGGTATTCAGAAGAGTGGTGGCTGGAGAACTCCAGGTACTTTTGGAAGAAGCTGATTATCTGGATTCCTTTCAGACAAAGTGGGCCTTGGCTGCCCAAGGCTGACAACTGGCGTCCGCAGATGGCACCTGCCAGCCCCCTCCAAATTCCCTGCTCCCTCTGAGCTTAGCTGAAATTTTCACAGTAGCTGGGGAGAAATGAATTTTCCCAGCAGCAATATGGTGTTCCTTGTTGTAATGTAAAGTATTCTGGGGTGGCTTGGTCTTGAATGGGCAATTAAGCCATAGGAACACAGGAGGTTGCTTAATACAAGGTCAGAGCCTCGGTCCATCTAGCCCAGTGCTGTTGATACTGACTGGTAGCAGGTCTCCAGGCAGGAACATTTCAAGCCATATCTGGAGATGCTGCATGCAAACTATGTGCTCTACCCCTAAGCCACAGCCCCACCAAGACTCATGAGTTTTACAAAAGTCCTGCTTCTAATTGATGAAAACTACCAGGACAGGTTTGTTGCTGTGGATCAACACAGCTCGACTCTCCTGGGAGTGTAGCTATAGGGATTGTCATGAGGAGTGCCTGCACTTCAAAACCAGCCACACTACACCATTGCTCCTTGGTCTTTGATGTCATTGCTTCTAGGCCATTTACATGGGTTAGGAGTGGGAGACCCCGTTTTGTGGTGGTCTTCTGCTCCTTCCTGGAGAACAGATTCTGAGAGACTATTGTTCCATTCTGTATGGGAATTTGTCTGATGGGGTTTGGTTTAGGCCCCCGTGCTTTTAAACATTAACATGAAACCACCGGGGGGGGGGGGGCAGGATTCAACTGAAGATATGGGTTGAGTGCCATCAGTGTGCTGACACTCAGCTTCATTTCTCGCTTTCTTCCTGTCCTGGTGAAGTGGTTGCTTCCCTGAAGTGGTGTCTGAAATGAGTTGTACATGAATGGTGAATAAATTGAAGCTGCATCTAGCCAAGACAGACACGATGGTGGAGGGAACTCGGTGAATTGGATGGCCGGGGAAAATGCCCTGTCCTTGATAGGGGTCACGTTCTCCCACAAAGAGTACGTTCATGGCTCGGAGGTGCTACTAAAGCTAGCATTGCTCCTGGATCCTCCGATGGTGGATGTTGGTTTATCAGCTACATTCTTCACTGCTGGAAGACATAGGTTTAGCTGCTGCCATTCATGCCCCTGATTTTTGTTGCTTTAGTTCAACATGATTATTTTTATCCATCTGTTTTATACTTGTGACTGTCATGCTTGTTGGGGTGGTCTAGCAATACTGTAAGCAAGTGAAGAAGAAAATAAGGCATACAAAAATACAGTGTGGGTGGACAGAAATAGAAACAAGGGAGGAGTGAGGTGTGTTGAATGGAGGGAGGGACTGCCAACTTGATGAAAGAATAGGCAGTAAGTTACACAGGTGAGTAACTAAATGAGCAAATATAGTTGAATAGTTGCGTGGCTGGATTCAAAGCCATCCTGCTGTTTGATCACAAAAGGGGAAGAGGGGTTGGAACACAGATCCAGGATAAGTGATTGAATATCAAGACCTGGAGTTAGATCAGCCTTTTACCCAATTCTCCTTCATTGTCAGCAGCCAGTTCCTCCAGTCTCCAGCACAGATGAAGATTTGCAATTACAGATTGCACTTACCCTGAGCCAACAGGAGCATGAGAAGGTATCCCAAGACCAGGGGGTGAAAGGGCACTTTAACTTTCCTTTTCTTGAATTCATGGTCTCTTTTAACCTGGCAGCTTTTGGCCTAGCTTTGTATCTTCTTCCTGAGACAATGCTGCTATATCCATCAGGGTCTAGAAATTCTGCACATCTGTTAGCTTGCCACAGGTTCCGAAATTCCATCGCTTTGTTGGAATCCTGAGAATATTCATGTGGGGGGGGGGATTAAGTTTCTAGTCTTCACAATTATAAAAGAAACTATGCATCATGTGGAAAGTAGTTTCAGAGACTCAAAACCCAAGAGTGGGTCTTATGGATTCTCTCCCTCTCTTTCCATGACAAAATTGTCAAATTCTGGAATTTGCTAAACTCAAAGTTTGACAATCAGACCATTAATGTAAAGTCAAAATATGCAGGTTCAACACCTATTTTCATAATTATTGAACCCACACCTACGCATGTTTACTTGAAAGTTATCCCCACCAAGCTCAATGGGATTTACTTCCAATAAAGTGTGCGTACAATTGCAACAGGGGCCTATGGTCACAGAACTTGTGGGGTTTCTTTAGATGAGGAAATTCTAGACCCACCCACCCCCAATCCTTGCCATCACCCTCAGCTATGTCCTTTTTCTTCTGCCTTCTGGTTCTTTTCTGGCTGGTAACTTTTAACTTTCACAGTTCTAAAGACTAACTATTCCTAACAGAGAGCACTTAAACCTGATTTTATGCATTTGTATACAAGCATATTCAAAAATTAAAAGAGTTGTTGCTATTAATAGTGCACATGGTGTTCCCTAAACAGTAATCATTGTCAGTGGGAAATAATCCTTCATTTTTCTTGGACTTGACTTGTGTGCTGTTTCTTTCGATTGCAGGAAGTTAGGGCATGGCAGGGAGAGAGTTCACTCCTGCAGAGGGCATTGCAAGAGAGTCACCCTGATGCGGAGGAAGAAGAAAAGACAAAGAAAAGTCAGGTATGAAACCTCAGTTGCTCAGCTGACTGGTGGGGGAGTAGGGTGGTCACTTATGCATCACCAAAAAAAAGAGGACAGAGGAGGAGACATATTTGCATAATGTTTGCATATGCTAATTTATATGTATAGATGAAAACAGAAATAGTTGCTACAGAAATAATTGGAACAGAAATACAATGCATCTCACCATAGTGGAGAAAACTGTGACCAGGGCCAGATCTACACTTTATGTCAAATCGTTATGATCCAATCATGGTAATGCTATATCCCTCTTGTGCATTTATGCCACGTAGGTCACATAATGACATTTATTGCAGTATTTTGGATAATGTGGAATAAAAACAGGAAATAACACTATGAAAGCAATATACGGAATGTGTAATGTGCCCCAACAGTTATCAGTGCACTTCAATACCACTATAAAGCGGTATAATAATAATAATAATAATAATAATAATAATAATAATAATAATTTCTTACCCACCTCTCCATTTTGATCGAGGCGGGGAACAACAGTAAATATAAAATACATAAAACTGAATTAAAACATAATATACATTAAAACATCCTAAAAACATCTTAAAATTCCACTGGATAGGCCTGCCGGAAGAGATCAGTCTTCATAGCTTTCTTGAATGCTAATAGACTGTTAAGTTGATGAGTCTCCTCCAGCAGGCCATTCCACAGTCTGGGAGCAGCAGAAGAGAAGGTCCTCTGGGTATAGATCTAGCTCAGGTGACTTGTGTGCCTGCTCAGTCTGCTGTCAGGTGCTAACTGTGGATGAGCAACTTCAAGGCCTCTCCTGATCTCCCTCCTTGTTGTTGTCTGACTTCAAACCAGACTTAGACTGGACAACCCATCAAGCAGAGGACACCTTCAAATAAAGGACTGTCCTCTGACAGCTCTTCAAAATAGAGGTCTGACCTCTGTAAAGTAGGACACCTGGCCACCCTATGGGGGACAAATGGAAATATCTACCTTGGAGAGAGCAAACTTATATTTCTCCTGTGCTGCCTGCCTCCTCCATCCTTCCTTTGAAGTTCGTACAATGGCTTCTACTTAAGATGGAATTGCAGACTAGATAGCCTGGTGTTGGAGTCCTCCCCACTAACTGCTGGCAATATTTGTCCACATGCTCATTGATTAAATGTATGATCAGCACACGTTGCCCCGCTACTGCAGCTTACCATGCCAGAAGCTTTGCAAAGAGTCTGAGCCCAGACATAGTAGCAGGCTTTTCCCTTCACCATAATAATCTTGTCCTCCCCACACTATGCTATTGTTTATTCGTTCAGTCATTTCCAACTCTTCGTGACTTCATGGACCAGCCCAGGTCTAGAGATTTTCTCTGCTGATATGTGACCTTGAGGTATTGGATTAACGTAATAACTTGGGGAGTATAATTCTGATACTTGGGCAAAACTATTTTAGGCACTATGTTCAAAATAGCAGACACTTTTCTTTAGGTCACTAGTTTTCGTCAACCACAGAAGTAACTATCTTGTGTTTGGTATCAAATTATAGGGTTTTGGAGTCAAGGAGTTCAAAGAATACATTATTTAATTGTCAGAGTATTCCTTCTGCCATTTTCAAAGACGGCAGTGAAATGATGTGTCATTTTCTTGACAAGTCAACGTACAAACATGTTTTTGGCTTTAAAGTATAGGGTTTGGGGGTTGAGGATGTCAACAATGGCATTAGTTCTGATGGTAAGGCAGTCCTTCCACTATTTTTAAAAATGGCATCCAAACTTCCACCCCCTACAATAGGCCATGTAATGTGAATTATTAGCTTATATGGTTATTTTTTTCATGATGGTTTATGGTTTAAGCATTATGGTTTAGTAATGGTTTATTGCATCATTCATTTAAAAAAAGGAATGAAATTTAAGTATATTTTGTTTTGTAATATACTTAAATATACTCATCAGTATGTATATACTCATGAGTATATACAAATATACTCATATTTGTAATATACTCATCAGCTATGGTGGCTACAATGTGGGCAGAAGCTCACTGATTGGTACATATTTTTTACACTTACTGAAACATAGACTGCCAAAAGTGTTACATTTTGAGTGAGGTTTGTAGATGTCTCCAAAGTACTTCTCCACTTCCTCAAAATGACAGTCAACTGGTATTTCCCCAAATTCAATAAGATATTTTGTTGGTTCAGTGCTTAGATCTCCAAATTTTGTCCCAATTTTGCTCATCTTTGAAACTCAAAATTTTTACGGGGGCATAATGTGGGGACTGGGTTATAGCATCCCAGTGGTCTCTGATTGAGGATGGGTGATTTCAAACTTCTTATTGTTGCATAGGTGGACTTTCTTGAATCATTAGCTACAACCCAGAGAACTGTCAGAAGAACAGCCCTCAGTGGGACTGAAACACTTGAATATATGGTCAAGCTCTAGTGGTTGCAGTAGGACTTAACTGTGCTTAAATTTCTCTAGACTGGACCCCCTGTATTGGCAGGGTGAAATACCAAAAAGTTTGCATGTTAATCATTTATTGGCTGCGTCCTTGAGTTGTAAAGACAGAGTGAGAGTAAGAATTACCTGGGGGATTGTCCCTCTCTGCATTAAAAGTTAAAAGAATTAAAAATGCCCAGTCACTCAAGATGCCTTTGTTACAGATCCAAGTATAGTGGGCTGTTTGTATTAATTTATTGCACACTCATCCCACTATGCTCTGAATGCCTCATAGACTCTTTACAGACTTGAACAACATTAACATCATGTGACCACAGTCCATTATCAAACCCACAGCCTGTATAGTGGGGAACCTGTGAGCCTCCAAACACTTTTGGGCTCCAACTCCTGAAAACACAAAAGAGTGGAAAAACCACAAAAATGAAAATATCGTAAGAAATATAATTCACTGTTTACATGTAACCTCTAAATATGAACATTGTTTTATAGCCATTCTGTGACATGAACATACAAAGTTGTTGATTACAATAAAAACACACACTAATGATTCAAGAAGACCTCTTTTTGATGGGTATCTAGTATACTGCCATTTCAAATAATCTTTTTCAAATTGTTATTTTGAATCATGTTATTTAACAGTAGCAGGAGCAATGCCCACCTCACGGAAAATTATTCAAGGCTAATGAGTGATAACAGGAATGGTGTCCCACTCTGAGAAGACTGTTCAAAATACAAATGTTGATAGATAAGATACAATAATTTATACAAACTGCAGCTTTAAAATACCAAATGTTTCAATGTGTATGTGTTCATTATACATGTTCAGAAAACATTTTTTTAAAATATAAAATAGAGAACCTCAGTACTTACACATTTCTAAATGTTTTCTATATTGGTGAGAAGTTTTCTGAACCTCTATATCACACATTTATCTGTATCAAGAAATACACATATAAAGCTGAAATTAGCTGAACATATACAGTATAATTCAAGAGACATAAGTCCTTTTACTTAATAAGGAAACTCTTCACAAGCTGCAACAAGTAACTGTTCACTGCTGGCTCTGAGGGGAATTAACCTTCCTCTGCAAATTATACCAAGCTGTGTGAAAGCCAGTAGTTAACTTAAAGGAACAGGAATCTAAATATTCTGTCAGGTGGAAACTAATGCTGGCTCTGTTTTTCTATAGCTTCCACAGCAGAGGCTGGTGGCTCCGATGTCGGTGGGGTAATAAATCCACTACGGCTTTCAGTCAGAAGTGTAAAGAAGCTATCCAGGGTACTCTGCCTGCATCCAAGGTGCTCTACATCCAATGTGTTCTGCAACTCTAAAGGAACTATCCAAGACGCTCTGCAATCTTATGCATGTTTAGACAGAAAAATGTCCCACAGCTCACAGCATTCCCCATGCAGGCTGGCGAATGGTGGGGTTTACATGAGTTCCTTGGATAGCTTCTTTAGATTTCTGACTGTCAGTGGGGTGGTGAATCTGTTCCAGATTTCAGTCAGAACCAGTCAGAACTTTGCACCTTGGTTGGTACCTTTAGAGTTCTGACTGATTCTGATTGAAACCGGGAGCTGATTCCCTGCCCAATGACATTGGATAGGGCGACCATATGAAAAGGAGGACAGGGCTCCTGTATCTTTAACAGTTGCATAGAAAAGGGAATTTCAGCAGGTGTCATTTGTATATATGGAGATCCTGGTGAAATTCCCTCTTCATCACAACAGTGAAAGCTGCAGGAGCTATACTAGAGGGACCAGATTTAAAAGAGGGCAGGGCACCTGCAGCTTTAACTGTTGTGATGAAGAGGGAATTTCCCCGGGTTCTCCATATATACAAACGACACCTGCAGAAATTCCCTTTTCAATACAACTGTTAAAGATACAGGAGCCCTGTCCTCCTTTTCATATGGTCACCGTAACATTGGAGCCACCAGCTTCCAAATCTATCTTGGTTCATGTTGAACCATTCACACTCCGGGAAATCTGTGGCCTCAATCCATTGTGCTCCTTTGTATCTTTCCAGTCTTCTGTGTTAGAGCTGGCAGACATTTTTGGACCAGCACCGGCCACCTCTACCCACACTTCTGCTGACCCGTGGGATATTCCAGGTGGGGGCAACTCTCGATCTGTTGAGGTTTGGAATCATGACGCAGCCTTCTCCCCTCCTGCTCTGTCTCTGTCCAATTCTTGGGAGCACAACAGTAAGGAGCTTTGTAGAGGTTTCTTTCCCTTCTCTTTCCCTTTCTCCCCTGCCATTCACGCTTTTAGCCAGCATGGGCAAACATTTAGCTGTTGTTTGTTGTAGTTTGCTATTGTATGGGTTCCTTTGGGCTGCCATGTTTTATGTTCTGCTTCGGGCTGCAGCACTTGGGGTTGATTCATCAGCTTAAGGGCGCAATCCTATACATACGGAGACAGAAAAAAAGCCCCGCACCTCCCAGCATTCCCCAGCCAGCCACGGTGGTTGAGGAATGCTGGGAGTTGTAGGACTTCTTTCTGTCTAAGCATGCATAGGATCGCGCCTTAAGTGATTAAAAACTTCTTGATTGATTAAAAGATCCCTTGATTAACTGGACAGCAGTTCTTTCCCTTTTAATGTTTGTTACTCCCAAAGTACTTACAAGTATTTTGTTAAAAGTGCTTGCAAAAACCCTTGAGTGGCAGGTGCCACCTTCAGAGAACTGTTTTCCCTTTCCGTCTCTCACAGACATGCTTCTCCTGAGATGGTTCTGTTTGGGTCATACGTATCACTTAAAAGTGATTTTTCCAGCCCCCTTCAGAATGTATTCATGTGCAAACATGTGCAGATTTAAGCAATTTAAATTCATACAATTAATCAATTTATTTATTTAAATAAAATAAATAAATAAATAAAATAAATCAAGTAAGTTTTCTTGAATCAGGTGACCTCTCTAAATGCTGTGCCCATTCATTCTCTTGCTTTTGAGTTTGTAAGTTTATTCATTTCCCACTTTCTTCCCCTTTCCCTTGTGTCGGCCTTACTGCTTTTTGATTCACTCTACACTTTCTGGTCTTTTTGTTTCTTTCAGATACCAAATTCACTGTGGAATCAACAGGGACTTCCTGGGGTCCCACTGCAGACCCTTGGGTGCCTGTACCTTCAGGGGACTCACTAAGCCAGACAACATCATCCACAAATCACACTTCTCCAGGGACCTGGAATCTTCCTCATGTCTCCTCCTCCTCTGCCTCTTCTTCTGATCCATGGGGGATGAAGTCCCTGCCTTCAAGTGTCTCATCGTCAGACCCCTGGGGAAAGGCCTCGCCACCTGCTCCGGTCTCTGCAGGTGTTGCTTCTGCTTCTGATCCTTGGGGAGGCTCTGTTGAAAAATCTTCCACAGTTGGTAAGAGAAGTCACTTAAGGTGAAGTATCACTGGTTTACTCCCTCTGCCTTTGTAACAGGTGGCCTTAGTTCCCCCCTTGTTTTAATAATCATCATCATCTACAACAACAACAACAATAATAATAATATAAATGGACTATGAGGACAGACACAATACAACTGCAAAAATAATACACCATCAACTAGCCATCAAATTAAACCTTATTGAACAACCTACACCATGCTATACATATTCACCTGAAACAGTCTTGGAAAATGAGGATCATAAAATATACTGGGACAGAATAATTCACACGGACAAGACAATACCTTGCAACTAACCAGACATAAGTTATAGGGGGATTCCACACGTCGTACTGAGGGCGCTTCCATGTGCCCCCAGTGCGGCCCCAAAGCGATTGTGTAACTTGCCTGCAGAAGAGACGAGGAAGAAGTGTCCTTGCCGCCGCCGCCACTCACCTACCTCCAACCCGGCCGGGTCGGAGAGCTCGGCGGAAGAAGGTGGGGTGGAGAGCCATCCCGCCTTCTTCCGCCGAGCTCTCCGACCCGGCCGGCGAGGAAGTAGGTGGGTGGCGGCGGCAAGGACGCCTCTTCCTCGTCTCTTCTCCAGGCAAGTTACACAATCGCTTTGGGGCCGCACTGGGGGCGCATGGAAGTGCCCTCAGTATGACGTGTAGAATCCCCCATAGACCAAAAAAAGAAAAAAAACACACACCTCATTGTCATAGCAATACCTAATGACAAAAAATGTTGTAGAAGAGGAAAAGAGAGAGAAATATACACCACTGGCCATGGAAGCTAAAGCAATATGGCAACAGGAAAAGGTCACAATTATTCCATTAGTCACATCGGTCACCAGCATCACATCAAAAAACTATACAGAAAACCTTCAGAAACTGAGCCTACCAAAATACATCAACACCAACATCCAGAAAGCAGTCATACTTAAAACACGCACATTGTCAGGAAATTCCTGAATTAGTAAAAGACAGCATGACTTGGCAAAGCCCGTCATCTCTGTCTAGGAAAACCGCCACGAGCGAAAAAAGAGATAATGATAATAATAGATGATAATTTATTAATTCAACTTATGAGTTATCCTGTAGCCAAAGCTCTCAAGGTGATATACTTAATAATAATTAAAAAAAGGACAACTACAACAAAACTAGTGATAAAACAGAAAGTATTTAAAAGCAGCAACAGCAACAACAGTTGAAACAAATTTTAAAGGGAAGGCGCTAACACATGGAAAAGGATAATTTGAAAATGCAGCTTTAAACATATCATTAAAAATAAAATAAGCAACTGTTGTTGTTTTTAAAAAAGGAAACTCATAATGTCCATTACCTATGCACACCACGTAATGTCCTGTTTACCTGCTCAGCTAGATGATTACTTGAATATCAAGCTCTATATAACATGGAAGAAACTTAGATGTACAATGTTGTCAGCTTGAGGAATAGAGATGGGACTGGCCACCACCTTGTGAAATTGCGCGAGCATCTCTCTCTGCTGCCGTTCTACCTCTAAGGACTTCTAGCCCTTAAAGGCACAATTGAGACACAGGAGTTCCATGGACAGTGACTTCGTTCATATAGCAGCCGCATGGCCATTTCTGCCAATGCTGCTCTTAGGGCACAATCCTAGACTGAAAAATGTCCTACAACTCCCAGCATTTGTAGGATTTTTTGTTCTGTCTAAGCATGCATAGAATTGCCCACTAAGTCTCCAAATTCAAGGGACAAACTGGGGGTAGAGGCTGGGAGAGGATGAGCACATCTCTACCACCGCTTTTCTAGGGTTCCCAAAGGAAGCACCCATAGGACATCTGTCCAGGTTCTTAGCTTCCATTGCACTGAGAGAGAAAGGCAAGTATGGAGATTGATCATCGCCACCATTTGTCCTGAGCTCTTAGGTCAACAGCGGTGCCGAGAGTGGTGGAGAGAGGAACAGAGAGCGAAAGGGGCTGGCAGCGAGACCATTAAGCCCCACTAACTTTTCTTTCTGTCTTTGTTCCTATGTAGGCAATGCTACATTTGACTTGTTTGCAAAGCTACCAGAGCATGGAGATAAGCCAGAACATAACAGTTCCCAGGCCCCTTCCTCTGTGAAATCCAACAGCCCTGTAGGTAAGTAAAACTCTAATGGAGTTGCCCCATCCTCTGTCCCTCCAGAAGTTTTGGACTCCAATTCCCACCAGCCCTAGCCAGCTGGTCAGGGATGATGGGAGTTATTGTCTGACAGCATCTGGAGGGACCCAGGTTGAGGTGGATGCTGATCTACTGTGTCCAGGGGGAAGAGATGGTTGTGAGAATTGTGTAGATGGAGACAAAAACGAACATCTGCCTTGTTTTCCCAACATAATTTTGATCCCCATAGTTTTGACAGCTCCCATTGGGGGAACGGGGGATGGCGACAACATTTTTGACCTACCACTTTTCTCCCACTGCTTTGATTTGTTTTAAAGTTCTTAAAATTGCTAATGCCATTAAATTGTTTTAAGTTTCATTGTAAGTCACCTTGGGGGTCCTATTCGGGTCAAGAGGCGACTCATATATTTATTATTAACTCAATGCTACAAAATCACGTAGCATGAATGAAAATGTGGAGTTGCAAGAGCAAAGCATTGTGGTAGAAGTGTAGTGTGAAATGAGCTCCATTTCCAAGAAGAATAAGTTGTGCTGGTTTTAACCTTTCAATCCCTAAATGGCTTGAGACCTGAGTATCTAAAGGAGTTGTAGACAAGCTTGTGCCCTCCAGATGTTTAGGACTATAATGGCCATCAATCCCAGCTAGCATGGCCAATGGTCAGGGATTTTGGGAGATGTAGTTTCAAAACATCTGGAGGGCACTGTGTTTTCTAAAACATGGGTAGGGAATCTTTTTCAGCTGTAAGGCTGAATTTGCTCATGGATAACCCGGTGGCCACATGCCCGCAGTGAGTGGAGTCCTCGTCCCATAAGCCATCCATCCATATCCGTACATACCTATTCAGGACACACACACACACACTAAGGAGAGAAGAGCACAGGCCACTTAGGGAGGCCCTGTGTCCTACATCCCCCTGTGGGCTGTAAATTCCCCACCTATGACCTAAGGCTCATCTCTACCTGCAGGAGCCCACTTGGATATGAATATTAATAATATCCAAGGTCCTTCTACAAAGTCCTCCATCATCAGACAGGTGGGTGACCAGCCTTAGTTCCCCACCTTTGTAATTCCCTGCCTAGGGAAGTCCGCCTTGTACTGTCCTTGTTTTCTTTCCAGTGCCAGGAAAAAAACAAAAAACCCTTTTTATTAGCCCAGGCTTTTGCGTTTTGTCAACTGCATTTGCATTTCTTGGAGCTGGGATGTTATTGCTGCTCTGTTTCCTGTTCTGGCATATTTCATTATATCTTTTGTTTTTGTTGCTGGTTGCTTTCAAATTGTTTGTTATCTGCTCTGAGAGCTTCAGCTGAAGACCAGTTAATAAATCACAAAAAAATGAATAAGTATGTAAATCAGCCAATGAGAACCCAGACGAAATGTAGGGCAAACCATGGGAGCATCTGAACAATAAAGAAGAGAAATAACACATTGTTCTCTCTCTCTCTCTCTCTCTCTCTCTCTCTCTTATTGTTGGTAGATGTGGACCTCTTTGGTGACCTTATTCCAAGCACCAGGGAAAATGGAGTCAGGAATAAGGATGTATTTGATATTACAGTTTTAAGAGACTCTCTTCCTGATTCAAAGGAGAAAAATGATAGCAAAACTCCAGAGACTTTTCTTGGCCCAAATGCCTCTTCCTTGGTTAATTTGGACTCCTTGATCACAGCCCCCCAGAGCCTGAAGTCTCGTAACCCGTTCCTGGCAGGTAGGTCACATAGGCGGGAAGGTCCATGGGAGATTGCAGAGGGTTCTACAAGAAGCCCGCTGACTTCTGCTTTGTACTCACCTGTGCCTGCACTTGGCCTTTCCATGGTCCCCTGCTTTGCCCCTGCCACAGAGCTTTTCCCCTTTCCCCAGGGGCCATTTCTTTATTGGTGTCAGAAAATCAAGACTGCCCCCATACTAAAAAATACTTTGCTGGAATAGTGCTCCTGTCCTCTCTGCTTGTGACTCCCTGTACTGTCCATCCTTCAAGGTTTAAACCCAAATACCATTGGAGCACATGGTGCAATAATCCTCAAGATTGGATTACTGCAATGCGCTCTATGTGGGGCTGCCCTTGAAGCTGCTCCGGAAGCTGGAGCTAGTGCAGAATGCTGCAGCTCGGCTGTTATCTGGAGCTGCCCCTTTCCAGCATGTAACTCCTCTGCTGAGGGAACTGCGCTGGCTGCCTATTCGCTACCGGGCCAGGTTTAAGGTTCTTGTACTTGTGTACAAAGCCCTAAACAACTTGGGACCAGGATACCTGAGAGAGCGCCTTCTCCCTTACCAACCTGCCCGGTCACTGAGGTCATCCGAGGGCCTGCTCCTGGTGGTTCCACCTAGATCCATCCTCCGATTGGAATCCACCAAGGGAAGAGCCTTCAGCGTGGTGGTGCCCCTCCTGTGGAATTCCCTGCCTCTGGAGGTCAGGCAGGCTCCGACCTTGTACTCCTTTCGGCGCCTCCTGAAAACATCTTTATTCCAAGAAGCCTTTCTTTAACATGCAGCCTTGGATTTCTGTGTTGTTGTTGTTTTGCTTCTTTTTAAATTTTGTTTTAACTGTTTTATTCTGTTTTTATTTTCATTTTACCTTGTACACCGCTCCGAAATTTTTTCAATGAGGAGCGGTATATAAATATTCTAAATAAATAAAAAAATAAATAATATGCACCCTCCGAAATACAGACGAGACACATTTCCATGCTTTTCTTATTTGAAGTTAAAGGGGGGCTAGGTTTCTTGCTTGTGAAACTTGCCATCTTTTTTGTGCAGAATTTCAGGGTGGTGGTGGTAGTGGTGTTCACTTCCTGGATCTCAGGCTTTGGGCGCTAAACTCCTGATGAAAGTTGTGGTGACGGTCTCTTTTTCCTTCTTGCAGGTCTCAGCACACCTTCTCCTACCAACCCCTTTAATGTCATTGACCAGCCTAAACCAACACTCAACCAGATGCGGACCAGCTCTCCGGTGCCCAGTGCAGCTATGGGAATGGCCATGAACTCCATGTCCTACAGCACTTCTCTCCCTCTTCCACTCAGCAGCATTCCACCATCAATGACCCTTCCAGCCTCCATGAGTGCCTTCCCTCAGGCTGGAGCAGGGCCTTTCCCAGAGCTACCCGGCAACTTGCCCCAACCTCTCCTACCGCTATCTGGCTCAGTTCCCCCGCCACTACCTTCCCAGGGCAGTATGAACCCTTTCCTCTGAGAAGACTTTGTTGATATCGTGCGAACTCTCTCTTGCTCCTTCCTCAGCTGTTGTGGAGAACTTCCCATGCAAATGCTTTCTGGGCACGTTAGTTTTGATGGAAGGAAACATCTCCCTGGAAGCTGTTCTCCTAGTTTCTGCCCAGGCCAAAGAGACTCAGTCAGCATGAATCTCCCTACATGGTGGGTTACAGAAGAGCCAGCCCCTCCACCATGTTGGACAATTGCCTCTGATGGCAATTGGGATGGTCCTGTCATCAGCCAGCATTGTTTTGATGAGTACAAAGGAGATGGGAGGTCCATTAAGAAGAAAGGCTTTAATTTTCAAGGGTCTCTGTTCTCCAATGCTTTTATGTTGATATAGACAGAGACTAAGGGAAAACATCATCAACAACAGAAGACTCATAAAGATTGCCCCTTCAGTGGGAAGGACAAAGTATTTTGTAATCTGCATGGAAAACACACCAATGTTTGCCAAGATTTGCAGCTCCACTGTGTGCATGACAGGGGCACAGTCTCACTTCTGGAAATCAAGACAACTCAGCTCAGCAAGTATAGCATTGCTATGTTCAAGGGGAGGAAATCTGATCCCCCCCCCCCAGCCCGAGTCACCTTCACTGGGTTGCTTGACTAAGGGAAATTGCTTCCTCAACTGCTGTTTCCTGATCACACCATGAAAAAGCGCAGAAGTCTGCTGCAACTTGAAAACCCAATTTTCCTGACTGAAAGAAAGAAGCTAATATGACACGTGGCATCAATATTCTTCCTGTGCATCATTCAATTGACTTGCAAAGTTTATAGGTTTTGAGATTGCGTGTCAGGGACCAGTGAAGAAGGGGAATGAGACATGTGGAAAATTGTGTGTGTATGTGGGGGCGGAAGATTAAAAGACCGGATGATCAAAATAAATTCCTCTGTGATTTGGGAGGTATGGCTTACTGATGATGGTAAGGGAGTGGAGCAGCACCAGCATAAACCCTAGCCTCCTGACCACTGGATGTGTCTCACCAACCTCCTCTGCTTTCTAATTCCATAGTAAAAAAAAACTTCCCAAAGGTGCATCAAAGAACAGGCTACACACTTGCCTTTAAAAAAGCCCCAAACCAAGATGCTGAAGACATTGCTCTCCTCAGTACTAGGAGCCCACCCATGCTTTGGCCCAGAGGCCTGATGTTTCTGCCCTTGTGCTTCTGCCTGTTTTGATCCAAATGACTTTTCTTTTGACATTTCGATACTTACGGAGAGGGGGAGGATCTGGTTTCTCCCCTTGTCATCTTGGACAATCCCTTAGCTACATGCCTGACCACAAGCTCTGCTGCTATCCCCCAGTGCCTACTTCTCAAGCCCCGATGTCCAAATATGGAACTCCTGAAATGGAGAGCTCCATCATCCAGGAACACTTGAATTAGCTTTGTGAAGTTCATGAGATCTTTCTGGACAGCTTTAATGGTGGCAAATGATGGGAAGGCCATTGTTTGAATGTGACTTTAGGAACCCTAAAACACGAGAAACTTTTACTATTGTGCTTGATGGCCTTGGTGCATTTCAATGGCGCTCAGACTTGTTTTAAACACCAATCTCTTCTTCCAAGTTCCTTCCAGGATATTAATGGACATGTTGTAAACCAGTGAGTTGGAATGATGAAGAAGTGTATGCAGAACATGAAGTTAATATCCTGATTACCAGCTGTGTCTTAAACGAGGGTTTCATTCAGCATGCCAATACAAGTTGCATCTGCAGGAGAAGACAGCTGTGGAGCACTGATCCAGCTGGAGATGGGAATAGGGGCTGGGCATAGAAAGCAATGTGGTACAATGACTGGGGCTCTCTTGCCTATGCTCATGCACCACTACAGCAATCACCACACCAATACAGACTTTCTGGCTATAACTGGACGTTGGAGGGGGGGGGGGGAGAAGCAGCCAATAAAATGTCCAAATGTGCTTGACGTTTCACACTCTTCATGATAAATTCCTTTTGCATGTTAAATCACCTCCCTTCCCTTCAGGTTTGGGCAAAGGGTTAGGGGCTGTGTAGATGAATATTTTAGGTGATGGTGGTCCAAAAGTGGTGTCATTAATTGCCCCCAAATGTTTACTTCTTTTATGTCCATACACTACACCCCTATCAGAAACTGCTTCTGTGACATTTTGGATCTCAGTCAGTTCAAAGTTAGGGCAAAGCTTCTTCCCCTCAGTATGGAGAATCACCATGGAACCAATCAGATTTGGCTACAAGAGAACAATACGAAGCCAATTCTGAGTTATGGCAATACTTGAAGCCCTTGTTCTCAATGGGCAAACATAGGGTTCCATGGTTCACTCAGCTGGCCAAGTCCCTGGTTTGCCCACCCCACACTTTCCTCTGTGTTTCTCCAGCCAGTGCTTCTGCTCTTCCCCTATTGCCCGTACTTTCCCCTATTGGGGGTGATGCAGGGCAAGTGGAGCATGGAGAATCACCATGTTACAATGGAACCAAACAAATTTGACTATGAGAACAATATGAAGCCAGTTCTGAGTTATGGCAATAATTGAAGTCCTCACTCTGAATGGGCAAACACTTTTGCCTGTTTGCACTTAGAAGGGACACTTCTTTCAAGAGGCAAATGATTGTGTAAAAAGCATCTGTACCCCACCATTTCAGCTCACCTCCAGTCCTAACAATGGTCAAGGCCATAGTGTGAGGCACCACACTTGAGCCAGGGCAGTAGTGTGGGAGTATGCGCTTGGAGATGTTTCCCTCCCCCTCTTTGTGCTATAAGGTGTGCATTTGCACTGGGGCCAGATCCACACACAGGCTTCGGGACGCCCTGAAGGCGCTTTAGCGCGCCCCGAAATCGATGATGTAGACCCTACCTTAACCGTTCCAAGAAGAGGCGGAGGAGGAGGAGGCGGCCCCGCATCGCCCCTCGCGGGGACGGGATGAAGAGTTGCTGCGCCCGGCGGCTTTGCCGGGGAATCAGCTGCCACCCACCTTTTGCCGGTGAAAGAGCCACCCGGGCCCACCCGGGTCGGAGAGCTTGGCGGAAGAAGCCGCCGCCAGCTTCCGCCGAGCTGTATGACCCAGGCGGAAGCCAGCGGCGGCTTCTTCTGCCGAGCTCTCCGACCCGGGTGGGCCCGGGTGGCTCTTTCACCGGCAAAAGGAGGCCGGCGGGTAGGTGGGCGGCAGCTGATTCCCCGGTGAAGCTGCCGGGCGCGGCAACTCTTCATCCCGTCCCCGTGAGGGGCGATGCGGGGCTGCCTCCTCCTCCTCTTCTTGGAACGGTTAAGGTAGGGTCTACATCATCGATTTTGGGGCGCCCTAAAGCGCCTTCAGGGTGTCCCAAAGCCTGTGTGTGGATCTGCCCTGGGTTATCATATAGCAAATTTCATAGTAAAGCCTCTCTTCCTTCTCGACTTCAGACTTAACACAAAGCTCTCTGAGGCCTGGGACAACAACACAAATTCAGATACTGTCTGAAATAATAAGTCCTTTGTAAGGAGAAGTCTTTGGTAAACCTAAAGATTGCCTCCTTCTGAGCCTTCTCCAGATACCACATATTCTCAAGCTTCCAGTGATTACAATCAGTATGAGAGCTAGAAACATGCTTTTAGTTATTAACATAACTTTTGGAAGCTGAAAGCCTCTGAAATCATTGCCATGATGTTTTGACAATGATAATTAGCACAGCTATCTCTCCCTCCCTCTGTGTTATTAAAAATGACTAAGCATATTCACAGGGCCTCCATGTTCAAAGACCCACTGATTGATTACCAAGGAGGACAGCTATCTCCATAACACCCTGCTTGGTGTGAGCTTTGGTTGGCCATTACTGCAGACAACATGCTGGAACTCCAGGCTAGGTGGATCCATCAAAGCTTTTCTTATTTATTTATTTATTTATTTATTTATTTATTTATTTATTTATTTATTACATTTTTATACTGCCCAATAGCCGAAGCTCTCTGGGTGGTTCACAAAAATTAAAACCACGAAGAGCATAAAAACAACCAACAAATTTAAAACAAATACAAAATACAATATGAAAAGCACAACCAGAATAAAACCACACAGCAAAAATTAATATAGGTTAAAATATGAGATTAAAACAGCAAAGTTTAAATTTAAGTTAAATTAGGTGTTAAAATACTGAGAGAATAAAAAGGTCCTCACTTCCATTTGCAGGGGCTCACGGAGAAGGACTCCTGTGGATGATCTTAAGGTCTGGGCAGGCACATATGGGAGGAGGCGTTCCTTCAGATAACCTGGCCCCAAGCCGTTTAGGGCTTTGAATGTTAATACCAGCACTTTGAATCGGGGCCCAGACCTGGACTGGCAGCAATGAAGTTGTAGAAGGCCTGGCGTGATATGATCTCACCAGCCAGTCCCTGTTAGTAGGCGGGCTGCCCTGTTTTGTAACAGCTGAAGTTTCCGGACCGTTTTCAAAGGCAGCCCCACGTATAACATTTCTTACCTGTATTTCTTTATTATATTTTTAATCTGCTGGATAATACATTTTCTGGGTGGATTACAAATGTTGAAAGAATAAAATTCGATCCAAAATGACCAACAGCACAGGAATAGATAAAGAGAAAGATGTATAAAAATCCAAAGCCATGAAAATCTAAAAATGTAAGCTTCAAAAATGTCAGGGAGAAATGAAAGGTCTTTGCCTGGTGCTGAAAAGATATCAATGTGGAGGCTGGTGGCTCCGATGTCAGTAGGACGGTGAATCCACTCCAGGTTTCTGACTGAAACCCAGAGCGGATTCACTGCCCCACTGACATCAGAGCCACCAGCCTCCACTGTGGCCAGGCAAACCTAGGCATGGGAGTTGCACAAATGGGGCACCACAACTGAGAAGGCCTGTGGCCACCACGCCTAACTTCCTTGGGAGGGAGCACCCAGAGGAGGGCCTCTGAAGATGAGCAGGTACATATGGGAGGAGATGTTTCTTTAGGTACTCTGGAAAACTACCAGCCAGCATGGACTCCCTTCCTGGTGAATTAATGCCAGGCATTTACACTCCTGCCATGGCATTGGTTCATTGCTTGCCTGCATAGGTGATAAGATGTCAAATCTTCTCCTGCGCAGCAATCAATGCATACGACACCCTTCGGTTTAAAAGGTCCCCCAAAAGCCTTCTCATTTCTAAAGTCTCCTTTTGTTTACATTGGGCCAAAGAGACAAAGGTTGCTTCTTCAATAGCATTATTTTCCTCAGTCAGCTGGAAGCAGTGTTTAATCGGTGGCTCCACACAGCAGCACTTAATATAGTGCTACTCTAACAATGGCCTTGCACATGGCCAAAATCCTTCTATAATACTTACTCATGCATAAGAGCTCAACAGCAAAAGTACCCTGCAATGTTAATTAAAAGTTTCCTCTTTGTACCTTTCTGGTAATTTTGTTCTTTCTTATTCAGTATGGATGGGGATTAGTGAAAACAACTTATTCATTGTTCTTTGAATTATTAGTTCCTGCCCCTAATGTTGGTTAGGGTTTTTTTGGAGGGGGGGAGAGGGGACCTTTTAGTAACTGGTTTATATTTCTTTCTTTTATACCAGGGGTTCAGGAACCAGTCTGAGGTGGGGGCTGAATTATTACCACCACCAGGCCCTCCATGGACTGGATGATGTCAGTAGGCATGGCCATGCCCACTAACACCATTGCCCCACCCCTGCCCATTTTGCCATTCTTTATGCTGACAGGGGCATAGAGTTCCGTGCCAGCCAGCGCTGGGGCCACTGCTCCTCCCAGCACAGGCCGTCCCTGGCTTTGCCCACCCCACGTCTTCCTCTGAGCTTCTCCAGCCAGTGCTTTGGCTGGGAGCTGGTTTTGCCTGCCCCACACTTTTCCCTATTGGGGAATGACGCAGGGCAAGAGAAGCACTTAGGATGCCACCTCAGCAGCACACTAAGGGAACCCCCTATTTATTTTATTTATTACATTTTTATACAGCCCAATAGCCGAAGCTCTCTGGGCAGTTCATAAAAATTAAAATCATGAAGAGCATAAAAATCTAAAAACACAAATACAAAATACAATACAATCTGTGATCTGAAGAGAATACGGGGATCCTCTCCACGCTGCCTCCTCAACCCCCTGGTAGCTTCCGGGCTAGAGATGGAGCATGGGGAAGGAAGTGGGCAGGGCCTGTAGAGGGAGCACAAACCTCCATGGAACAGATGGCCAATGTAGCTGGAAGGCAGAGCACATCGCCAACCATGTTTCATGGCAAACTGACCCATCTGCAGTGCTAGGACTCTGAAGAAGTCTCCATTATTTAACGCATGCTCTTCACCAGCCTTCCCCAACTTGGTGCCCTCCAGATGTTTGGATTCAACTTCTGTCAGCCCCAACCAGCAAGGCCAGTGGTAAGGCATTCTGGGAATTGTAGTGCAAGATATCAGAAGGGCACCAGAATGAGGAAGACTGCTCTACATTTTTAAGCCTTTAGCAACCAATCCTGCTTCACTTAAGACATTAAGGCTGCAATCCAACGCACACACATCTGGGAGTAAGTCCCACTGAATTCCATGGCTCTTACTCTGTATAGGATTGCATAGTATATAAGAAAATATTCCTGCAAGTCTGGCAACCGGCTAGAAATGGAATTGATTACGTCACGCTTTTGTTGGTGCCCAATTATGGGTGCAATCTTTGAATGGAGAATTTGGTCCTGCCACCCATTTGAATTTTACACTCCTGGCCTTATCTTTCAACTGACCCCATTTAAGAAGCATCCAATCAAAGTGCTTCAAAGGAAGTAATCTCTTAAAACACAAGACATTGCTTTTGGTTGACTCCTGCTGCTGAACTGCCTAAGAAAAATGGAGGTATGAACCATTCATTCCTTATATTTAAGACACAGTTTTTGATATATGTGCGAAGTTACCCATAACCCAGCATTGTCACGTCTGTAGGTTTCAACATTGGGCTTTATCTAACGTTAGTTCTTCTTAGAGCCAACCCATGTAAATGAATGGGGTTTAAGTTAGATTAATATTGGATACAACCCATTAGTTGTAACACCTTGCTACCAGAAAGCTGTCCATCTACGTTTCCCAAGGGCATGTTATCAGCATTGCATACTGGCACAGCGGGACATGGCAGCATAGTAGTTGCGTGCATAGGAAATGTAGTCTAGATGTAAATTGAAATGTTTGATATGAATTCAAGCATCAGAGATGGAAAGGCAATGATGCACCTTAATTTTTACAGCTGAATGAGTGATAATCAAGCCAAAGCAAGTAGGTTTAGGACCTGGTTCAGGCTGCCTCTTGGGGAGTGAATGCATTTCTTCTCTATGGGGCTTTGTGACACTGAATGCTATTCTGGTGTCTCGCACTGAAAGCTTTGATCATAAATATTATTTGACAAGCCATTCTTCTGCAAAATTTCAATAAATAGCAACTTGGCAAGAGTCAAATCAAATCAAAACTCCTTCAGCTGGATGTATTAGATCAGATGATTTTAATTAGCCCTCCTTTTGCCCAGGCATCAGTAAACACATCCTAAATTCTCAGTTTGAAGCGTTGGGGAATTGAAATCCAATAAATAAGATGCTGACACACAAGTTTGGGGAAAAGGATGCTGATTGATGCTCCCCAGCTATTTAGTTTAATGTCTTTTATATCGCCAAAATATATAAAACCCAAGTTAAATGTCTCCTGTCTCTCATTTCTGAAGCTTCAAAATATGGCTCTGATTGGTATTGTTTTCATACGTGTAAATAAGTGAAAATGCTTACTTAACTATGGAATTTGCTGCAACAAAATGTGCTGATGGCTAACCAATTTTTAAATGAGAATTAGATAAAAATCCATGGAAGATATCAATGACCATTAGTCATGATGGCTATAAGTTACCTCCAGGATCAGAGGCCCTGTACCTCTAAATACCAGTCACTGAAGAACAAGAGAGAGGGTGCTATTGCCCTCATGTCCTGCTTGTGGGTTTCCCAGAGGCACCTGGGTAGCCACCGTGGGAAGGAGAATACTGGACTAGAAAGGCCTTTGTTCTGATCTGACACGGCTCCTGTTATGTTTTATGAGGATTTCTACATAAGGCTTTTATCCTGTGATAGAAATTAGTTTCTCATAGAAGTTTGCATGTCTTTTGCATGATGTCATCAGCCTCCAGAGCTTCTCCTGTGTCTTCTGACATTTATCCCATTTTTTTTTAAAGATTGGAAATAATGAGCTATCTATTATAGCCACTGAAATTTTCTGTAAAAAGAGGCAGTCACACAATAACCGAGTACACCACAGTGCTATCTAGTGGCTGCATAATGAAACATATAAAACTCACAGAGGGGGAAAACAGAACACACATGTAAAGGGCTAGATCTTAATCCCACAAAAATCCAGAAGCAGAAACCCCAGGAAAATTGTGGGATAAAAATTAAAAAGCCTCTGTGTGAAGAAGCCCATGAGCTATGCTAAATGAAAGAAGAGCACTGATGGTGCTATATAAATAAATAATAATAATAATAAAGAGTAAAGTTGCTACCATATAATCAGCAGGTGGTGCTTGTTCTGCAAAGAGTTTGCCAAGTACAATTTTAGTTGCTAGAGTGTTAATAGCCAACGTTTTAGCTGTTCTGCTCCTACACACTCCATTATTTTAAAAGTATTTATTTTCAACGTGTTACAACCCATCTATACACACTATTCAAGGTGGCTTACAAAGACAACAAATATACACCCAAATGAATGTAAAGTGTAAAAACCCATCAAACAATGCCTAAATAAAAGAACAAATCAGTATCTATAAAAAGCCTGTTGCCTTAATTCAAAGTGATATGAACACTGAAGGAGCAAGAAAGGTATTAAGGCTGCATTTGTATGCACCCTTACTACACAGTAATACCTACTGAATACAGTGGGATATACTTCTGAGTAAAGATGCACAGGTTGAATGTGCGTATGTATAAGGCCCAGTAATCATTTCAGCAATCCTTATGACAGCCCAGTATAAGAACATCAGAAGTTCCCTGCTGGATCAGACCAAGGGTCCATCTAGTCCAGCACTCTGTTCACACAGTGGCCAACCAGCCATTGGCCAGGGATGAACAAGCAGGACCTGGTGCAACAGCACCCTCCCACCCATGTTCCCCAGCAACTGGTGCACACAGGCTTACTGCCTTGAATACTGGAGATAGCACACAACCATCAGGGCTAGTAGCCCTTACATTCCAAGAGGAGGGGCTATGACAGAGAAAACAGTTTAACTAAGGGTCTAGAATTCCAAATTTATAGCAGAAGTTGATGGCTGATTTACATAATGAACTTCTCAGCCCACACAGTTAGAGCACAATCCAAGCATGTTTAGACTGAGAAGTCTTACAACTTCCAGCATGCCCTAGCTACCCTTAGCCGTTCACACCCTAACTGCCAGAGATAAAAGAATGGTTTACAAAACTTCGAACATGTGATGTACATGACGGGGGCACATACTAGGCCAGATCAACAACTTTCAAAAGAAGTAGGGTCCATTTGTTTTTGTTTTGCAAAAGTAGAATCCAACCAGTAAAAAACCTGTACGGTTTCTAATCGTGGGTATAGTTTGTAATTTCTTCCAAATCATAAAACAATAAAGAAGGAATGGAGGTGTTGATTCTTTCTGCAGCATCCTTTTCTTACCTGTGGGCCAGCTGCTGTCTCAGCAACCCAATTTATGCCTCGTCTTGAAATGTGCTTACACTTAATTTGCATTTTTAGGGTAGAACTCAAGCTTTTGTCAGTTGCTGTTAGAATACACAAAGCCATAATTAAGACCAACCTCATTTCTTAGCCTACTCCTTCCACCCCAAAAGTCTACGCTTAAGAAAAACAAGCATGTCTACCCCCGACAAGAAAGTCTTCCACAGCAGCTGCCTCAGCAATAATGTACTTTGTCTCCCACTGTCTTATTGAAAAGTTACCTGTTTACTTTCATGGGCATCTTCTTCTCAGCTGCACAAATAGGAAATCAATGCTCAAAAGTCAACAGGGCACAGGAGGAGGTTAATGTGAAGAAGCCTCTTCTCTTCTCTAGCATGAGCTGGAAGGGACTAGTAGGTGGGAAAGATGTAAAAAGTACCCATACAGTGGCTTAAAGGCAGATTGCTGAGCTGTTAATTGAATAGTAAGGTGTCTACAGAGTGAGCCTGCAGTGGGATGAGCCTCTTGAATTAGCAGAAACTGTTTCTGAAAACAACAAGAGGGAATGATGCTGTGAACCTACCACAGCTTGCCATTTTTTCTCCATCAGTGGTAAAACGTCTCCACCCAGTGGGAGAGACTCCAGACGGTAAGGAATGCCACACCCTGCAGGGCTGTGAAGTGATGAGATGTCGGCTGGCAGACAATTCTTTTGCTTTTCATTCTGTCATCTCCCGCACAATGAATATTTTATATGCCAGACCTACTTCCCACAGCATATATTTCCAAATGCCATAGCTGGATGAATAGCACATAGACTCATCATTGGTTTTGCTGCAACGGACTCACACAGCTACCCCTTTGGAAGATGACCCCTGTGTGTGCATCCTTCTCCATTAGATGCTGACTTTGATTTTAATCCTAAATAGCTTTACTTAAACGGAAAGCAACCAAGGGCTTGAACCTAGTGGACCCAGCTGGCCCAGCTTCTGCCTTTATGGGCTGTAGAGTGGCTCTCTCCACTGGAGGGGAAGGGAGCAGAGAAGGGAGACTAGACAACATAATAGTCCATGGTGGGGTAATAGTCAACTCCATGTTTGGTTATCGAGGGGGTACTCCCCACACAACATGATTATAATCAACTGTGGGGTGGGGTTGGGCCAGACTCAAGTTGAGTATTAGTCAATGGTGTGTTTGACTGACACATTCCCCCCACTTTCTCCCCCCCCCTCAGTCCTCCCACTGATATCCCATCAGCCATTGGAAGTTCTGCCAGCTGGTCTAGAGCGGCAGCTGCTGCTTTGGTCACTCTTGCCATAGGACTCTGTAGGCAGCTGAAATAGTCAACTCAATGGGGCAAAACGGTCCATGGAGCCCGACAAACAACATGCTAACCAATGGTTGTGTGACTAGTCAACTCCACAGAGCATTGTTTTTTCCCCGTTGGTTATTTTGGGAAAATAGTCAGCCGTGGGGTGTTTTTGCCTGACAGACAACACAATAACCAACCGTTGACTATTCAACTAACAGTTGCCTACTTAAACCACTGTTGGGATGAGGTTAGACAACATATTAGGCAACGGAGGGGGTAATAACACACTCACCGTGCATTATTCTCCTGGTACTCCTCACACAACATGTTGCCCCTCCCCCATTGCATGGCTGAAAGTCCCAGCATCCTCCTGAGCTGCCGGTGCGCCAACTACCCTCCTCCCTCAGTCTTCCTGGCTGCATCCCATCAGCCATTGCGAATTCTGCTGCTCCTACCGGAGAACTCTAGGGCCAATGGAATAGTGCACTCGATGGAGAGGGGAAGCCCTTCACACGACATCTCAGTACTCTCAGTTGTGTGTGTGTTGTCGCACCCCCCACGATACAATAATCAACTCGACCGACAGTTGCCTCCTTGCCCCACACCCCCGTTGATTATTGTGTTGTCCAAACGCAGCCAGTATCTTGAACCTTTAAAGGGAAGGGCCCACTGCTCGGTAGTAGAGCCCATGCTTTCCATCACTATGGTTCCCAGGTTGAATCCTCTCCCCATTATCTCCAGTGAAAGAATGTTGGGGAGTAGGTGTGCTTGAGGACTAGGCACGCAGGCCAAATCCAGCCCTCTGGAGTCCACCAGACGCGCCCCCCCCCCCCATTCCCTCAACTGCTGAACCTTTGGTTTCTTGGCTTTTGTACTTCTTCCTTCCCATTCTCAGTGTGAAATGCCTCTCTTAAGGCTTAACTACTAACAGTAACAGTTTTAGGGTGCAATCCTATGCATGTTTAGACAGAAAAAGTACTATAACTCCCAGCATGCCCCAGCCAGCACACATTGCAACCCCTCTGCAAGATGATCCTTGTAGGACTTTTTTTTTTTGTCCAGACACACATAGGATTGCACCCTGAGTCTGATTGTACTTTGGGTATTTTGCCAGAGTGTCTCACTGAAAGAGATTCCATACCTCTGAAGAACACAATAGCAGGGTAGAGAGATTTATTAGGGGAGGGACCAGAGCTCACAGGTAGCTCACCCGCTTTGCATGCAGAAGGTCCTTGAGTGCCATTTTTTGGTAGAAAGACAGGATATAAACCAAATAAATCAGGTCCCAGTTTTAATCCCTGGCAATCATCCCCAATCAAAAAGATCAGGTAGGGGCTGAAGTGAACGTCTTTTCTCAGCCTCAGAGTTGCTCCTAATCATAGCTGAAAAAATAGCCTGACCCGGTGGAAAGCATGTATCAGTTTCTACAACCCACTCTGGCAGTCTCCAGGCAGACAAAAGAATGAATGCTCCTTCAAGAAGAAAAATAGTCTGCACATTCTCAGAGGATCTTTGCCTGTTATGAACACCGATTCCCCGGAGAAGAAAGGAACTCTTGCTTCAGATGCTTAAAAGGAACTCAGACCGAGTTGCCAGTTTTTGAAAAAGCAATTATTATTATTATTATTATTATTATTATTATTTATTTATTTATTTATATAGCACCATCAATGTACATGGTGCTGTACAGAGTAAAACAGTAAATAGCAAGACCCTGCCGCATAGGCTTACAATCTAATAAAATCATAGTAAAACAATAAGGAGGGGAAGAGAATGCAAACAGGCACAGGGTAGGGTAAGCAGGCACAGGGTAGGGTAAAACTAACAGTATAAAGTCCGCACAATATCAAGTTTTAAAAGCTTTAGGAAAAAGAAAAGTTTTTAGTTGAGCTTTAAAAGCTGCGATTGAACTTGTAGTTCTTAAATGTTCTGGAAGAGCGTTCCAGGCGTAAGGGGCAGCAGAAGAAAATGGACGGAGCCGAGCAAGGGAAGTAGAGGCCCTTGGGCAAGCGAGAAACATGGCATCAGAGGAGTGAAGAGCACGAGCGGGGCAATAGTGTGAGATGAGAGAGGAGAGATAGGAAGGAGCTAGACCGTGAAAAGCTTTGAAGTTTAACAGGAGAAGTTTATATTGGATTCTGAAGTGAATTGGAAGCCAATGAAGAGATTTCAGAAGCAGAGTAACATGGTCAGAGCGGCGAGCCAAGAAGATGATCTTGGCGGCAGAGTGGTGAACAGAAACCAACGGACTGATGTGAGAAGAAGGAAGGCCAGAGAGAAGAAGGTTGCAGTAGTCCAACCGAGAAATAACCAGTGCATGAACAAGCGTCTTGGCAGAAGAGAGACAAAAATGCGTTGCTAGGGCACCTCCCCAACCCTCCTTCTCTGATGCATTTTATTTCAGGGCATCGCATGAAGAGGAGGAGGAGGAGGCAACCAGGATGATCAGGGGTCTGGAAACAAAGCCCTATGAAGAGAGACTGAAAGAACTGGGCCTGTTTAGCCTGGAGAAGATAAGACTGAGGGGAGACATAATAGCGCTCTTCAAATACTTAAAAGGTTGTCACACAGAGGAGGGCCAGGATCTCTTCTCGATCCTCCCAGAGTGCAGGACACGGAATAACAGGCTCAAGTTAAAGGAAGCCAGATTCCAGCTGGACATCAGGAAAAACCTCCTGTTAGAGCAGTACAACAATGGAACCAGTTACCTAGGGAGGTTGTGGGCTCTCCCACACTAGAGGCCTTCAAGAGGCAGCTGGACAAGCATCTGTCAGGGATGCTTTAGGGTGGAGTCCTAAAGCTTTTAAAACTTGATTTTGTTCTGACTTTTATACTGCCTGTTTGGTGCATTCTCTTCCCCTCCTTATTGTTTTATTATGATTTTATTAGAATGTAAGCCTATGCGGCAGGGTCTTGTTATTGTTTATTATTATTATTATTATTATTATTATTATTATTATTATTTATTTATTTATATAGCACCATCAATGTACATGGTGCTGTACAGATTACACAGTAAATAGCAAGACCCTGCCGCATAGGCTTACAATCTAATAAAGTTGTAGTAAACAATAAGGAGGGAAAGAGAATGCAAACAGGCACAGGGAAGTGTAAACAGGCACTGGGTAGGGTGAGGCTAACAGTATAGAGTCAGAACAAACTCAACATTTAAAAGCTATAGGGAAAAGAAAAGTTTTTAGCTGAGTTTTAAAAGCTGTGATTGAGTTGGTAGTTCTCAAGTGTTCTGGAAGAGCGTTCCAGGCGCACCATGTACATTGATGGTACTATATAAATAAATAATAATAATAATAATAATTCCTGCATTGAGCATGGGGTTGGACTCGATGGCCTTGTAGGCCCTTCCAACTCTGCTATTCTATGATTCCCTCTTCAGTTTCGCGGGATCATGACGACCGTGCTCCCTTCTTCGCGCTATCCAAACCAGAGTCACACCCCTTCCCCCTGACCCTTGCGCTCGCTGACGCTTGAACCGCGGCGTCCCTCCCACCACCAGGCCCGGCCAGGGAGAACAGCAGGCGGCTCCTCCTTTCGGATGAAGCTGCGCGGCTGCCTCTCGTCCCTAACGTTCACTCGGGGGCCACTCTTGGCACCGCCCTTCGTCGCCCTGCAGCGTTGACGGCGGCGATGATCTCCGCCCCCGCCGCGCTCCTCTGCCGCGCTGGCTGCCGCCTGCTGTTCCGCCCGCCCGGGCCGACCCGAACCTCCTGGGCTCGCAGGTACAGGGGCGGCGAGGGGCGCTGGCTGAGCAGCAACAACGTCACCCGCCACCCGAACCCGGAATCCCTCCGCCCCGGTGACTTCTGGAACCAGACGGGTCACGTGCTGGCCGTGTTTACACGCTGATAATAACCTAGTAATAGAGCCGTAGCTGAAAGGGGAGGGGATTCCGTCTGCTCGCGAGGGAGACACACACCGCTTCGCTCCTCCGATTTCATTTGGCTTCTTTCCTTGCCAGTCACTGGTAAAAGCCTAGTGGTGGTTCGGTTCCGAACAAAAGATCTCTTGCTTTGCTTGCTTATAGTGGAAACCTAAAAGAGTTGGCTGCTTCTGGCCCAAACGGGATCTACTGATATTGGTCCGGCTTCGTCGCCTGGATTCGGTTGTTCCTAGTCCCCAACGCTGAAGCGGTGGCGATGTAGTTTCACTTTAATCTGGGGAATGCTGGGAATTGTAAGGAGGTTTTTTCAGTCAAAAAATGCCTAGGATTGTGCCCTAAAGCAGTCTTTCCCAACCTGGGGCTCTTCAGGTGAGTTGGACTGGGGTTGATGGGAGTTGCAGTCCAACCTAACTGGAGGGCACCAGGTTGGGGAAGGCTGATCTAATGGGCTGTCATCCTTTTAGGAGCAAAAAATGTTGACATTTGCTTTTCTGCCTATGCTTTAGTATTTCTGCTGTTCATCTCCCTGCCTGTGTCACTGGTGCAGTTCGATTTACTCTGCTCTAACTCAGGCCTCTCCAGTTTATTAGACCTTAGACAGAAAACACTGGTTGTTCTTTCTGCTGTTGCTGATTTATGTTTCACTGCATCCTTATAGTATTGTGTTTACAGTTCCCGCTGTTACTACAAACTTCCCATCCCCTGCTCAAAGTGCCTGTCATATGATGGGTTCAACTTGTTCCATACAATTGGCCTTGCTAGATTGGACCATGTCATTAGTGTTAGTCCAAAATAGGGTGGCTAAACCGCTAACTCTGGGACTGGCTGTTGTGATCCCATTATGCCAGTGATTCTCTCTCAACACTGGCTGCCAGTCCATTCCTGGGTCCAATCAAAAGTGCTAGTTTATCTTTTAAAACCATAACAATTTGGGGGCAGGTTACTCAAAGGAATGGGCATTAGAATTACCTGAGGTCCTGTCGAAGGCCCTCCACCAAACAATGCAAAACAGGTGATAAAAGAGAGAGAGAGAGAGAGGCTTTTCAGTGATAGCACCCTATTTGTGGAACATTCTCTCCAGAGAGGCTCACCAGGCGCCTACATTATGGTTCTTTTGGGTTATTTTTTGTTCTAATGTTTGTATTTTATATTTTAAGGTATTGTACACCACCCAGAGAACTTCATTAATTATTGGTTTTAGAAGTACAGTAAATAAAATAAAGAAATAAATTCTGTTTCCAATCTTCTTTTTTCTGCATTAAGAAAAATATCCCATACATATTTTTGCTGGGGTAAGCCCTGCTGACTTCAGTGGGATCTCCAACTCAAATTATGATGTATGTTAATTTTAGATCTTGTAAACTGCTTAGATATATTTTTGATAGGACAAGTGATTGATTAAATACATTGTTATCATTATTTATTTATTATTTATTTACAATATTTATATACCGCTCCCCATTGAGAATTTCGGTGATGAATTATCATCATCGCCAACAACAATTAAAATAATAATATACGGTAGGTTTGTAGCAGCCTTAGTGAGCTCCAGTGGATGTTAGTGTGCAGGAAAGTGAGGAGTTACTAGTCATGGGGTAAAAAGAATAGTGTGTGAGGAACAGCCTTCTATAGATCTGAGCCCCATGGGGAAATCTCAGTGATATTTTAGGAGATCTCCCAATGAAAACTGAAATATTTATTTAGTTTTTTTCTCTCTGTCCATCTGCTGGGCTTGAGATTGATAACATGTAAAATAAGACAAAACCCATATAATAGCCGTCATATTATTTATGATTGGAAATACTTGGGGTTTTTTAGTGCACAAATACATGACAGGAAGCTTCCCCCAATCCTGTTTTCCTATCATACATTCAGATGAAAATACAGGTACCTTTTTTGGTGTACCTGTAAAACATTTTACATCTAAAATGTGACATGTCTAGCAGCCTTAGGAGACATATTGTAAAGTATAATATAGCCAAAAATGCTTGTGAAATGTCCCCCTATCTGCATTTTAGAGCTGACACTTTTTTTTTAAAGGAAGCACTTGCTCCACCCTCCAGAGGAAATGTGATTTCTGATTGGTAGACACAAATCACGTCCTGGAATGTAGGTGGAGTCAACACCATTTTGAAAATCCACAGCCGTGATGTAGGTTCGTTGTGATGGCAGAAACAGACAAGGGGCTTTAAGGAGGAGACAAGAGAGGCCACCTGATACCAGTTTTAAACTGAAACTACACCAGCAAGCTGTATGGTGTTTTCTATTTGGCCGTGCTTAGCAGAGTTATAGCTGTTCTGAAATAGGGGAGCTGTTTACATTCGGTGAAGCTGTGATGCTTAGAAATAACGGATATCTGAATAAAATGGACGTTGGGCACTCTTAAAGAAAAGGCAGCTTGATGTTATCATATAATTTTGTGGAAGGCTTTCTATTGCTTGTGGGACTGGTTGACCTTAGAAGTTAGAACATCCCTTATTCCTAGGTCTCAACTGTAACTTCAAGAACCGGTGCTTGCCATCCACTTCGCTTCTCTTTTTACTTTGATATGTATATTAAATGGTGGCTCTGAAGACAGGGGCTGTCTTATCTTTCACTCTCTATATAGTGTTTAGAAAATTTTAGGCACTTAATAAACAATAGAGATATAAAATTTCCAGAAATTTTGAAGTCATGGGGGGGGGAAATCATTTTTTCCTTTTTGTGGGGGTGGGGGGAAATGGAAATTTTCAGAAATTTGAAAGACACTTCGTTACTTTAGGAACATAAAATGTAATTATGTACAAGTTGGGTTGGCATAAAATTATCACATTTGGTATATTAAAAGTACAGTGTATTCAAACAATGATTAGAAATTGAATTTACTTTTTAATTTTTTTTGTAACAAATGGAGCTACAAGTTCCTGAGCTGTAAGGAACTTCTTTGGTTTTGCCAGTTTATGAGGATCAGGCAAAAAACAATTAAAAAAACAAAAACAGATGAAACCATCAACATTAGTAACAAAGAAAATTATTTCATGTCTTTGCTAGTCCTCCACAATGTAAAGCAGACATAAAGCACCCATTCCCATATAAAGAACTGAGAAAGTGGTGCAATGGAAGTGCCCCCTAGAGGCAGAAATGCATCTTGCTCTTGTATTTGAGAGTTGTAGTCTCAGTTTGCAGCCTAGGATTTGCTTGTCGTCAGTGCACAGAAACCGTGCACAGAATTTGTAATAATCTGATACTGTACATAGTTTTTAGAAATCATTTGGAGAAGTAACTGTATGAACACCTTGTCTTAAACATTTTATTCATCATGCTAAAATAAAACATTCCATAAGTCATTTTTTCTTCATTTCCCTCCCATTTTTTTTTTCAATTTTTGGGGAAAAAAACAACGGTTTTGGAAGAACCATTTCCCCCCAGTTTTTCCCAGTTATTCACACCTCTAATAAACAATCATAAATAATAATTATAGATTAAGCAAATCCTAGGTAGGATCATAAACATAAGTACATTCTAGAGACAGGTATATGTCAGATCGTGATTTAAGATTATGTTAATGGAAGGATTGGGAATGGTGAGGTCATTACTGGAGATAAGAAATGTATTTGTGGATGACGGAATAAATTAAAGTGGATAATATAGATGTATATTCAGTAGAGAGGATACAGTATAGTTGAATGCTGCAAACACATTATCTTCATAATGGTGTTTAAAATTAGTTCCAGTGATACCCTGTGGTTTAGACATGATAGTATAATTTTCTATCCAATCATATTTTATATTTATTTATTTATTCCTTAAATGCCTTTTCCTAGTTAAAAAGGCATCCAGAGCAGTTTACAGTAAAGTTGGACAAACTATTGCAAAATGATAAAACGTGATAATAAAACACAAACAAAAAAAAACAGAGCAACCACATGAAACATAAAAGCAATTGGCTCCAATAAAACAGTCAGATCATAAAAGCGTTCCGTAAAATGAAGACTCATGATTCTGATGTTGGTGATAGCATTTGTAGTTTAAAACCCTTTGTGCCTTTCTTGGTATTTTGTGTGTGACATAAATATTCAGGTTTGTATCCAACCCTGACTGTCTGCCAGTGAGTAGAAAGCGCTGGTGGAAAAGTGTGTGCAGTCCCCACCTGCCCACCCCTATCTCCTTCCAGAGCAGATTTGGAAGATGCATGTGGGTGGGTCTGCAGAGGGGAGGAGAGCAAGGGGAAATCCTGTCACATGAGTGGAAGTCAGTGAAGTCAGATTTAAGCTCAGGTGTCTGGAAGCCATTGAGTAGCATGTTGTATATATCTCAAGAGTCTGAGGCCATGAACCCTTGGACTAGGAGAGGTACTCTCCTCTCAGCTGCAACATAGCTCATGCATATTATAAGCAAGACTTGTTTCTACAGGCCTACCCAGGAGTTCCATCCCAAGGAAGTCAGTGATCCTGAAATTACTATGCATATTATACCTCAGGCCCGGCAACAGGCCCCTGTGCTTACCCCAAGACTCAGTTTCATTGGTCCTGAGCTATCCTGAGCTTGCTTCTTTCGTGAAACAAGCCTGCAGTGTTTACTGCCAAATACAGATTTCGGTCTGTCCAGATACCGATCTCATCAGGATGTGTTTAGGTCTCACAAGAAGTCTGGCACTGGAACTAATCCAGATTGTAGTGCTAAGCAGATTAGCCAAGATAACAACCTTCTGTCTGTGTTTCTTGTCGCAGAACCGTGTTCCTGAGGACAGCCTTAGCCATGGCCACAGGAGGGAAAGGTAGCCATTCAAACCACGCTCTCTACACTAACCGCCTGATTCATGAGAAGTCTCCTTACCTCCTTCAACATGCCCACAACCCTGTTGACTGGTAAGACAGGTTTTCTTTTAAAAGGCAGTCGAGTGGGGCAATATGGCGGGGCTTTGAGGGAAATAGCTCTGGAAGTTTGTAGACACACTTCTTAAGGAAATACAGGTTTTTTCTCCCACTTCATGTTACCCGTTCTCATAAACAATTCCAGCCATTCTTCCTTCTGCACCCGGGGCTCCCTCCTGTAATACCTACATGGCAGTCTCTCATTTTTCATATCCCTCCTCCAAACCTCCCTCTTTTCCTGCTTTTGGATGGGTTCTGAAAACATTTTTATTTAGATAGCTGCTCAGTTTGCAATTTTCTGCTGTTTTAATTGTTGTTTTTATTCTGCTTAGTCTTTTAAAAATATATTTTATGTAATATAGCAGTAACAACAACAAATAGAAAAGGGGGAAATCTTATCAGGAAACATATATAATCATTAACGCCTTTACTAGGGAAAAGAAAAGAAAGGTGTGAACAGGAAATGCAAGGGGGGAAGGATTATTTCCATTTCAAATACATACGTGAATGTATGCAGTCCATATATCTAAATAAGCATCCATACGACTTTGACAGTTGTAGGAGATAAAGGTAGCAAGAGCAGTAAGATCTTCCTTCGATTGAGGATAGGTGGTGGGTGTTTTTCCCTTTTAAGCTCGGAGTATAAGTCTCTTTGCAACTGCAAAGGCTCTTAGTATCCACTTATGCTGGCCTTGATGCCTGCTATTTTGGGTTATGCTTAATATTGTTGGTGGACTTTAAAGTAATTTTTCTGTGATTATTTATGCTATTGTACACTGCTTTGATTACATGACTGTTGTAGAAAAATGGGTTATAAATGAAATGAATGGATAAATAAAATTCTATAAATAAGTAGGTATGATGAGTTAAGGGCATTGACTCACTTCCTATCCTGAGCTTGGTACACAGATCCATGACAGTACTGAAGAGCAGAAGCAGGTCTGTGTTTGTTTCAAACAACTGGAGCTCACTCAGATCTGCACAGGCCACCCTGAAGGTTACGTACAGGGTGCAGGCTAAGGAACAAGAGTCCTGAAATATGCAGTTGCCCACCCAGATCCTCCAAGAGTGCTTGCAGAACACGATTAGGATTCTTCTTATTGCTGTTCAATACCGAAAAGCTATTTTTAATTTCTGGTGGTCCACAGAGATTTAAACAGTAAGAAACCTGACTTCTGATGAAGTGTACAGCCTATTCATAGCCTGTGCTAAATGGTCCTTAACAGCAACAAACACACACACACACACACACACACGCCCCGAACATGCACAGGCTAGTAGATCACCCAGGCGAGTTGCTCTGGCATCGTTCCAGCATTTGGAAAGTGTTCTCTTCCGTATGCAAATAGCCTTGGCTAGGCTCATCTGTGGCTCCCTGTGGAGCCGAGAGAGGTTGTGCTGGCAGCGCTTTTGGGAATAAACCAGTTCTTTCCTGTCTGTGGGGTTCATCAGACGAATATTTTATTGCATGCTTGCTACTGCCCACTCACAGTTTTTCGTGCATCCTTTAGATGGTGCCATCTGTCCCCCGCGCATCTCCCACTCCTTCTTGCCTTTTTCCATCACAAAATGGACCCCTTTTAATCTGACCCTTTTTTTTAGGAAATGGAATGTGCCGCCATTTCCTACTGAGTGCAGGAAAAGAGGCGCGATAAAAATGGCCCCTGAAGGGGCCACGTGGTCTTTGTTTACTTTCTCTTTCTTCGCCGGGAAGAAAGAGGAAGTATTGTGGGACAGGAGCAGGGGGTGGGGGGAGAGAAGCGACAGTAGGTAACCGTGATTTCCCCACCTTTTGATGACATTCTGAGTGAGATATTGGGCTCCACAGCCGGGCTTGGGGGCAGCGTGCACATCTTCTGTGGGTATTGTACTGTCTGAAAGTGACTCGTATGTAATTAAGAAAGACCAGTGGTTTGCTTAAAGCCAACTGCCTGCATTCAGTATAGGCATATTAAACGGGGTGAGCTATAGAAAGAAATCCCAGCAGCTTTCTTCATTTGTCTTCTCTTCAGGTACCCATGGGGTCAGGAAGCCTTTGATAAAGCAAAGAGAGAGGATAAGTTGATATTTCTATCAGGTAACTGGGGAACAGCTCCATTTTATGCTACTACACATGCACATTTATAACTTCCTATACATATACACATGTACGGTGTATGTAGAAAACATACAGAACAAGACAATGGGTTGGATCCAACGTCTGCCTGTGCAATGGGACTTCATCTTGTGTAACAGGGCTTCCTGTTGCTCTTTTCCTCCTGCAGCCTCCACCCCTATCTGTTCTAGAGGGTCCCCCAAGCTCTGCAACAGACTTGGGGTGCACATGGTTGCCGCAGAGGGGGAAAGGAGAAATCCATAGTGCCAGCGGTTCCCCTTCTCCGAGCTGAACGGCACCATTGAATCCAGTCCAGTGCTCCCCGTTTGCTTGAAAGTTGCTTGATATCTGAGAGGATGAGCTTGGAGGAATAAATGTTGCCCCTAGTCGGCCCTCTTTCACTGGGCACTAACATTTTTTCAGTTGGCTTGTTTCTGGGAGAAAGGGGCAAGCAACGCCTCCTTGTCTCTCCTTCTTCTGGAGCGTTCTTACACTACTCTTTGTGTGTGCGTAGTTTGTATCTGGAAACATGCTAACTTGTGAGCAAGCAATCTAGCTTACCTTGTAGAAGTCCTATAGAGATTTGCTAGTGGAGGGTCCTTTCCAGATCTGCTGTCTGGAAAGGGCTCCTGCTTACTGTTTCAAGCCAATAGGAATTTAGAGTTTGGATCAAGATACGCTTTAGTAGAATGTTGGATGTCTGGGATTTCTTTTTATTTAAAACAACAACAACATTTAAACAGTGCAATCCTATGGATGTTTACCCAGCAGTAAATGTGTGGAGGATTTAACCCTAAAATGATTTCTAGTCCCCATGGTTCTTCTTCAAGCAACTTTTATAACTTTTACTACTTCACTATAGAAGCACCATTAAACGTCCTCAGTCACATTTCTTAGATTTCCCCAGCTCACTTTTACGGTTAGTTCTTTGCTCCCAGAAGTATTCTTGGCACACTATTCCACAATTTATTTATCTTATGGTTAGGACCTTCTATGTGGCTTGCAGTCAACATTAATTCTTGAAGAACTGTTCCCCATTTGTTTCCCATTTGTGTTTGGTGCATGGGTGTGTGTGAGAGAGAGAGAGAGAGAGAAAGAGTTTGGCCTAATCTACATGAAAAGCTTTATCACACCAGCGTTATACTGTGCAATCACTGTGAATTGCGTGCAAAGGACTCTGAAGTTTTCCAGTTTATAATCTGCTTTGACTGTGAAGTACTCCCATGCATCCTGCTTTAATTGTGCTTCAAAGGCAAAAGCCTCGCTGTATTTTGCTACTAGTTTTGGAGCGAATCATTTGTTGTTTTCCGAGCAGCCATTGGGGGTGCAGGAGCAGGATTTGATACTCTTAAGGTTCAAATTAAACAAATGCTTACATCTGCGTAAGTTTTAAAGATAAAGACTTCAAAATTGGCACAGTAGTAGATGTTAAGGAGAGCTTTAAGCATACCAAATTTGAATCGGGTTGGGTCATCCGTTGATTTTTTATGATTTTTTTACACTTCCCCCCCTTAAACCCTTTTTCTGGTATGCAAAGGATCTTAGGAACGCTGCCGCCCGGGGTGTGATTTAGCTAGCAACAACAACAATAGTGACAACTTAGTGCTGTAGGGGATAATTTGAGGGAAACAGGTACATGGGATGAAGCTAGAAGCAGGATATTGCACCATGAAAGCGGTATGAAAGTATATAAAAGGCAGGAGCCACAATACTGCTTTATAGTGGTATTGAAGTGCACTGACAACTGCTGGGGCCCATTGACACATACCATATACTGCTTTCATACTGCAATATCCTGCCTGGTGTAGATTAGGCCTTTAATGGACAGTATTTGTTTTCAGTTGGCTACTCGACCTGCCACTGGTGTCATGTGATGGAGCAAGAATCCTTCCAGAATGAAGAAATTGGTCAGATTCTGAATGACAACTTTGTGTGCATCAAGGTGGATCGTGAGGAGCGGCCGGATGTTGATAAAGTTTACATGACTTTTGTGCAGGTGGGGAGTTCAAACTTGGGGTTCCAGGCAAATCATTTGGAGAAGACTCTTTCTGTTGTTCCTGGTGTCAGGATGATGAAGGGAATCTTAACACATCCCATCACTTTATCGGCAGGCAACCAGCAGCGGAGGGGGCTGGCCCATGAGCGTATGGCTGACCCCTGACCTCAAACCGTTTGTAGGTGGGACCTATTTCCCTCCTGAGGATGGGATTTACCAGGTTGGCTTCCGAACCGTTCTGCTCCGCATCCTAGAGCAGGTATGGGGTTCAATATTCAGGATTGTATGATGGCTTGAGGTCCCCATTGGAATAATACAGCAGTGACCAAGCTGTTTGTGCCAATCCTTGCCACCTTTCTCAATTGCACATCCTCATGTGCACCTTTGAAAGCATCCGAGAGCCCTAGTTTGAATCAGCAATATGTACACGTTTCCTTTAGCCATTCTAGGGCCAATTCTGATGTCGCGGCTGCTGTGTAAAAGCCGTCGGGACTGTCTTCTGGGTGCTTCCAGGCAGAGGGCTCCTACTACCAGTACTCAGAAGGCATTGTGTAGCTTTCCTCTCCTTTTCTACTTAAGGGATGGTCTTAAGTAGACCAGTGGGAGGGTTATGACCCCCTGTAGAATTCCATGAATGAGGCAGGGCAGTGGCGGGATAAATAAATGCCTTGTCTGAATGCATCCCCTCCGTGGCAGCGGCTGCTAGAATATCTGAGAGGCACCCACTGTGGTTTGCTTCTATCACATTGAAACCTCACCTCTGGATTCGTATGTGGGAAGAAGCATCCTTGATGGCAAAGTATTGCCCTTTTCTGAGTCATCCTAGCCTGCTATGCTCCGATATCTGAAAGCACTGTTAAATCTCTGGGTGGGCAATGATTGGCATTTTTAAAAATTATTTTTCGTGAAGATCAGCAAAAGGGTGTGGCAAAAGGCACGAGTGAATAGTAGCAAAACTGTGACTTGGATGTCTTTCCTCCTTGCCAGTGGAAACGGAACAAAGCTACCCTTTTGGAAAACAGCCAGAAAATCTTGTCCGCACTGTTAGCCCGGACCGATATTGGTGCCCGAGGGGAGGAAGCCCCCCCGTCCTCGAAGGAGGTGATGACCAGATGTTTCCAGCAACTGTCAGAGACCTACGATGAAGAATACGGTGGATTCTCAGAGTCTCCCAAATTCCCTACTCCAGGTTAGTCCAAGGTCATTTGGTCAAGCCGTTGCGGTAGAAAGGTGTGGCGCTGCATGAGCAACTGATCCGGATTCCTTCTTTCCCTGTTTTCTTGTCTTCCAGTCAACTTTAATTTCCTCTTCTCCTATTGGGCTCTCCATCATCGGTCAACGTCTGAGGGAGCTCGAGCGCTTCAGATGGCCCTGCACACGCTCAAGATGATGGCGTATGGTGGGATTCATGATCACATTGCCCAGGTAAGAAGGGAGGACAGTGTCAGTTGAGTGGTTCCAAACATTTCATGAACAGATTCGCCGATAACAAAAATTCAGGGACTGCTGGCTGGTCTCTATTCCTTGACATGCCTTTTCCACCCGCTCCCAGCTTTAGCCCATTTTCAGAAGGTAGGTAAAAGTAAAGCCAACCAATATATCGTCGTTCTGGAAGTAGAAAAATGCTAGTTGTTTAAAAGTGTTGCATTTTTCAGAAGTCCAGATCTACACCGGAAGAAGAGACCCCTGGACTGAACAGCTTGCAACACTTTATTGGATTAGCTCAGGGGTGGGCAACCTTTTTGCCCCAAAGGGCTGTGTGTGGTGGTGGGCTTGGGGTTGTATGCTGGTGGGCATGGCTTGGGCCCGCACAGCTTCCCCGACCCCAATTCTCACCCCCAATACACACTCATGCACAGCCCCACCCTTCCCCATGCACACACACATATTCACTCTTGTGCACACTCAAAGGCAGGATTGGCATGCGGGGAGGGAGGAGTCAACCCTCCACTCCCTGTGTGCCTCCTTCCCCATCACAATTGGCAGGCTGGGGGCGGTATATAAATGTAATTAAACCGTCTAGAGAACTTCGGCTATGGGGCGGTATATAAATGTAATAAATAAATATTCATGTGGAGGGCTGTGTGCGGGAAGGATCATTCCTGCATGCGTCGTCTCCAAAAAAACCATGCTCCTCCCAGCCTGCTAAATAGCTGAGTGGCAGAGTTGTGGTTGCTAGGAGTGCGATTTGCAAGGAAATTCAGCAGAGGCAGTGACAGGATTTGGGGGTCATGGTAGTGGAATTTGGCGGTGGCTTGGGGATCTGCATGGGCTGCACTGAGTAATAATAATTATTAATAATAATAATTTCTTACCCGCCTCTTCCTCTGGATCGAGATGGGGAACAACATAGAATACAAAAATATTATAAAATACATAAAACTGATTAAAACTTATAAAACTAATACATTATTAAAATAGCAGCCAGACATCTTAAAATTCAACTGGGTAGGCCTGACGGAAGAGATCAGTCTTTACAGCTTTTTTGTAAAGACTGAAGGCCACATGTGGGGTGCAAGCCGTTAGTCCAATAAAATATCTTTTTTTAACCTATTTTGTGTAACTTATTGCACAAAAACCTTTCAGCCAAAAACCAGGTTGCAAAAGCGCAGAAGTGATGTGAAATGTATTTCTCCCTCATCCGCCTCTACCCATGCAGGGGTTCCATCGCTACTCCACTGACCAGCGTTGGCACGTCCCTCACTTTGAAAAGATGCTGTATGATCAGGGGCAGCTGGCAGCGGCCTACGCCAAGGCCTATCAGGTATTCCCCGGCAGGGGCTCTCTGTGCAATACCCTGTGGTCTCCATATGGGCCCGAAAGAACTGGTAACCGAGCAACGCTCACCTCAGCCAAAAATGGGACTGGAAGCGGGGCATCAGGTGGCAACACCTGGGGAGAAATTGGGTGAATTTCCATGGTAGTGGAACGCCATGTTACCACCACTTTTCCATGCTTTTGTCTGGCTGATTGTAGATATACTGGGGAAAGGATATGCTATGGTTCTCCGAGGAATATAATACGTCCTTTCTCTTCCTGTGAATTCTCTGAACCCACATCATTTATCCTTTGACTCAAATCAGTCAGCCACGTGTGGGGTGGCAGCATTTGGGGACTCAGAGTGTATGTCTACAGGCCGTCACCATAACAGGGTAGGAAGACCACGGCAAGGTTGAGTGCGTGGGTGAGGCGGGGGGAGGGAAGGAGAAGTGCTTTATATTCCTCAGTATCTCGATTCCCATTTGGGACTCAGCTCAGCCTGTGGCTTGAGATAGGACCTGTAATTGCCAGCCGGCTGAGAGAGTACTTGAACCTTCATTAACCTCACATTTTCCACTTGTCGTTGAGATGACTCGGAGGTAAATGTGAATGGTTAGGTGAAAGGAGGTGAGATTAGGGAAGAAGCAGTTATTACAGATGCACGCTTAGCTTCCTGAGCTCAATTCTTGAATCCAGTGAGTCATGCATACAGGCAAAGGAGAGGAAAGGGGATGGTTTGTTGTTTTCCCTGTTCCTCCTAGGCCATCTATGGCTGCTGAGGGAGATGGTGACATGGTGTATAGGGCTTCCCTTCTCCCCTTTCTTCCTGCAATGATTCTTGGCAGCAACATGGCACCTCAGGAGTGTAATGAAAACCGAGACCAACACGTAGGCCTGTCACTGTGTGTGTTGCGGAGAGGAGCCAGTATTTACACAGCATTCTTTAGGGGAGAGAGGAACAAGAAATGGTTCCCTGGAGCAAAGACTCTTGCACTCCACCTGTGTGGCAGGCCGTGCTCCGAGATGGAATGAATTGCTCGGGACTTCAGCCAGAACTGCCTCCTGTGGGACAATTTGGAGAGAGAGGGCAGCTTTCACGGCCTGCCTCTCCCTATCACACTTTTCACACAAAGTTTCCTAGTTCCGCGAGCGTCTTTGACCACCATCATGCTGCGTTGCACAGACGATGGGCCTGAGAACATTTCACAGACTGTGGGAACTGCACCCATTTTGAACACAAACTGCACCCATTTTGCTGCTATTTATTTCTAGGCTTAGAGCGGTGATACGATTCCATCCAATTCCGCAGAGCCAAGAAGAAGGCACCTGTCCCCTGCGCCTATCATTTATTCAGGAGGCAACAGCTGCACAATGCGCTGGGGGCTAAGTGACCTGGGTGTGATCCTTTCTGGCAGTCAACATGCGACCTGGAGGTTTTTGAGCATGCAGATAGTGTTGCAATGTCGATCTAAGGGATTTCAATGGATCCTAGCAGTTGCATGCCTTGCATACCTTGGTCTAGGTATTAGGCTCCTTCCACCCACACTGTGGGTTAACATCCTTGCACCATCCTCCCCCTTGCCCCCATATATTGGCTCTTTTAATCATCGAGCATCATCAGACGGGGTGGGGGGGGAAGGGAATCATGTTTCCTTACCGTCGATTTCCCCCTGCTTCTGTCCCACAGTCCTTCCTCTTTCTTCACACGGGGGAAGAAAGAAGAAGTAAACAAAGACCACGTGGCCCATTCAGTGGCCATTTTTGTCGTGCCACTTTTCCTGCATGCAGCAGGAAATGGCGGCACATTTCGCTGGGAAAAAATTGGATTTACCAGGGTCTGTTTTGTGAAGGAAAGAAGGCCAGAAGGGGCGGGATGTGCATGGGAGGTGGACAACATCCACTCAAAGTTTTCTGGTTTCCCCCTGGATTTTTCTCTCTCAAGCCTTCACGTCTCTACTCTAGCCTTCCCCAACCTGGTATCCTCCAGATGTTTAGAACTTCAACTCCCATCAGCCCCAGCCAGCATGGTTAACAATCAAGAATTATGGGAATTGTAATCCAAAACATCTGGAGGGCACCAGGTTGCAGAAGTCTGGCCTGTTCCCCTTTTCCTCTTCTCCAATTTCATTTTCTTTGGAGTAAAATCCTCCTTGTGTCTTAAACAGATTTCTGGTGACGAATTATTTGCAGACGTTGCGGCAGACCTTCTGCGCTACGTTTCCCGGGATCTGAGTGACACGGTAAGCCACCATCTTCACTGCCGTTAGTTTGGGGTTGGGAAACCTCAGGCCCCGGGCCATATCTGGTCCTCTTGGGGCCCTAATCCGGCCCTCTGGGATGTCCCAGATGACCACACCACCTTTTCTCCTACCACTAATAATTGGATGGTTTCCTAGTTTTTGTAAAGGCTCCACTGCCACATCCAAAAATGATGAAATAAGCTCACCTAAGGCTTATTTACTGACAGCAAGAACTTTAAGATATGATAGGGTGGTCTTTTGGGTCCAGCCCTTTTTTCTCTTGGCCTCATCGACGACTGGTCTGCAGCCCCTGAAATTGGAACTTGGCCCTAAGGACTGAAAGAGGTTCTGCACGCCTGCGTTAAGACGCTTGTTGGCCTTTGAGTTGTCAGCATTCACCTGGAACTGTTGCAAATGCAGCCAGATCGATCTTTGATTGTACCTGGATTGGAAAGAATGCAGCTAAAAGTGGGCTAGATGGAACAACTATTAGGTGGATCCACAGTTGGCTACAGAATCGGACTCAAAGAGTGCTTATCAATGGTACCTTCTCAAACCGGGGGGAGGTAACGTGCAGGGTACCGCAGGGCTCAGTGCTGGGCCCAGTGCTGTTCAACATTTTTATTAATGATTTGGACGAGGAGGTGCAGGGAACGCTGATCAAATCTGCAAACAACACAAAATTGGGTGGGATAGCTAATTCCCCAGAAGACAGAAACAAACTTCAAAGTGATCTTGATAGGCTGGAGTGCTGGGCTGAAAACAACAGAATGAAATTTAATAGGGATAAATGCCAAGTTCTACTCCTAAGAAAAAGAAACCAAATGCACAGTTACAAGATGGGGGACAGTTGACTCAGCAATACTACAAACGAGAAGGATCTTGGAATTGTTGTAGATCACAAGTTGAATATGAGCCAACAGTATGATGTGGCTGCAAAAAAAGCAAATGCTATTTTGGGCTGCATTAATAGAAATATAGCTTCCCCGCTATTCGGCACTGGTTGGGCCTTATCTTGAGTATTGTGTCCAGTTCTGGGCACCACAATTCAAGAAGGATGCAGACAAGCTGGAGCGTGTTCAGAGGAGGGCAACGAGGATGATCAGGGGTCTGGAAGCAAAGCCCTATGTGGAGAGACTGAAAGAACTGGGCATGTTTAGCCTGGAGAAGAGAAGATTGAGGGGAGACATGGTAGCACTCTTCAAATACTTGAAAGGTTGTCACACAGCTGAAGGCCAGGATCTCTTCTCAATCATCCCAGAGTGCAGGACACAGAATAATGAGCTCACGTTACAAGAAGCTAGATTTCATCTGGACATCAGAAAAACCTTCCTGACTCTTAGAGAAGTACGACAATGGAACCAATGACCTAGGGAGGTTGTGGGCTCTCCCACACTAGAAGCCTTCAAGAGGCAGCTGGACAGCCATCTGTCAGGGATGCTTTGAGGTGGATTCCTGCATTGAGCAGGGGGTTGGACTCAATGGACTATTCTACGATTTTATAATTCTATGACAGTCATAGCACATCCTCCCACCAAGCCAACACGGAGCGTCTTCCCCTTATTCCTCTCAACTGCATTCAACTTGGCGTGAGTCACAAGTGGTGTAGGCCTTTTCTGGTCTAAAGAATTTATTTATTTATTTATTTATTTATTTATTTATTACATTTATATACCGCCCCACAACCAAAGCCCTCTGGCCAGTTTACAACAGTTAAAAATGGTAAACATTTAAAAGTATACACAATTTTTAAAAAAACATCAGAAACATAAAAACAACAGTATAAAAACAACAGTATCCATAACAATTCTGGGTTCCATTAAATTTTTTTTTAACATTGTTAAATGCTGTTAAAATGCCTGGGAGAAGAGAAAAGTCTTGACCTGGTGCCGAAAAGATAACAATGTTGGCGCCAGGCAAACCTCATCGGGGAGATCATTCCACAGTCGGGGGGCCACCACCGAGAAGGCCCTCTCCCTTATTGCCATCCTCCAAGCTTCCCTCCGTGTAGGCACTCGGAGGAGGACCTTAGATGTTGAGCGCAGTGTACGGGTAGGTTCATGTCGGGAGAGGTGTTCCATCAGGTATTGCGGTCCCAAGCCATGTAGGGCTTTATAGGTTAAAACCAGCACCTTGAATTGGGCTCGGAAACATATAGGCAGCCAATGCAAGCGGGCCAGAATCAGTGTTATATGCTCAAACCTCCCTGTTCCAGCTATCAATCTGGCCGCCACATTTTGCACAAGCTGCAGCTTCCGGACCGTCTTCAAAGGTTGCCCCACATAGAGGGCATTGCAGTAATCTAATTTGGAGGTTACCAGGGTATGGACAACTGAAGCTAGATTATCCCTGTCCAGATAGGGGCGTAGCTGGGCCCTTGAATCAGCTTGATTCAAGCATTCCATGAATGCTTTAGGTTTCTTCAGGGATTTTTCTGGGCAGGAGTACAATTTTTAAAAACGTAGCATGTAAAAATAACATTTTAACATGTGAAAATGTGGTAGAATATTTGTTTATAAATGCCTGTGCATCCATTTTTACGTAAATGACTAGCATGAAAGACATTAATAGAATTAATTACCTGAAATTTGTCCGACTTCTCTTTGACTTGTGCAAAGTTCATGATTGTTGCCACGTCTTACCCAACCCTTCTTTAATCGTCGGCATTTTCATTTGCCTTCCACATTTGGCATAAACAAGTCTTACCACAGTTACCACATAAGAGATCGGCAATCCATCTTCATAAGGCCATGTATTATTAACATGTGTCATGAGAAATAATAATGAGCTAATGGCCCCTCCCAGTGCTATTATTTTATTTTTATGTGACAGGTTGGGGGACATCTGAGAAATGTACAGAGAGCAAAAACCCTTTCCTGCCTACTGGAAGCTTCACCCACTGCTCCTTGGGTTGCGATATGTTTAGCGGCCCCAAATCTTAGCAAACCTTTGAAGCTTTTCTTGTATATTTTGAAAGCTACACCACTGCTCTTTAAAAAATTAAAGATGTGTTTCTTGGGGACAAAAAGAACTACCAAGCCAGATTCCTTGCTATGGGGCAGGGGCAGGGGCAGGACCAGGCAAATGACTAGGTTTCCCTCTGATAAGTCAGTTCCCAGCCAGGCGTTCACCGTCTTGCTGTTTATGCTTGGGGAACGGTTCGGTGTCCCTAGGCCTAATGACACTGCTTTTGTTTTCAGTCCGGGGGGTTTTACAGCGCGGAGGACGCAGATTCCTACCCCACAGTCCAGTCAGAAGGGAAGCAAGAGGGGGCATTCTGTGTGTGGACGGCTGAGGAGATCCGGGGGCTGCTGCCAGACCCCATTGAAGGGATCCCAGAGAAAAAGACCACGGCGGATGTCTTCATGCATCACTTTGGGGTGAAGGAGGACGGAAATGTGAATCCACAGAAGGTACAGAGGGAGGGAGACACAGCCGGGGTGACAGAGCTGTGCCTCTTGTCGCCAGCGATGTCACAGGTGTTATTTGGGGGGTGCCTGCAACACCTGTGCTTGGAATAAGCCTTCCCCAACCTGGTGCCCTCCAGGTGCATTGGACTACGACTCTCAGTACCCATGTGGGCTGGGGGATGATGGGGGTTGTAGTCCAATGCATCTAGTGGGCGCCAGGCTGGGGAAGGCTGCACTGTTCCATGGGAGAGCAGCTGTGCTGGGAGAGCGGGCTGGAAGGCAGCGGCGGGGGTTCTCAGAATTCACAGCCACTCGTCTTCCTCCAGGCAACAACCTGAGAACGTGTGGAGCAGGAGCTTGTTTAATTATGTGCGACAGCAGAGACTTTCACTCACAGAAATATGATTTTATAGGCCCCCGTTAAGATCATTCTTCTCTTTTTCTCACCCCCCCCCTTTCCCTGCTTCCATCTTTGAACCTTTGATTTTGTTTCTGGGCGTGGTGTATGTAACACTAGTTCCGTTTCAGATGAATAAGTCATTCATTAGTCACGGTAATCAATAATTACACGTACCTGTCAGGAATTGCTCCTCTTTAGCCCTGCCCTGTCTTGGAATGCAAGCTCACCTGAGCCTTTCAGCTTTCTTTGGCTCCAACCTCCCGGCAGGCCCTAGAAAACGAAACAGGAAGAAGATGCTTTCTAGCTGGAAGGTGGGGTTTCCTGCTTAGCCAGCCCCGATGTATTGTTACTGGAAGGTATTAGGGGTGTGCACTCTGCCCTAGAATTATCTGGTAATGGCGAACATCTGTGGAGCATTTGATCTTCCAGAGCAGAGATTGGCTGCTTTCAAACCCATTGATTAATATCAGAGCGGAGATGTGCCCCATTGGAGCTTCTAAAGTCTCCAGAATTATCCTGTTCTCTGTGTGTGTGTTTACATTGAATATCTCCATATTTGGAAGACTCTGAGTGGGGTGAGGGGTAGCTTTGATATTGACTTCTGTGGCTAGCCAATTAGGAATAGCCACAGGGAGCGTGTTTCTGCTCGGACTCATAGAAGTCAACCATCCACATTTCCACAGTGTGAAAGTGCTGCTGGGCTTGCTGGCTGGCATGGTGAGTGAGAAAGCTTCTACACCTGAGTCAGGCACAGGCAAGCTCTGTATTTAAGTGGCTGGGCTTCCAGTGCAGGGGTGGGGCTCCATCCAATAGATCTGGAGAGCATCAGGTTGGAGAAGGCTGGAGTGGTGTTTTTTTTTACAAGGCATGAATGGATCTGATTCAAACTTGGCATGGCTAAAGCCCTCCTTAAGAGCTATCATCTTGCCATGTTTCATCTCTTTATCTGTAAAAGTTACGCAGATGTAAGCATTTAAAATTCCTTTAAAAATTAAAGCATGAACTGATCTGATTCAAACTTGGTGGGGCTAAAGCCCTCCTTAAGAGCTATCACTGTGCCAAGTTTTATCTCGGTAACTTTAAAAATGAGGGAGCTGTAAGCATTTCTGTTAATACCACTTACCTGAATACTGAACGGTTCTTCGAGGCGGAGAGAGGGGGAGGGGCTCGCCCACCACACACCCCTAGAAGGTATGGTTTGTCCTCGATGATGCTGGGTACTGGCTGATTAACAGGTTGAGATTGGATTTTAGAACTACCTGGATGGCCCCAAAGGAGGTAGGAACTATGGGTGTAGATCAGGGATAGGTAAGTCTCCAAAGGAACAAGAGTCTCCATTCAGGAGGTCCAGGGATAGATGAGTTACATCAGTCCTCTGCCTCTTTCCATTGTGGGTCCTACCTTTTAACTTGAACCTTCAACATGGGTTCCACTTCCACATTTTTCTGTATATGGCCATCCTTCTTTGTTCTTTCCCTGTGTTTAGTTACCGCTTTCCTGCTCTGTCTCCTTCTCCTAAACCAGTGGTGGGAAACCTCCATCTTGCGGGCCTAATCAGGCCTCCAGAGGTTCCCCAATTGGCTCACAGAAGCTTGGGCTCCCTCCATGAGCCCTGCCCAATCCCCTCCCCAAGCCCCAACCCTTGGCCTGGAGGCTAGCGCAGGCTTGTGGAGGAAGTGAGGAGAGAAATCCCCTTCTTACCTCTGATCATTTGAACAGAAAAATGGTTTTGAGTTTGGCACCAGGGCATTGTACCTTAGGTTGTCCCAGGCAGTTAGACCAGTGAATAAGCCTGGAGTAGTCCCAATAGGAGGCTCTTAGGAGGGGCCTAGAGAGATGATAGAGAGTACAAGTCTGACTTCGAGGCTATCTGATCCTTTTCTATTTTGTTTTGTTTCAGGACCCCCACAATGAGCTAAAAGGGAAAAACGTCCTGATCATGCAGTATTCCCTAGAACTTACAGCTGCCCGGTTTGGACTGGAGTTGGAGCAGCTGAAGACGCTGCTTGCTCACAGCAGGGAGCAGCTGTATAAGGCCCGGGCTCATCGGCCCCGGCCCCATCTGGACACCAAGATGTTGGCGTCCTGGAACGGTGAGGCTTCTTTTGCGGGTTCTTTTGCGCTGAGTTCAGTGGTGTGAAGTGCATGTGGGCACAATCACAGGGAAGGCTCCCACATAAGTCTGGAGGGGGGCGTGGGGCAGGCAGTGACCGTACTTTAGCTGAAATAGATTCCATCAAAGGGAAATGATATCACAGCCGAGCAGATCTACTTCCCCTATGCAGGAAGAACAGCCTTTGATATGACCAAAATCATCTGCTGTTTTCCCCCTCATTTTCTTGCCCTTGATATATTTTTCCACCCCCTTAATATAGCTTTAGAGGAAAGCATTATTTTTCTGAAACGTTTCTCCTATTGTGCCAGCAGGGGGCAGCAGCACCTTTCTCCTGTTTTCCTCACAGAAACGTCAAAAGAATCTTCCTTAACCCATGCAGCTATTAGGTTACTGTGGCTTTTCTCATTATATAAACACACACAAGACACTCCTGCCCATTATGGAGTGAAGATACCTAAATGCGAAGAGCAGTAGACAAATGCACACGACTGTCCCTCCTGAGAACATGAGTGGTCAGCGAGTGGGTCCAGAATTTCAGAAAGGGCTTTCAGAAATGAGCCTAAGAGTTGGCTCGCCATTGATGCATAGTGGGAGAAATAGCATTTGGAGCCATAAAGGCTTGTTGGCGGCTTATCTTTGGCTGAAAGCAAACATCTTGCCAAGCGATAACTTCCATGGAAGTACCCCACTCGGCCTCTTTCACCCTGCCCCAAGCGATAGGGAAATTGTTTTGTATTCCCCTTCGGTTTCCCTGTTAAAAGAACTCCTCACCAGGGGTAAGATGATTATGCACTCGGTGGTGGTAAGTTCCCACTTGGCAAAGGATCATCTGCCTCTATTCACCCTGCCTGGAGTGTATTTTTGACAGCTACCCTGTAAGCAGCCATTTTAGTGAGGAACTGATTTGGGCCAGTCAGAACACGTCAGCTGATCCGAGCGTCAACTGACTTGTCTCTTCCTTTTGCAGAATGTCAAGGGAACAAAATTTCTCCTTGAATACTTTGAGGATGTGACTTCAACTGAGCGCCATCTGGCGCTTTGCCTTTTCCCTCTCTTAGGCCTGATGATCTCTGGCTTTGCTCAGAGCGGAGCCATCTTAGGCAAGGCGGAGTACATTGACCGGGCTGTGCGGGCAGCTCACTTCTTGCAGGACCACATGTTTAGTGCGGACAGTGGAAAGCTGCTCAGGAGCTGCTACCGGGGCCAAGAGGACTCGGTGGACAAGAGGTTAGTAGCAAGCCAGACCGTGTGAGCAGGGAAAAGAGGGCTGAACCTGGGACGGTGTGGGGTGGGGGAGGCAGGGGGACGGAAGGAGAGATGACCATTGCTCAGTGACAGAGCACCTGCTTTCCATGCAGAAGGCCTCAGGCTCAATCTCCTCTTAAAAGGTAGGAGACGATACTAAAGGCCCTTCTGTGCCTGAGACCTTGGAGAGCTGCACTTACTCAGAGTAAGCAGTATTGAGTTAGAATCTAGCCGAGAGGTGGGGAACCTCAGGATGGCAGGCAAGATCTTATTTTGCCATTTATTTATTACATTTCTATGCCACCAAATAGCCGAAGCTCTTCCGGGCAGTTTACAAAAATATCCATTTATGTTCTTCCCCATACAATTTATTTATTTATTCATTACATTTATATCCCACCTTTTCTGCATGTGAACATTGGGAGTTTCCAATTTGAAAAGGTGATCATCAGATGATCTCTAGCTGTACATTCCATTGAACGGAGTGGCAAAATCTCCCCCTGATACTAATGGCTCTGGACTGCAGCCCAGATGAGCAGTGGAGTGTGCGGCCTTCTGAGTGATAATAAGGGGGACTTCTGCTTCCACACCAGTGTGTATCATTGCCGCTTCCTGAGCCACTGAGGAGCCTGTTAAAAAAAAGGCATTCACATACGCTTACTATAAAAGACGCACTTAGAAGTAATACACAAAGGGTTGGATGCAGTTTTATGCTGGATCAACTGTGCTGGCAGAAGGGGACTTCCCTGCCCCTTTGTTTCCCACAGCAGCCCCTCCAGCCCCCTAAATGCACAATCAGTCAGGAAATCCTGCTGACTGTGTGTGACCTATGGTTTTGGGGGGAGGGCTGATTCTCCAAAACTGAACAGAGGGACCTTCCTTTTCACTTGAGGAAGGCCACTCGCGGAAGGCAGATTCTGGCTCCAAACCATTGGCTTTGTGTTTGCATGGCGTTCAAAGTGCTTCACGTGCATTAATCTCAGCATTGCCTCACCGCCACCTTGTAAACCAGGCCAGCATTAATATCCCCAGTGGGTAAAGGCTGAAATATAGCTGCTTGCTTAAAGTCACCCAATGAGGTTATGGCTGAAGCCAAGTTTTGGGCTTCCAATTCACTCTCACAGGCACCACACAGAACCACCCTGTCTGTGGCAGAAGCAGCTGAATTCAGGCACAGAAGTGAATTCCACGTGGAGGGGTGTGTGTGTGTGTGTGTGTGTGTGTTAGTGTTAAAAGTAAGGACAGGTGTATATTGGAAGAGCCCACAACACACACACACTACGGCAGGGGTGGGGAATCTCTCTCAGCCTGAGGGCCGAAGTCCATCTCAGAGAAGCTCTTGAGGGCCATGTTCCAGTGATAAGCAGGGCCAAAGTCAGAAAGGATGGGGTCAAAAATCCCAGTATATTGTAGCCTAAAGCTCTTACTGCCAGTCACCAACCCTTCCAGCCTTTTAGAATGGGGTGGGGATTGGGAGGAGAGTGCACAAAAGCTAGGGAACCACCAAAGAGTCGTGGGAAAGGGGGTTGAGGGCAGGTGACGGGAAAGCAGTCATCTGGAGAGGCCCGGAGGGTTGGATTTGGCCCTCAGACCCAAGGTTCTGCACCCCTGCGTTACAGTTGAAGGTGCCACAGGGGACACCCACCAGAGGGGAGAAACTGTGTGCCGGCACTGCCGTGATGCCAAGCGTTCCTGTCACTGAGATATGCAGCCAGTCGCTTGAGGGAGGCTGCTGGACCTCTTCGGCTCTCCACAGCAGCCCAATGGGGTCGGCTGGTTCGACAGATGTAGATGGATGTCAAGCTTGTGACAACAGGAGCTTCAGGACCCCAGACTAACCCCCATTCTTGACTTTATTCCTTTCCGAAGTCAGCTCTTCTCTTGGACAAACACAAATTAATCTTGCGTCAATAGAGATTAAGGCAATTGGGAAAAGGAGGGCGATTTGCCTGGCTACGGAATGCTAACAGGAGCGCTGTACCTTCTTCTTGCGTGTTGGGGTTGGACTTTGCTGAAATAGCCTGGAAATGGAAGTGGTGACGAGGAGGAGAGGCTTTTAAAGTTAACTTTACATTTACACCTACCTTTTCAAGCAGCTGTGCTCTGCTCCCAGGTTAACGTCAGTGGTCAAGTACTTCACTTCTGTAATATCTGAATGGAACTTGAAGTGCTGCTGTTCCTCTTTGCCCCCATACTGGAAAGAATATGTTGGCTATTTTCTTCCCTCGAGACAGAGTATGTGAAGCTCTCTGCTTTTGAAATGGTTTTTGCTCCATGTAGCCACCATGGTTAGGAATGGTTCACACGAGACGCTAAGCTGTAACGTTTAGCTCAAAATGCTTAACCACCGTGGCTTGGCATGTCGTCTGATCACGGTCATTGTATTCTAGAACTGTCCATGCTGTCTCTTCCAAGCACCCTAGGGGAAACAACAGTAAATGATTCCTTTATGGTATCTATTTTTAAAATATTATATATTGCTCTTCTATTAAAAAAAAATATCCAAAGTGGGTAAAATATGGCTACGCTGTCCAGCAGTAATTTAGCTCCAAATGCTTGCACATTTAGAGGCAGTTTCTGGTGTGGGTGGTGGTAAATTCTCGGAGCAAACCCTGCTATTCAGAGGAGGGCCTTCTCTGCTGTGCACCCCGGCTGTGGAATAAGCTCCCTAGAGAGGTTCGCCTGGCACCCACATTATACTCTTTTCGATGTGAAGTGAAGCCCTTTTTATTTTCACAGTATTTTCACAGTTTGTCATCTTAGTTTTTTAACTTTGCTGTTTTAAATCTGTATTTTAAATCTGTATTAATCTCTGCATTGCTGCTCAGTTTTATTCTGGTTGTGCTTTTATACTGTGCTTTTATACTGTTGTTTGTTTTATACTTTGAATAGTCTTCTTAGTTTTAATTTTTGTGAACCGCCCACAGAGCTTTGGCTATTGGGCGGTAATAAAAATGCAATAAATAAATAAATAAAATCTCATTCTCACCCTTGATAAGAGAGAGTGAGAGCACCAAAATCATTGAGGGCCATGGAGTTAGATGTTCTGCCTGGATATTGGAGGATGTGTCGTTCTCTGTTGCTGGACTTTGGGTTTAACCAATGGCTAGAGAGGGTCTTTTGTTTGGATAGTAGATCCTATGGGAGTAGATACCTACCATCTGTCATGCACATAGTATTAATTGGACACCAAGGGAATAGGTCACCTTCCCCAAAATGGTGCCCTCCAGATGTGTTGGTCTGCAACTCTCAGCAAGGAATGGCTGGGAGTGATGGGAGTTGTAGTCCAACACCTCTGGAAGGAACCAGGTTGGAGAAAGCTTACATAGAACTTGAACTCCTTTTATGACGATGCCTTCTTGTGGCCTTCTGCAGTTCAGTTCCCATCCACGGCTTCCTGGAGGACTACGTCTTTATAATCCAAGCGCTCTTCGACCTCTATGAAGCCTCCCTGAACCCAAGCTGGTTGGAGTGGGCTGTGCAGTTGCAGCACAAGCAGGACGAGCTCTTCTGGGACCCAAAGGGCTTTGCTTATTTCTCCACGGAGGCTGCCGACCCTTCCTTGCTCCTCCGCATGAAGGATGGTACGTGTTCCTTGGAAACTGGAGTTGTTGGCCATCCAATGCAGGATGTAGCAGAGAGCCTTAGCAAAGCCTCTTGTTTTTGTGCAGGGCTTCACACTGTGTCAGGCCCGTAGCAGAATTCTGCACCAAATAAGTATTAGACTGAGGGAAGCCTAGCAGCAACCAACGGGAACTGGTTTTCTTCATATATGTAGGGCTTGCAGAGGTCTGTGACATCTGGATAAGTATCTGCGGGGGTTCCCCTGAGCCTGGCTCAGGTTGTCTCAACATTAAGTAAAAAACCCCACTGCCTTACCAGGGTTTCTTCTTCTGGAGCCTTTCCACAATTACGACTGGCTCCTCCAGAAGGCAACAACCTGATTTTGAATGCTATTATGTTCAATGAAATAGTGTCATCTAGTGACAGAATTATAGTGCTGCACTGGGGACGTCCCTTGATAATTTTAAATACTACATTATCTCTTTTTTTTTTTAAAGCGAAGTTACTGGGGGAAAGTCCTGGAAGTTGATGATGTCTTGTAAAGGACCAACAAACTTCCGTGAATGGCCAAACATGAATGAGATATAAATCGCACGTGTAAAGAAGCTCTCGAGAACCCTAGACCCTTCTTTGTCTTGGATCAGTATATTGGCCAGAGAAGGCTTCCCAATCCCCACCCATCCCACCCTGGCAGCCTCTAAAACACCCTTCCCTTTACTTAGCTTCAAGCTCAGGGAGGCAGAAATTGGTGAGGGAGGAGAAGGAAGCTTTTTCTATTCACCCTGCCTAGGAAGAGCAGCAGGGAGCCCACTGGGAGCAACCTTAAGGGTTAGGGAGGGTTGTGTGCTTGCATGTTTGAATGGATGGGGGCTGTGTGTGAGAGAGAAAGAGCGGGGTTGGGGAGAAAGGGATGGGAAGTGATCCAGAGAGAGGAGGAATTTTGAAGGGAGTGTGATTTTTCATGTGTTTGCAGTGAGGAGAGAGGGGTGTGTGTGTGTGTGTGTGTGTGTGTGTGAGAGAGAGAGAGAGAGAGAGAGAGAGAGAGAGAGAGAGAGAGAGAGAGAGAAAAGCAGAGAATATGGGTGGTGCTCTGGGGTGTGAGAGAGAAAGAGATTGGGGTGAGGAATCAGTTGGCTGACAGTGGAGGCAGGGAGAGAGAAAAAGGCTGATCTTCCTATGAAATAAGTTTCTGTCAGTTCAGAAAACTATGGACTCAAAGGAGTTGTTTTTTGTGTTAGGGTTCATGCCCCACTTCTCCTTAATACTCCATCTTTTGGGCAGGTTACTTGTCCTTTGGCAGCCATTTTGAGGTGATGCCCAGGACCGTTTCTGAAACTCCCAAATTTGCCCAGGGGCCCGGCAAGGTTGAAGACCCTTGGCCCTAAACGTGGTCTGTATAAGTAGCGCAGGTCACATTAGTTCCCTTCCAATATGGAAATGCTGACAGGCCCTTTCACAGCGTTTCCACTGTCTTAAAAAAGTAATAAATCAGTTTCTGCACTTGGTATCGCTACAAGGGCCATCTCTTGAGACTAATGCGTGGTATCCGGCCTAAGGGAGATGTCTGCTCAGTCCACAGCCCCAGCTCATGCTCCAGTTTCCAGCCTTGACAGCTACAAGCACTGGGATTTCTTGAGCCTGGTATGTGGGCTGACTGTATAGACATGAATCAGGCAAGCATCTCTCTTGGCTGAAGCAGACTGACACACACTCTGAGGAGACAGACAGGCCTGATTCTTCAGCACGCTTGCCTTTACTTGTACATTTGTCACACTGTGGTGCTTTTATGTTATATTAGCATGTTCACAGTTTACAGGCTGTCAGTATTCAACACTGAGTAGAATGATGTGGTTTGCAGTAGGCCAGTGTATTCATATGTGGCGGTGAGGATCAGAGCCTCTCTGGCTTTCGGCTTAGCTGCTCTCTTGTCACAGAGAGGGTGGATGGGCAGCTGCAGAGCAATTGGCTGTTGATTAAGAGAGACACAGAAGAACATAGGATTTGAATCCTAAGGTCCAAAAGCAACCTTTTAATTTTGAGCATGATGTAAGACTCCTGTCCTGTTCACGTCTACTCAGACGTAAGCTATGCTGAGCTTAGAGGGCCTCACTCCCAAATACCTGTGCATTGGACTGCAGCCTTATTATTATCTTGGCCTCTGCTCTGAAAGGTGGCCAAGAAATGTTTTAAATAAATAAATAGGTTTTTGAAACATAATTTGTGGGGTGCTAATTGAGAGATTTCTGAGCCTTTAGCTAAAAAGCCATTTGCCACAAATAGTCACGTGATCCCTGCTTTTTATGGTGTGTATGCTTCCATGGTAGCTGGCTGACTGTCATTGACACCCCTAGCCCTTGGACCTTCCAGTGTGCAGCAGAGAATCTGATAAGGGTGAGACACAGACTACTTCCTCGAGGCTGGGACAGTCAGTGCCTTATTAAGGGCTCTCCTGGTCAGAGGACACAGTCCTGCTAACACCCTCTGACTTGGAGGTTCTACTGGACACTCACCCTTTCTCTAGTTTCACAGAGGTGTTAGGCAACAAAATCAGGGGAGGGCCCTTTAATACTCCTGTCAACTCCTCCAGGACTTGTCAGCCTACATAAGGCTTTCCTTGGCTTTAGCTCTCTGCTGAGACAACAATCTCCTATTGTCCTAGCAGAAGAGAGTTCTAGCCAGCAGGACCCATGTGGAGCTATCCAAGGTCCAATTTTCTTCCTGCTTTTTTCTGACTGCCTTCGGATGCTTGCTACCGGTTTCCTTTGTGATCCTCAAGGGACCACAGAATGGGACATTGACTGACTGTTGTTTTCCTTACTTTTAGATCAAGATGGTGCAGAGCCCAGCCCAAACTCTATTGCTGTCTCTAACTTGCTCCGGGCGGCCAGCTACACTGGCCACAAGGAATGGGTGAAGAAAGCCGGGCAGATCTTGGCTGCCTTCTCAGAGAGGCTGCTGAAAATTCCTGTGGTCCTCCCAGAGATGGCCCGAGCCACTGCAGCCTTCCACCTGACTCTCAAACAGGTATTGTTGTGAGTTTAGCGCTCTTCCTTAATGCGGAGCACAGAGAGAGACAGAGCTTGTAGCGCTGTGTATGAAATGTTGACGTTTAGAAAGCTAAAAGAAGACTAGTGGGAAGGATGGGAATTTCCATCTGTAAGACGGTTAGGTTAAATGGTTCTTAGACAATTTCCTGTGTTCTCAGAGCTTGCTCCCCATCTGCTTTATTGATTTGATTTACTATTTTAAATTATTTTTGCCATCCCATTGACACCGTTGGCATAGTACACTTTGGTCCTTCTCATTCTCTGCTTCTGTCACCCTAGAGCAAGGGTGCAGAGCCTTGGGCCTGTAGGCCAGATCTGGCCTTCCAAGGCTCCCAGACAAGCCCTCCAAGTTTCTCTAGGTGACAACCTCTTTTTCTCCCCACTGCCACTAGTTTGGTGGTTTTCAGGCTTTTGCAACCCCCACCTCCTCATTCCAATAGGTTGAAATGCTTCCCTTAAGGCTTAGTGGCTGGCAGTAAGAGCTTTCAGTTACACTAGGCTGGGATTTTGGCCCCGCCCACCACTGGAATGTGGCCCCTGAGAGCTTCTCTGATGCTTGAAATTGGCCCTCGGGCTGAAAGAGGTTCAACACCTGTGATGTAGAACATAATAGCAGCAGCATCCCATTCTTTCTTGAGCTGCTAAAAAGAGCCAGAATTGGCATTCAAGATCCTGAATTTGCTGGTATGCTTTGGATTGTCCTCAACTGCAGATTGGTTGGAAGGTGGATAGTCTTGGAGCAGGAACTTGTAGGCCATCTGTAAGGTTGAGCAGAGGAGAAGATTGCCTTCAGTTCATGTTTGAAGAGGGTTGTAGTGTTTTCAGTAGTGAGCCTTATTTTTCTAATAAGACTAGGTTGGTTCCCTCATAGATCTGGTTCCGTCAGTTGAGACATTTCAGCAGGTTCAGCCCAGAAGTAGCACCGACCCCCCTTGCATGGACATGGAATCCTCTTTTGTGCATCCAAGGAAAATTTGGCCCGAACATTTCTCTACTCTTTAACAGCCCGGGATAGTTGTGTTTTGCCAGTCTGCCTCCACTGGAGGTTTTTCTGGTTGTATTTTGCTCTTCAGGGAAGACTCAAAGCATGTCCTCCTTCTGTTTTATTCTCTGGACAGGTTGTTATCTGTGGAGACCCTACAGGAGACGACACCAAAGAGCTACTGCACTGTTATTATTCTACATACACGCCTAACAGGGTAAGAACCACACACATGGCAATGGCTTCTCCTTCATCTGATTCCTCTGGTGTTTTCATTTGCAGTATGTTGAGGGCTGGGGCGTAGGTAACCTTCACAAAGTTGAGGCTGGCTAAAGGGAGGTTCCAGAAGCTCCAGGTCCTTCAAACAGCAGGCATCACAAGAGTCCGGCCAGGTCAGGTATGATGACGATTAGAGAAAAGCAATGCTAAGAAATGCAAGCAAACCCAGGAGGACTGGCCAAAGGAAGAAGGAGATCATTAACATGCTGGCTTTTGGTCAAGGGTCATTTCCAAATGGGCAGCCTTTGGGGAGTTAGTTGAACAAAGAAATCAGGAGATCCAGGACAAAACAAGAGCTGGGAGATTCAGGAGGACCAGCCTGATCTATACTAGAAATGCTGTGAGGTGCTGCCTGTATTTACTTGCACAGTCGTGGGCTTTTTGTTAAGCTTATTTATATTGATGGGTTACTGTTATTTCTGCCTAGTCCTCAAAAGGGGAGGTGACTTGGGTGGTCCTCAAAAGGTCTAGCTCCCTAGGTTGAAGACTAGAGCAATCAACAGCCAACACACGAGGATCAAATGACACATTACGTTAATTGTGTAAGATTTAGCTGGGGATAATCCCCCCTTTTTAGTGCTATAGTAAGTCTACATGGCCCTGATTTGGAACAGGATCACTGCGTGCCAGGAGGGGAGAATTAAACCTCCCTGCCTTTCCCCCCTGAAATCCCCTTCCCATGGTTTGAGGAAAAAGCCTCCATTGATGTCATTGGGGACTTTTTCCTTTCTTAGCCAATGCACAGGTGGGAAGGGTTTCAAGGAAAATTATGGTGGTGTGGGAAGGAAAGTTTAATCCTATCCTCCTGGTGCATGGTGGTTCCACTCTGAATTGGGGCCATAGACACTTACTCTAGAGTAAAAATAAAAAAAGATTAACTTGTAGTTGTATCTTGTAGTTTACCCTAGTTCTTCACCCCGATGCGCACTGGTGCTCTTCCTGCAGATCCACGGAGGAGGAGAAAAGCCCTTCCTGAGTAAAGGGCTCTCCTCCCTTTTGTGGAAGGCGTCCCCCTTCTCAGGCACTCCCTCCTAGCTTGCTTCCTCCATTTTTCCCCCCAAGGTGAAGGCTGCAGCATCCCCGTGGCTGAGGCTGTGCATCTAGCAAAGGCCACAGCAGCATCTTTCTCTTTTGAAATGGCTTGTTCCACCAGTTGTCGTTCTGGAGCACGTCTCTTTCCACGCAGGGCTCTCAGCCCTCCCTCCCTCCCTCCCTCCCTCCCCAGGGAGAAGCACTCGTTACAATAGCATGTCCCTTGCCCAGCTGTCATCCTTGGATTGCCCAGGCATCTGGCACAGATTCCATGTGGAAATGCTCTGTTCTCTTAGCAGAGTGAATGGTCTGGATGACAGCAAGGAAAATGTTGACTGCAGAGTTTATTTAGCTCTTCTGGAGAGAGGATGGATGAGAGCTGCGCTTTACATGCATCAGGCCAGGGTCTTATATTGCAGAGGTGCTTTGATCTAACCCCAGTTCGTATGGCCCAGGAACTGTCAGTTTGTCTCTTCATGCTTCCAAGTTTGCCAGTGTGTTGATTTCTTCTGTGGCCAAGAAACAAAAATGGTCCAAGTTCTGCTTGCAGAAACCTCTGCTCTGTATATTCTGTATAATGTCTGATTTGCGTTGAATGCATTAGCTGGAGTTTCTCATCATTCATTTTATTTTGCCAGTGATGTTTGGTAGGGGAAAAGGAGGTGGTAAGGGATGAACTGCTTTTGGTGATGGAGGTGGTGTGGATGGGGCAGGGTGTAGAGGGAAACGGAGGTCCTTGAAAAGGAGAGGGTGAGTAGTTTGGCATCTCCAAGAGCCATATCTTGTGCCAGATTCTGTATATGTGCGGAAATGCACAGAGCTCAACACAGAAGTCATGTTTCATGGGAGTCTTCAAATTTTTCTGAAATCTTTTTCTACTGCGGTTCGGAAATGAGGATGATCAGGGATCTGGAAACAAAGCCCTGTGAGGAGAGACTGAAAGAACTGAAAGGGGATGTTTAGCCTGGAGAAGAGAAGACTGAGGGGAGACATGGTAGCACTCTTCAAATACTTGAAAGGTTGTCACACAGAGAAGGGCCAGGATCTCTTCTTGATCGCCCCAGAATGCAGGACACGGAATAACGGGCTCAAGTTGCAAGAAGCTAGATTCCGGCTGGACATCAGGAAAAACTTCCTGACTCTTAGAGCAGTACGACAATGGAATCAGTTACCTAGGGAGGTTGTGGGCTCTCCCACACTAGAGGCCTTGAAGAGGCAGCTGGACAGCCATCAGTCAGGGATGCTTTGAGGTGGATTCCTGCATTGAGCAGGGAGTTGAACTCGATGGCTATAGGCCCCTTCCAACTCTACTCTTCTATGTTTCTATGATTTATTCTCAAGAAAAGAGCCATGATTTCAGCAGAGTAACAAGGTATACTGTAGAGGGTTAGAAGTGGCTGGGACTCAACAGTGGTGAAGTGGCTGGAGAAATTACAGCTTGAGGGCCTAGACATTGCACCCACCAAGCAAATCTTGTGACTGGCACATATATATGAGGAGTTTTGTGTGAAGCTTATAAGGTTAGGAAGTTTGGCCCCTTATGGAGCTTCTTGGACAGCATCAAGAGTAGGACTCGCCTCTCCTGATGCAGGCTAGCAAGATGCAGTGGGTGGAACTGGCACCAATCTGTCAACTGGTAACTGGAACCATTTGCGTGTCATGCTTTTCTTGTGCTACACGTATCCCTGTGGAATTGCAACTAATGAATTTTAATATTTTGGAGTCTTATGTATATGCATTTTCCTGGAGACATCCTGGTGTCTTCTATAGGCATGCACCCACCAATTTTCCTGTACTGCTTGGCTGTTTTCCTGCTAACTGTGGGAGTTTTTCCTGCCCCCTTAGAAAATGTGAAGCAGGCTCCCAGAGCAAGAGTAGACAACTTGTGGCTCAACTCCCATGTTCCTCCATCACTAACGAGGCTGGCTAGGGCTGATGGAAGTTGTAGGCCAAAACATCTGGAGGACCACAAGTTGCCTAAACCTGCCCTAGAACTCAGCACTTCCTTCAGTTTTGGGGCCTTGAGTTTTGCTTCTTCTCTCTTCTGATGAGTGCCAATCATGTGGGTTCTTCCTTGTTAATCCCTCTAGTTCCACTTTTGGGGGCTTAGGGCTGTTACTTCCCCCCCCCAACCTTCCCCCCCCCACCTTCTTTTTTTTTTTGTAAGTAAAAAGGGTATTACATGCTCCAGATTTGGTATGGGGAGGGAAGGATTGCAATTCCTTGGTTTCTCTGCCTGGGTGGCTCGGGGGCAGCCATGGGGCTGTTGAGGGAGGGGCTGTCAGAGTACGGCACCTGAAAGCGGCTCTCACTCACAGCGGAACAGCTGGCTCTCCCAGCGGTTGACATATTTGCTAGGCTGCATCCACACGCCTTGTGACTGACAGCTTGCTTATTGCATAACATGTCAAGTTGAATGAAAGTGGTCCTCAAAAGGAAGAATGAGGGGAGGCTGGTGGTTGTGTACATCTGGACCTGGAATCTCTCTGAAAATGGGAATAAGCAGCCGAAGCTTCAGGGGCTCACAAGCAAGCTATAGGAGCTTGTGATCCTGCCTCCCTGGAACTGTTAAATCAATCAAACTAATCTATTCATGGCATTGGGGATGCGTCACAGGAACACTTGTCTGTGATCGCCATGTGGAGTAATTTACAGTTTTCTGACTGCCTCTTTCTCTGGTGCTTCCTTGCACGCGCTTCTCAAAATGTGAGGAAGGCACTATGACTGCTGAACTGCTTTACAGCAAACAGATCTTAAGATGTGTCTGTAGTTGGTGAAGAACCGGCCTTCATGGTGGCTCTCCCTTTGACCTCAAGCTTCATTACTAATATAGAAAAACCAGAGCAGTTTCTGCTGGGGGACTTGACCTGGCTGCTTCTTGGGCCAGCTGCACCCTCTCTCGGCCTAATCTACCTCATGAGGTTGGTGTGAGGATAAAGTGGGATAAGTCACATGTATGTGCCTCGAGCATTCTACAGGAGGAGCAGGATACATGTAAGTGTGTGTGTTGTGTCTGAGAGGCGAGGGGAAATTAGGGCCTACCTAAATGCGACAGTAATGGTGTCACAATGGCTTTTCTTCTAAACCTAACTGCAGTTTGGGGAGGGGTGATTTTTTTTAATGATTTCAGTGGGGGAGGAATGAGATGGGAATCTCCCCTCCCCACATGCTGTGATCCTGATAAATATCCTCTCCCATGCCCATTTAAGTAAAGAAAAACCGGCAACATGACGGCAAGTGACTCCACCGACATTGTGTGTAGCTAGACCCTCAGAGTGCTTCACTGTTGTAGGCCTGCAGGACCTCCTCAGGAACTGTCCAGCTGGAAGGAACTGCTCTTACGGTGAAGGTTTGGCTTGCAAGCGTCTGTTGGTATGCACCTGGCATCTTCCAGACTTGCTCCTGCAGTGCCCTGTCCTGCACTCGGAGCCGTTTGCTGCAGCCTGTTACCTGCGTCTCTCACTGCTCTTCTTCTGCCTCCATCTCTCCCTCTGCCTTCTCATAGCAGGATTAAAGGCAGTGACCCACTTTGCCACTGTCGAAAGCGCCGTGTTGGCAGCAGGGAGCCACGCCTGCCAGTGCCCGCGTTAATAAATTACTCCATTCCCAACAGCTGTATCAGCTTTTTGTTCTCCGCAACCTATACACATTCTGGGGAGGGGGCCCCCAGATGAACCAGTGGAGGGAGCCTAGAGAAGGGAGCATGATCAAATCAAACAGCATGGAAATTAAATTCCATTCTCACAGTTTAATTCAATTTCCTCTTAACTGCAGCAAAGAGCTTGGGAAGAAAAGCTGTGCCTGTCAAAAAAGGAGAAAAAAAAGAAGATACCCCCTGAGGAAACCTTGACTGGTTAGGAATTTGGGACTGTGGGGCAGGGAGGCAGTGATGGGTAGATGCCCGCAGGTCTTCCCCTATTTATCTTACATAAAATGAATAGTGAGAAGAAAATGCCTGTGCCTTTTTAAAGGCCCCCCCACTTCACACCGCCAGCATGGTTTCTTCTTCCTTTTTAGCTGAATGCATCCGTGACATGTTGCCACCACCTGCTGGCCATTTAGAGGAGCAGCGGCAATGGCTGGGCGGTGAAAGAAACCTCAGGCCAAGGGTCTGCCGCTCTGCTCAGGAACAGGAAAATGAAGTGGAAATTTCACTGGGTGGTTTCCGGTATCCATAATGAGCTGTCGAACTCCATGTAGCATTGCAGGGTCCCTGTATAAATTGCAAGGTTATGTGTGTAAGGTGACCGTAGTGAGCTCGAAGGCTTGGACTGTGGATCAAAGGGGCCACAGCTCAATGGTAGAGCACCTGCTTTGTGTGAAGAAGGTACCAGGTTCGATCCCCGGCTTCTCCAGGTAGGCCTGGAAGAACTGCCTGAAATCCTGGAGAGCTGCTGCCCGTCAGCATTGACAGTATTGGGCAAGATGGACCAAGGGTCTGACTCAGTATAAGGCAGCTTCCTATGTTCCTAAGTCATCCCTATCACTTATATGTGTGCCTCTTAAATCCATACCATTACAAAGGGGTGGGGGGAGAGAATCTCTAAGCTTGGGGGGATGCTAATCTGGCCCTCCTTGGGCCCCAGTCCAGCTCTCTGGGGCTCCCCAGATGGCCACGTCCCCTTCCCCTTCCCTCTGGTCATTTGGTGTTTTCACTGCTTTTGTGCAGTTTTGTCCTCATTGTAAAAGGTTGAAATGCCTTTTCTAAGGCCTAGTGACTGGCAGGAAGAGCGTTCAGCTACAATATGCTGGTATTGGTGGCCCTCCCACTTTTGCCTCTGGCCCCGACCATTACTGGAATGCTGCCCCTGAGAGTATTCCCTTCTGGCTGAGGGAGGTTCCACACCCCTGCTTTAAAGGGGCAGATGGGTTAGAATCACAGAATAGTAGGGTTGGAAGGGGCCTATAAGGCCATCGAGTCCAACCCCCTGCTTATTGTATGGTTCTACATGGTGCTTTGGTGATTGCTATTTGGCTTGCCATTTGTGACAAGAGCATGGGAGCAGTATTTATTTTATTTTATTTATTTTATTTAATTACATTTATATACCGCCCCACAGCCGAAGCTCTCTGGGCGGTTTACAACAATTCAAAATAGTAAACATTAAAAGTATACAATAATTTTAAAAAACATGAAAACAGTATAAAAACAACAGTATCCATTTAAAAACAACAATTCTGGGGTCCATTAAAAACAAACTTAACGTTGTTAAATGCTGTTAAAATGCCTGGGAGAAGAGAAAAGTCTTGACCTGGCGCCGAAAAGATAACAATGTTGGCGCCAGGCGAGCCTCATTGGGAAGATCATTCCACAGTCAGGGGGCAACCACTGAGAAGGCCCTCTCCCTTGTTGCCACTTTCTGAGCTTCCCTCGGAGTAGGCACTCGGAGGAGGACCTTAGATGTTGAGCACAGTGTATGGGTAGGTTCATGTCGGGAGAGGCATTCCATCAGGTATATAGGTCTCAACCCCACATGTCTTGGAATCGTCAGACCTGAATCCAGTGTCTCTTGGCGTCCTGCAAGCAGGACATTCTCTCAGCAGGATCAAGTAGAATGCTCCTCATCAACCTCTTCTGTTGCCTGTCCCTCTTCCTCCTTGCAAGTGGCCTAATTGGCTTCAATAATCCAGTCATTATTACCAGCTAACAAGAACAACAGCAACAACAACAATGAAAACCCACCCGGGCAGTGTGAACTCGTTCTCCACTTCCTGTAGTATCTTGATGAAGAATAGCCGGCACTGGGATCCTCCTCAGTACAGCACAAGGAAAACTAGAACCAGGCCACAGATTCCTTCAGGGGAAGAGCAAACTAGTTCTAACTAATCTGGGTAAAGGCTTGGCTCAGAATGGAATCCCAGGATATTTCCGCACGTCAGAAACTCAGCCCCTCGCCTGGCCTTGTGGAAATCCATTAAGTGAAAGACACAGAACACCAGCTGGGTGTTAGTCAGTGGTTATATTATTTCAGGCATCGTACATCGCTAACTACCCATGCGCCACCTGGTAGCCATCTTGGCCTGAATTTTAATGCATTCATGCATGAACAACAGAAATAAAAAGAGAAACAAAGATGTTGGAAAATGTGATGGAATTGAGGAAAAATGCCAGAGCGTGTCAGAAATCAAGATGGGCAATTGAAATTATTTGGGGCATGCAAGACATTCTCCACTGTGGGTTAGGTAGTTAAGTGCATACTAATGAAGCCCAGGCAGTGGCAATTTGCACTGGTTGACGTGGTGGCACCGGTTGCCTAGCCTTGGAAAAGCCCATCCTCCTAAACGGCACCATGGCCTGCTGTGCCGAAAAGGCAACGTCTTCATTTTCTCTTTGCAACTCCTGTTTCCCATCCATTGATCTTCCTTCCTGTAGGTGATGAAACAGCTCTGACTCACTTCCCCTGGAGATGGGCTTGCTGTGCAGCGAGGGCTCTTTAAAGGAAACATCAACACGTCACTTGACATCCTTCTTTGCACAGTGGCGGGAAGGTGCTGGTAGCAAAACCTACCAGGGTGAACCTAATTAATTTGGTCATTCCAGTAATTAATTCTTCGCAAAACAACAGAGGAACATTTTGCTTGGAGTGAAGAGAAGGAAATAACAACAACGGAACCCGTTTTAAAGTTGAAAGAGAAGGCAGCTTTACTTTACGCAGAAAATATGGAGAGTCTGCATTGGAAGGACAGCTATTTTTCCATGCTGAGGCAGCATGTGAGGACAGAACTGTATGTCACATCTCTCCTTAGAGCCCAGCTGCTGCTTCTGCTCTGTAAATTGGGGCCAGGAGGGCATGAATTCCTCTGGTGAAGTGCTGTGGGCTTAGGCCTTTCCCCACCCGGCAACTTCCATCCTCCCCTTCACAGCAAATTGCACTCCACTGGCCCTAACTGGCAGCTGAGAAGCAGCAGCCACAAACTGTGAAGGCAGAAACCTGAATATGTAATTTCATCCTCATGGGACCACCAGAGGTGCAGGCTAAAAGTGCAGCTGGCCTACCTTCTGATGTGCTGAGCGTAGGTGATCAAGGTTTGTATATTCCATGCAAAAATATTTTGGAATGAAATTGTTGACATAGGCGACCTGAGAAAATTCAAGATCCATGAAAACTAAAATACCAAAATTTGTTTGCATGACTACTCGGTATCAATTCAGGCAAAACATCCTGTGTTAGTCCACCACATCTTTCATTTTCACGTTGGACCAGAACTGCCTTCTAATCAGTTGGGTCGACATGTCCCAGTTGGTCAATAGCTTAAGGAATGTAGGGTGAAGTCTGGAAAGGGTGTGAGGGACTTTTCTCAAGTGTCCTTTATTGTGCTAGGCATCCTCCATTTTCTTTTCCAAGTATAGGAACCAAGAAGACTTGCAAGGCCAGAAGGGAAAGTGTAACAGCGTTTAACTTTTCTGAGCCACCAGGACTAGAGCTTCGAACCTTTGATTGTGCGCAGTACCCTCATGTGGTGAGCTCTGAGAACTGTGTCTTCCTAACAGTTGATGTAATGCTGTGGGCTTGCCATGTCCACTTAGGCTGGCCATTGGATACTCCTGAAGAACTTTAACTGGTTTCCTGTTTGGGCCGCTGCCTAGCCTGAGAAATAAGGTCCTCTTGGCTTTGGCTCATTTCTCTGCATCCTTTAGCTCTGACTCTCTAGGTCCTCTTGGCCTGTCTAGTTCAGATCGAGGTTTTCAGGGTTGCTGATCTGAAGCAGTTGCACTTACTGGAAGGGCAAGGCAGAATCTAGTCAGGTTATGCAGAGTCAAGGCCAGCTATTCAGAATGGCAAGGCAAGTTCAGAACAGGCAGGGTCTGTGAGAACTCTGGACAGATCTATGCTGGCTGGAACTCACTCAGGAAGAGCTGTTGTCTCAGCAACATGCAAAGGTCTTCTGAGGCTTTATTAAGCTGGCTGATCTGGGCCTGCTGTTAACTCCATCCCCACTAAGAAGCTTTCTGTCTTTTAAAGGGCCATTGCTGAATTCTCAAGCTGTTGGCTCCTCCAGCATGGGGTAATGAAGACTGCATTGGGAGGTGGGTGTCCCTTGTGGTCCAAAGAAGCTGGTAAAGTCTGGCTTGAAAGTCCTGGGAATAAGAGATGCTAGTTCACTGGACAATTCTTCCTCCACCTCAGAGACTTCCTCTGAGTCAGATGGAGGGTCAAGGCCAAAGAATATGTCATATCTCCTGGTTCCTAGTTCCCTTCTGACAGCTGCTTATGGCTCAGTCTTGACACAAATCTGCATATCTTGTTTTTGTTGAAATCTGCCTCCCATTTGGGGCAATTTTCAGCACTCTATGCAAAACAATTTCACATTGTGTCTTTGCTGTCAGTGCCCTCTTCCCTCGCAGTCCATGGCCTCATTTGCTTTCACTGTTGGCTGTGGCGGCCCAAGTCAATGAAGCCGCAGTGCTCTCTGTCATGATGATGCCCATGAACACTGGTAAACAAAATCCCTGGGCTTCCCACAGCTGATCAGGTTAAATGACAGCATGACAGCAAATGAGGCTGAGGACAGTGAGGGCAAAGAAGGAGGCAAATGGCACTAAGAAGCAGCAGCAGTCTAGGATACCAAAAAGTGGCGAACGGTGTCAAAGCAGCAATGTAAATAGGCTGCGTGAGGGGTGTTTTGCTGTATTGAAGGTGCTCCGTCAAAAGTGAATCTTGAAACTGGAGAGGATTCCGCATCAGTCTCATCTAGATCACAACCACAAACCTGAGGAGTGTCATGGAGGGAAAGAGAAAGCAGGGTCACATCCCATTCTGGCACAGAATCAAAGAGCAGTGTGGGTAGACGGGGTGGATTTGGGCCGGAGTTTGCATTCTGGTTTATTATTCCCTGCCCTGCTAATGGCCTAAGGGTAATTATGAAGGATTTCATTATCTCCTTTGTCCACTGAGTGCTAATGCTCTGGCTTTCCTTTATCCTGCCTGAGCAAGAGGACCTCGGGGAGGCTGCAAAAAAACGAATTAATGAATTTCAGGTTGGACATGAATTGGTAATTAATCACTCCTGGAATTCAAGATAAAGCCAACGAAAGAGAATGACAGACACAATAAAGTAAGAAAGAAAATATGGTGTAGACGGAGGGGTTGGGTGGGGGCTCTGTTATCTGGTTTGAATACACCAGAGAGGTTTTGTGGGCAAAACGGATGGCTTATAGGAACACTCCTGGCCCTGACTCAGGTAGAGCAAAGTGAAACTGGTGGGTTTTATGGGGAGGATGAGGGTCCTTTGAGGTGGGATCAAGGGAACTTAACCCCCCCCCCAAAAAAAGGGGTGAATGATACTAACAGTTGTCTTGAGTTAAGTGTTTGATAACAGATTTGATGAAAAAATGGCGGGAAAGCAAAGAGTGAGTAGTAGGGACTCCATTGGGGGGAGACTAAAGCAGCAGAGCGAATCAAGGGAATCTTTGGGGGACAGGGAGTATGTATGTGTGTATGTAGTAAATATTTAGATATGTCCTTGACTGGCTGATGAAAGCTGTGATTTTGCCTTACTCAAAAGCTGAATCAAGCTGTGTGTAGGGAGGTGTTTTGATCTATGCAGCCACTGCTTTCTAGAAGAGGGTGAAAGCTTTTTGTAAGTGTGGGTTGAAGCAACTTACGCAGTGGCTGACTTTGGAAGGGAAGAGTGGGAAGGCAGGCAACATTACACTCTATCTGTGAACAGATGTAGCACACTACATGCCACGTGCTATAACCAAATGGGAAGTGGTTTTGTATTATTAATTGTGGCTAGGCAGATGGACACAGAGGCTGCCTCTGTTGGTGAGGCCTGTATGATGTGGTGGTGGTGCCTGAGGATCTCTCTCCAGATCAGTTTGTGTGCCCATTTGTGTGTGTGTGTTCAAGCGCAGCGCAATAAACACACAAGAGTACAACTGACTTCCTGTCACTTTTACACTTTGTGCTTGCTGGGGAAACAGTAACAAGCACTTGCTATAGCTTGAGGTCAGTGTACCACCTACCACAATCTTTGTGAGGTACCATTTTGCAAAGAGTGTCATTATCGATTGCCCATCTGACACACAAGAATATCTAGAAATTGTTGGGTGTTCAGGCCCAAGCAGGCGTAAGTACTTTGGACAAGAGGCAGGCAGGCAGGGTTAAGATTGAGTCAAGGCCAACAGTTTGGTGACCTCTCTTAGTGACAAGCGGATCAAAATGAGGGAAGGTAGCAGCCCTGGGAGCTGTCTATCAACCAGGGGCACCAAATTGGCCCTCTGCGATCACCTGATGTCCCGTGCCTGGAGGATTATTGACTGTGGTAGGAATGCCCTAGCTGAAATAGTCCATAGGGGCCTCCTCTGACTAGCATCCCTAGTGGCACAGGGAGCTGGGGTCTAGTAGGGAAATGCTGCCAGTTCAGGTTTCGCAGTGCTTCACAGAAATTACCTGTTCGCTTCCCTACCACCATCCCAAAGGGTAGTTGAGTAGTGCTGAGTGCCCTCTGTTCCTTTAATACCGCATTTCTTCAATTGTAAGACGCCATCGATTGTAAGACGCACACTAATTTCAGTACCACCAACAGGAAAAAAACAACCCCAAGACACACCCGCGATTCTAAGATGCACCCTGTTTTTAGAGATGTTTATATGGGGAAAAAAGTGCGTCTTAGAATTGAAGAAATACGGTACATTACATATGTGTGAGTAAACATGTCTGGGAGTGCATGCTCTCTCTCTCTCTCCCTCTTTTGCATGTGCGCGCGCGCACACACACACACACACACACACACTGCAGAGCTGTCTTCTTTGTTTTCATGGGAGGAAACAGTGTGATGCATTCACCGCTTGTGATCCCCTTTGCTGTTCATTTCCTTCTTCCCTTATAAACCAGCCGCTGTGTGTGTGTGTGTGTGTGTGTGTGTGTGTGTGCGCGCGTGCGTGAGAGAGAGAGAGAGAGAGAGAGAGAGAGAGAGAGAGAGAGAGGTCGTTTGTCCTGTAATGACAGAAGTACTTCGTGTATCTTCCAAACTCTTTGATTTCAGCATGGCCTGGCCTGTTTTACACCTTGAACAGACGTGGATGCTCCTCGCTCCTGACAAGTTTCATCCCAATGCACTTTCCATTAATGCCCAGGACCCAGGGGAGCTAATAATAATTTTCTGTATTGTAAAAATTAATTAGCGCTGCGGCCGTTCCTTTCTCAGGCATGATTAGAGCATTTCTGGCAGGGGTGACCCAATGGCTCTGCGGCAGGAGCCACTGCAGCTTTGATCTGGCCTAGAAACCACCCCGGCGGCCCCAATTCGAAATGCCTGTGGAGAGAAAGAGCAGAGTGGGGGAGAAGGGCGTAGGGGTATTTTCCAGGGTGCATTGAAACTGGGAATACAGTGGAAAGGAGGCCCCTGTGAGAAGGGAGGCTGCCAAGCAGGGGATAGGTTTGCACAAGGGAAAGGGTATTTAGAGAAGCAGTGAGGTGTAGTTCAATTAAAGAGCACATATAATTAAAGGGAGAAGATGTGGAAGGAAAGGAAGCACACAGGCATTTAGAACTGAAAAGGGCCTGTGGAGGGAGATGCAGCCGTGGAGCAGGCTGGGAGCGTGTGTAGGGATAGGATGCTCAAGGAAGAGCCATTGGAGAGCCAAACGTAATGATGCACGTGGACCTCAAGCAGATGGAGTCGAATATAGGGATGCAGCAGACATCCGCAATGGATTCAAATAAGATCAGATTTCTATGAACGTGACCTGCAGTTTCCACAGCAGATTGGCGTTTTCAGAGTCATGTGGATTCCGCAGACTTGCGGAACAGATTTTTTTTTTAATTTGCTGTGCGTGTGTGCACACTAATGCTTACAAATTAGCACAAGTGCTAATTAGAGCTAATATGCATTAGCACGAGTGGAATGAAGTTCTCATTGGGGGGATCTACACTACTGCTTTAAAGCGCTTTATAACAGTTTTGACAACTGTTGGGGCCCAGGACACACTGCATATACAGTTTTCAAAACGTTTTCAAAGTGCTTTAAAGCGCTTTAAAAGCAGTTGTGTAGATCCCGCCATAGATCCCTAAAAGTATCCAATTCCCTCAAGGAGTGGACCATGGAACAAGAGATGCCTGACAATCCACGAAACCCAGATGGAATGGATTGAATAAAATCTGTGCCTCCCCAGCCAAACCTCAGGAAGGGAGCTGGCTGGTTCTGTTCTAAAGGTCAGGCAGAGCGGGAGCTCTGAGGCCCCGCCCCATGCCGCTGCCACAAAAGGAGCAGCACAGTGGCAGAGCGTCACTGTTTCTTTAAACAGTCATGGGTGGGTTGTGGAGCCCTCCTGCCCTGCTGATTCGTCTTGGCACACTGTTATAGTTATAGTGGGGTGGATGTAGTTGGGACACCTGTGCGTTTGTACCAGTGGCCCTGCCATGGCCTGAAATGCTGGGAGCAGGAGATTGCAGCATAGAGCATCGAGGAATTTGGGTCCCTGCTTGGAGGGGGAGAGCTCTTAGTGTGCCAGAGGGAGGGGACTGGTGCGCTTGATGTGGCTGGCTGGTGGCAACTGGTCTGCCCACTTCTTGCTCTATCTTGGCACACTTTGTTCTCCCTGGCCAACCAGTTCTTGGCTGGCTGAAGGTGGGGCTGGGTTGGTTCAAAACTGAGAGGGAGGGAACCTCTGCCCTCTAGTCCGCTCCCACCTCCATTCCACAGTAGAGTCTTTCTGTCTGTCTTACAACCCCCTTCACGCAGTTGGTGAATAGCCACACCCGCTGAGTGTTTAGTTTTAGTGGGAAAAGGTACTTGCACATGTACAGCTCCTCCACCCAATTTGGGAACCCTGATTGGTGCATACAGCTCATTTCTCACTCTTGCTGAACGTGCAGCCACTGGGGAACATGGCCAGTGTTTGCATTCGTGTGGGAGGGACTCGTTAGCCAAAGTTCATTGAACACATGATGGGGGTTGTACGAACATCCTTTTGGTGTCTGTAGCATGCACGATGAAGCTAGTTTGTGTGTCAGATTCATCTTTTGGGCAAGCAGAAGGTCCAAGTGATGAGCTATTTAGCTTCCGATGCCAGCTTGACATTCAGCTCCTTGTGTGATCTGGGAGCAATCTGACGCCAGGGGAGCAGTGCTGGCTAGAACTTGGGCTAGGCCTACGTGCGGGAAGCTGCCATGCTGTAAAAGTAATTAATGCAGTTTGAGTTCAATTAGAGCGGCGTGTTTGAAGCCTGTTGGGCAAGCGGGGGTGGCAACAGCATGATTCTGTTGATCACAGCTTCATTGTGGTGGCACAGATGGGGCTGAAGGGGAGAGGGCGGCAGGCAGATGGGAGGGGGGGAACACAGACTCCCTTCCCCAAATTGCTTCACAGCGCCGCACGCGGCCCCAGATCGCGAGTGGCAGGGCATGGACAAATAGAGACATGCTTGCATGAGTCACATCTCCACATCGCCTCATGTCCAGAATCTCCCCCAAGCGAATGTTGAAGCAGGAGAATACCGTGGGCTTGCTTACACAGTCGGGCTACTGTGGTCGTTTCCAGTTTCTTATCCTGAGTAATCATCTCCTCAGGCTTCTTCTCGTGTATTGAGTTTGTCACCTCGGACCCGGGCTTGACAGCTCTGGAGACGCCCAGCACCTTAGGCAAGGGACGAGTGGCACATGTTCCACTTCTCCCCTTTTTGCCCAGCATGCTGATAGAGACCCTGTTATTGCTTACACTGCATGCTCCCTTGAGATGACAACAGAACAAAGGAAGAAGATGCCGATTGTTCTAAGAAATGGATCTGGAAGTCATCTAGTTGGAAAGCCTGCACAGAAGGCAGGGTCATCCATTCCAATAATTCTTAACAAGGTTGCTTCCACACTAGCCATTTAATCTGAAATTACCATATTTGTTCATATGCTTCTTATGGAGACTCCATATGTTGTTGCCAAGCCATTGCATTCCACTGTTTTCTGTGTTGTGTTCCTGACTGTTTTCAGACATGATTTGTGGTGATTTTTTCCCCACTTAAAATGCCATTGCAGCTTGTTCATTGTGGGCAGCCAAAGTGCTACTGAGTTTTTCCAGGGATACTGAGCCTTTAATTAGAAGCTTCCTCCTTGTACCTGTTGTCTCTAATTGCTTTCTGTTCATCACATCACTTTATCACTGATGGATTGCCTGATAGTCAATTCCTGTTCCCTGCAGGGGGAGGTGGGCTTTAATTACTGTCATTCTCTTATTTTTTTCTTTAATTTTTATTGTGGAAAAGCACTGTTTTGTAATAAAAAAATAATGAAAGGAAACCAGTCATTTATAAATGTGGTTTATATATATTGTAATATTATTTTTTAAAGGTACCTACTATAGGGTGACCATATTAAAAGGAGGACAGGGCTCCTGTATCTTTAACAGTTGCATAGAAAAGGGGAAATCAGCAGGTGTCATTCATATATATGGGGAACCTGGTGAAATTCCCTCTTCATCACAACAGTTAAAGTGCAGGAGCTATACTAGAGTGACCAGATTTAAAAGAGGGCAGGGCACCTGCAGCTTTAACTGTTGTGATAAAGAGGAAATTTCACCAGGTTCTCCATATGTACAAATGACACCTGCTGAAATTCCCTTTTCTATGCAACTGTTGAAGATACAGGAGCTGTGTCCTCCTTTTCATATGGTCAACCTAACCTACTAACTAATGAAGAATGAATCAGTAATGTTGCCGGTACTCTGAACAGAAAGCACTTAGTAGCCAATGTTATGAAAAGAAAGCTTCTGATTAAAGTTGCAGAAGATTTTTGTTGAATAGGACTTACTTCTGAGTAAACATTATGGTGAGATTTTAGCATTAATAGACTGGGAGTCAGGAGATCTGGTTTGTAGTCCTCATTCGGCCATGGAAGTTCACCGGGTGACTTTGGGCCAGTCACAGACTCTCAGCCCAACCTACCTCACAGGATGGTTGTTGTGAGGATAAAGTGGAGAGGAGGAGGATTATGTACGCTGCCTTGAGTTCCTTGGAGGAAAAAAGTGGGATATAAATGTCATAAATAAATAAAATTATAAATAAATAAATAAAAAGTGCTGTGTGGTACTGCCAGTTTAATCCTGCTTCCTGCTGATTGTGGGATTTCAGCAGTGCTAAAGAGGTACTCTTATGGAAACAACCCAGGCTAACTGATACAACGAAGATTACAGTGTATCAGAAGCAGAGAACAGGCGAGGCCAAGGTGAGCCATTTTCAAGGTGCCAATGGAGCCACACGAAAAAGCCTCCGAGAGCTAACCCAGGTGGCTCATAGAAGCATCTTGGGTTCCATACAGTGGAGAAAATGGGAGGGAGGGAATCCACAGCTTATTATTATTATTATTTATTTATATAGCACCATCGATGTACATGGTGCTGTACAGATAACACAGTAAATAGCAAGACCCTGCCGCATAGGCTTACAATCTAATAAAGTTGTAGTAAACAATAAGAAGGGAAGGAGAATGCAAACAGGCACAGGGAAGTGTAAACAGGCACCGGGAAGGGTGAAGCTAACAGTATAGAGTCAGAACAAACTCAAAGTTTAAAAGCTATAGGGAAAAGAAAAGTTTTTAGCTGTGTTTTAAAAGCTGTGATTGAGTTGGTAGTTCTCAGGTGTTCTGGAAGAGCATTCCAGGCATGAGGGGCAGCAGAGGAAAATGGGCGAAGCCGAGCAAGGGAAGTAGAGACCCTTGGGCAGGCAAGAAGCATGGCATCAGAGGAGCGAAGAGCACGAGCGGGGCAATAGTGTGAGATGATCTGCTAATAGTGTGAGATGATCTGCTAATCTGACAGCTAATCTGACATTGCATCTCTGAGATTTCAGGGGATATTAGTCAGACTGGTGGTGCTTAGGGGGGGAGCAGGTTGTGCCCTAACCATCATCTTCACCTGTGATCTTGTATTATTATTATTATTATTATTATTATTATTATTATTATTATTATTATTATTATTATTATTTATGTCATTCTCCAGTTTGTTATTTCCAAGACAAATGTTCTTGTTTCTCTCCATCTCAGGTGCTGATTCTTGCTGATGGGGATATGAATGGATTCCTGTACCATCACCTGGGCTTCCTCTCCTCTCTGGAGAAGAAAGACGGAAAAGCCACTGCTTATCTGTGTGAAAACTTTGCCTGCTCCTTGCCTGTCACCTCCAGCCAGGAGCTCCGCCGCATGCTGTTGCCCTGAGCCTGGTAGCCGTTGCTTCAGTGGGCATGAGAAGAGAGCGCCCCAAATTTAATGAGACCGTACTAGCCGCTTGGACCTCACAATAAAGTCCCCTTCAGAATAGCCTGGCTGTGGCCACTTCAGTCTACCTTCTTCCCCATCCCCCATGCCGGGAAGATGCATGTTCAGGAGTCCTCATGTTTCTTCACTTATTGGGGATAAAGGATGTTACTAAGAGGACTGGCTACCAACACATAAAGAGTAAATTTTAACCCCATCTTCAGAACCCCAAGCACTGACATTTTCATCTAAGGTAGTATCATCTAACAGGTGCTTGGCTTCTGTATATTTTTGGTTCTTGCTACAGCCCTGAGAGAGATGCTCATTCTTTCATTTTGCAGATATTATGTGCTTTAGTCCAGTACCTCAGGCCCCATGACCTTCTAAGTCAAGGGTCAGGTTTCCTTCTACCTTGGTGCCTATAGGTTTAGCAGAGGAAATTAAGCTAGGGCCTTTACTTTCTGCCTAGCTCAGGTGTAATGGTCTCAGAGCATGGTCTGAAGGACATGAGGCAGCCACCTTGCTGAAGTTAAGCAGGTCTGGCCCTGGCCAGTGCTTGGAGGGGAGACCATCTGAGAATCCAGCAACACTTTCATTGGGCATTTTTTAAATTATTTATTTATATCCTACCATTATGCCCCTTCCCCAAAAGGAGGGGGGTTCCTCACAGCAACTAATAATAAATTCCAGATTAAAAACAAAGAGCCTGTTCAAACAACAACACATTAAGGCCATAGCTAGACCTAAGGGTTATCCCTGGATCGTCCAGGGGTCAAACCTGTTCATCTAGGTGACACACAGGGGATCCAGTGCTCAGGCAGGGGCGAACCCTGGATGATCTCAGGATAAACCTTAGGTCTAGCTGTGGCCTTAGCCGTGGTTAGGCCACTAAGCATTTTGCAGCAAATGGTTAATGAGTGTGTTTAAACTGTGGTTATGAAGCCACCATGGTTAGGAATGGTTCACACGACACGCTAAGCCATAACGTCCCTGTTCAGAAGACACCTTAAACTACGGTGGTTAAGACCTTTTTAGTTAACAAAAGAAGCCTTAACCACCGGGATTTAAGGTGTCTTCTGAACAAGGCTGTTGTTTTGCTCAAAGTGCTTAACCACCATGGTTTAGCATGTCATCTCAACAGGATCAAAACCTTAATTAAAAGATCACATAAAAACAAATCAAAACCACAGTTAGTTGCACTGCTGCCTTCCTCATAAACCCATATGTCCTGCATTCTTTTCCCAGCCTGCCAATCCTACACGAATCTAGGACCTCCTAACAAATCTCCCACGTTCACTGTAAATATATTTTACAAATATAATCAATTAGGAGGAAGAAATATTTATACAGATTAGTAATATTTTGAGTAAGTATTTTTATATATAATTCACAAAATTTGGTAGTGTTATCACTCTAACTCCCCTGGGTTTTTATACACTTTAAAGGATGCAGTACTCTAAAATTTGGGGGTTGCTGCTCTGTGCAATTTAGTACTACACGATCAATCGTAGCTGGTGACGAGCACCAATGATTGGGGCCAGCAGCTGTCTTCATGCATCCAGGAAGTGGCGATCTTCAAATAGCATCATTAATACTCCTCTCTTTCTCCTGGGAAGTTAAACATTTTCCCTTTTCGCAGTTCCTTTCCTCTGGTTTAAACCGTGAACCTCCCTGTCTCTGATAGTTCAACGTGGGATCACTTATACAATTCAAGAAGGTGCCTCCGTCTGGGCTTTCTGGAGAGGTGGGGAGTGTTGATGTCGCTTTTAGCATAACAAGATAATTGGCTCTAATTGAAAGCCAAGTCATTAGACCTTTTGGACGAGCGATTCTACAAAGTGGCACGGAGGCCGTCGCAAGTTGCCAGCTCCCCAGTGCTGACAACAGAGATGTTTTCAACCAAGAATCCTAGAAAACAGAGCCAGAACTGGCTGCCATGTGAAGCCAGGCAGAGCAGCATTTGCTTCTGCTCTCTGCTGCTCCCTGTGGGCCACATCAGGGCCACCCAAGCTGAATTATTCAGCACTCACCTATTGTGGGGCTGGATCTGCCCTTCATCCAAGCAGTGCTTGTGTTCCCTTTAATTTTCCTATAGCAAGTATGCGGGAGTTGCCAGGCATCAACCTCTCTGCCTGTGCCAAATAAAAGCGGGTGCATGAGGGAATGGGGGACCTCAATGTCACTTTCTGGAGGGGGAGAAGGGCTATTTTAGGATGCTTTCAAGCCAAGCAAAACTGCTCCCCGTTAGCTACTCTTCTTGTAAACACAAGAGTTCATCTGAGTTGATTTCCTACAGTTTGTGCATTTTTCTTATAGCTGCTTAGCTAGCAGGGTTAATTTGACATTGCCCCTGCCTTTTGAAGAACTGACTATCCCAAACCCGTAAGCTCCATGCGGAAACCAGCAATAGCTATACTGAGCCAATTGCCATCAGAAAGGAGCAATATCTGGTTGTGACATTGGACTTGGCTTGATGAACCTTCTGTAGATTGGGGTGTTGCAGATGCCTGTGGTCCCTGGATTATGGTGAAACCATTTCAGTCAGGGTTCAGGACAGGTTTCAGCATGGAAGCAGCCTTGGCTGCCCTGTGTTAGGAGAGACACAGCGGGAGTGTGACCTTGTTGTTTCTCCATAATCTCAGTGGCTTTGATACCATTGGCCATGGTATCCTTTTGAGTTGGGCATGGGAGGCACTGCATTGTGGTGGTTTCACTCCTACTTGGATTATCAACTCCAGAAAATTGTACTTGGGGATATTGCTCTGCCATATGGTTTCTCAATATGGGGTTCTGCAGAGGTCAGTTTTGTCCCCCATGTTATTCAACAACAAGAAGAAACCGTTGAGTGTGGTCATCCGGAATTTCGGAGTGGGCTGTCATCAGTATGTTGATGACACCTTTACTTCTCCTTTACATCTTCAGGTGAGGTGGTGGATATGCTAAAATGGTGCCTGGCTGCGACAATGGACTGGATGAGGGCTTATAAACTGAAACTCAATCCAGACAATGCTGAGATGCTGCTAGGTGGTTCTCCTGTCTGGATGGAGAGTGCTCAACTTATCTTGGATGGGGTTGCACTCCCCCTGAAGGAGCAGGCTGGTAGCTTGGGGCTTCCTTTTGGAGCCATCTTTGTCACTTGAGCTTCAGGTGGACTCAGTGGTACAGAATACCGACTACCAACTTCAGTTGATAGCCCAGCTCTGCCCCTCTCTAGACAAGGATAATCAGGCTTCAGTTGTTTATACTCTGGTAACCTCCAAGTTAGATTACTGCAATGCACTCTGTGTCAGGCTGTCTTTGAAGACAGTTGAGAAAAGTAGTTTGTGTGAAATGTGGTGGTCAGACTTGATAACGGGGACAGGATGGTCTGACCATATAACTCTGATTCTTTCCGGCCAGCTTGCACTGGCTGCCTCTATGTTTCCAAGCCCAATTCAAGGTGCTGGTTTTGACCTATAAAGCCTTACATAACTTTGGACCACAGTACCCGATGGAGGGCCTCTCCTGGCATTAACCGTCCCATACACTATGCTTTACATCCAAAGCTCTCCTCTGGTTGCCCCCTCTGAGGGAGGCTTGGAGGGCAGCAACAAGGGAGAGGGCCTTCTCAGTGGTGGGCCCCCCTTTTATGGAATGATCCCCCGGCGCAGCCTGCTTGACGCCAACATTGTTCTCTTTTCAGCGCCAGGTTAAAATTGCCCTCTTCTCTCAAGCATTTGGTAGCATGTAATGAGTCATTTGGTCAGGTCTTGGGTCGTCTCTGGCTGATTGTTTCATAGAATCATAGAATAGTAGAGTTGGAAGGGGCCTATAAGGCCATCAAGTCCAACCCCCTGCTCAATGTTTTAGATTGATGTTGTTGTGTGCTATCTGTTTTGTGTCTTTGCGTTAATGGTTTTTATATGTTATATAATGTGTTGTAATGGTTTTTCAGCTATGATTATTATTATTATTATTTATTTATTTATTTATTTATATAGCACCATCAATGTACATGGTGCTGTACAGAGTAAAACAGTAAATAGCAAGACCCTGCCGCATAGGCTTACAATCTAATAAAATCATAATAAAACAATAAGGAGGGGAAGAGAATGCAAACAGGCACTGGGTAGGGTAAACAGGCACTGGGTAGGGTAAAACTAACAGTATAAAGTCCGCACAACATCAAGTTTTAAAAGCTTTAGGAAAAAGAAAAGTTTTTAGTTGAGCTTTAAAAGCTGCGATTGAACTTGTAGTTCTCAAATGAGAGAACTATGAGGTGGTATGGAAATATAATTATTGGTTCTCACAAAGATGCAGCACTGGCCCTTTTTTTTTCATTGGCAGGGATGCTGATGTCATCTGCCCACCCACCCTTCAGACTTTCCTGCTCCTTCTGAGCTTAGCTGCAGTCCTCACTGTAGTTGGGGAGAAATGGCTTTTCCCAGCCACAGTATACAGTTCCTTGTTGTCATGCATAGTACGCTGGGCTGGCTTGGCCCTATATGAGCAATTAAAACCCATGACCTTGACTAAAGACCTGGTGGAGATGAAAACTGCTACCACTGCTTTGTTGCTATGGATCAACAACAACACAACTGAATTTTTGGACTCTCTTGGGGTGTGTGGCTATGGGGACTGTCATGATGAGTGCCTGCACTTTAAAATTGGCCACTGGACTTAAACAAGGATGGAAAGGTTAGATTCCCCTCTGGGACTGAGCACCTAATGCAGTTCTGTTTGGGATTCTGTTTTACAGACGATTGGCATGGGATTGTTATGGGCCTACAGCAAAATAAAATACTTAATAAAAATAATAAAAAATACAGGGGTCAAACTAGATCTAGGGTGGAGGAGGTGGGGGGGTAGGGCAGAAGCAATTTGGTTGCTAAATTTAGCTTTATCGAGATTAGTGAATCTGTCTTGTTCCTGCAACCCCATCAAATTTGGGGAGAGTTTGTTTCTTCTGAAGTGGTGGATATCTGGTATGTGTCCAGCTGGAGTTCTGCCAGTCCTGTAATCCCTCCTGGTACTCTGAACTCTGCCAATATCGGCAGGTACTGGGCTCCCAGCCAAGAAGCGCCAGAGAAGCTTTTGCACGGGACAGAAAGGTCCCTGGGAACAAGGCGCATATGATTCTGTGGAGCAGAAGCGCTGGCTGTGCTGTGACAGTGATGGATAGATTTAGTTATGGGGTCTCCTGACCCTGCTGCTGTTCCTAGCAGTAAATTAGATAATGGCACTTCCAGACCTGATAGGAACAGTTTCGTGCTCTGCTGTACTAGTTCCCTCATTAGTTTTGTTTTGTGACAAGGGGATCAAACCCCAGCCGGAGGCTCTGGACTGGTTCCTGTCTGTGTATACCTGCACCGCGGCGGGGGCTTGATGAAGTGCCAGTATGGTGGAGGGGAGGAATGGGCCGTCCTGCACCGTCACATCAGCAGGGTCAGCGCTAGCACCAGAATGCCCCCAAAGCCATACGGAGCATGTATAAGAAAGGTTTTCTCCTGGTCCTGCAGTTGTGGCTGCGTTCTTTGCAATAGGAGTGCAAAGTTTCTGTTCTGTGGCTGGTACAGAAAACCCAGGAGAATTCAGCACACAAGCACAGAGGCAGCGGAGAGAGGATAGGTAATTGTTAATGGATTTATTTTCCCCACGTCACAGGCTCTTTGGAGCAGTCGCCGATAGGTGGTCAGCGACTATGGTAGAAGATACACTATCACGATAGAAGATATTATATACTCCACTTGCTGGAAACATGGGTGGGAGGGTGTTTTTGCACCCATGTCCTGCTTGTGGGTTCCTGGTTGATAGCTGGTTGGCCACTGTGTGAACAGAGTGCTGGACTAAATGGACCCTTGGTCTGATCCAGCAGGGCACTTCTTTCATTCCTGAGTGTGCTAAGAATGTGCACACTCTCTGCATGCTTATCTGGAAGTAGGTCCCACAGAGTTCAATAGCACTTACTCCCCATGGGAGTGTTCATAGGACACTGCAGCCTTCATCGACCTAAAGCCGGAGCTGTATGTGCAAAACAATTCATCCCTTGAATGGGCCACTGCGCATCCAGATCTACTTCCATTCTGCTTCTCTATCTTGGAAATGTACGGCTTAGCTCTTAGAGACTTGTGAGGCAGATCGCTATGTATGTCACCCTTCTTGGGCTAATCAGTACAATCCTAGAAGGCAGAAGGAGTCAAAAAGCAACCCCATTAACCCAGGACACTAATGGAAGATATTTCCAAGGTGCACTCTCTGTCGTACATCATGACGAGAATACATAGTTAGTCGAAGGGTTGTAGCTCAGCAGTACAGCACCTACTTTGCATTCTGAACGTTCCCGGTTCAGTTTCAGCATCACCATTTAAAGGCTTTTTGGTATATGGACAGGGAAAGACTGAACCTTTAGTGAGCCACTAGCAGTCAGAATGTACAACGCTGAGCTAGATGGACCAACAGATTGTTCTACAAAAGGCAACTTCACATGTAGAATAATCCTCATATGGACATGTGAATGTGTGCGTGCGTGTATACATAGATCGTTGATCATTTTCTATTGGCTGCTTTATTGGCATAGCCCTCTCAAACCACTTATGACTACAACTGTGGTTACACATGGAGGTATCATGACATGCTTTTATTTTAATTTTTACTCCCTTTTCCAGACCATGACAACCAGAAAGAATGTTACGTATGTGCCTTGTTAAAGTTTCACAGCCACATAGAACTTGAAGAGTGTCTTCTGTTTCTGTCATCTTGGTTTCAAATTTCTTCTCAAGTTTTGATCTCGCCCGTTTGGTTCAGCTTGTTTTCAAGTAAGAGCATGCTGGACCATTTGACTAGAAATAAGCTTGTTTTTCCCTGAGACACTTAGTCCAGTTATATGAGAGCAATTAAATATATTTGTCTCTATGGTTAATTTTAAGACCGCTGTTTTCTTCCATTTTCTTCCCAATATTAAATGTTCTTCATTGCCATGGTAGTTTTATTCAGTGGGCAGAACTCCACTGGAAACCATAACAGTGTGCTTTTTCCCTTTCTTTTTACATTAATAACAAATGTGTGCTTTAATGATGAAATAATGAAGAGCAGATAGGAAGTGGGCACATTTTGTGAGGAAACAAGCAATTGTAAACTAGTAAAAGAAATGATCCTGTGTATAATTGTGCCTCTTCAATTTTAGCAGAGCTATTCCTGGTTGTAAAAGAAAGGGGGAAATGCTCTAGGAGTCCTTCAAGTTACATGTGCGCACACACACACACACATACACACACTCACGCAGAGACATTCATACACATAGCTTACCAAATACACAGAACGGGTGCAGAGGCCTGGGTGCTAAATATGACTCTCCAGGGGTCCCAATCCAGGAGCTGTCTATATGCTTTAAAAACCCTACAGTGGCACTGCATCGGTTATACAATGCAGCAGCCATTTCACAGCTACCATGGGGCTTTCCCACAGAGCTGCGAATAAAAAAAAGTGAGGAACTTACCCTGACTTTTTGGGCTGGAGCAAGGCGAATACGACCCTTCCGCCATCTAGCCTAGCTCTAGCTTTGTTGAGGAGGCATTCTCTGGCTGAAAATGACCTCCAATTGATCACCAGGGTGAGGGTGGGGGGATGTGGGGGGCAGCACTAGTACCCGGATGACCACTGAAAACCCCCCGACACCCCTGGTGTGGGGATTACCCAGTGCCACCCCGCAGGAGCGAAACTGTAGGGTTTAGGGGGAATGTGACACCAACACGGTGCCATCAAGACAGCCCTCCAATCTTCTATGGATCCCCAGATGGCCACACTCCTTTTCCCCAACTAAATTGTTGGGTGGCTACCTGGCTTCCCCACCTCCCCAATTCTTAAAGATCGAAATGCCTCTTAGTTGCTGGCAGTAAGAGCTTTAAGCTAAAATATGCTGGCATTTCGTGATATCGTGCCCCTCCCCCTTTTGCCCTCAGCCTCGCCTGCTCCTAAAATCTGCCCCACAAGAGCTTCTCTGAAAAGGAATTTGGCCCTCAGGCTGAAAGAGCTTCTCCTCCTCTGACACAGGCTATACAAAGAGAGTGGCTCCCATTTTTAAGCAAGAGATGGCTGGACTTGGTGCATGGGTTTGATAAGATGCTTCAGTGTGCAATCAAGAGGCAGTCACGATGGCCAGTATGGCAGCCTTCCCTCGACCTGGTGTGCTCCAGAAGCATCATCAGACGAGCATTTCATAGCACGCTCTTTATTTATTTATTAAATTTATATACTGCCCCATAGCCGAAGCTCTCTGGGCGGTTTACAAAAAAACAAAAAAACAGTGGACATCAAAAAAAGTATACAAAATTTAAAACCATCAATATATATATATAAAAACAACAGTATAAAACAGTATCCATTTTAAACAACAGTTCTGGGGTCCATTAAAAAAAAAAAACTTCGCATATGTTGTTAAATGCTGTTAAATGCCTGGGAGAAGAGAAAGGCCACTCACTGATGTTTGCAGGTCCTTTTGATGCCGCCATCTGCCTCCCGTGCATCTCCTGCTGCTTCTGCTCTTTTTTCTGTCAAAAAATAAGACCCAGAATATCCGATTTTCTCCCTTATAATGATACGTGCCGCCATTTCTTGGCGTGTGAAGAAAGAGGAAGCTGATCGCCCCTGTTGTGCGACAGAAGCAGGAGGCAAAGCAATGGTAGGGAAACGCGATGCCACCACCCACCCACCCACCCGTCTGATGAGACTCCAGATGTGTTGGGCTACAACTCCCATTTTGTCCAGCTGGTATGGCCAGTGGGTATGCAGGTTGGGAAAGATGCCGTCTAAAACATCTGGAAGGCCCCAGGTTGGGGGAAGCTGCATTCTGGTAAGCATAGCACCTGCTTAGGCTATGGCTGAAATGGCACGGCTCCATGGGCCAGAGATGTTGCCATAAGATGGGACTGAGGCAACACTATCTTGGTACTTGAGAATCGCGGATGCTATGGCACATGACAGTACAGGTAACACAATGATCTCTGGGAGTGCTGTAGAACAGCATGCGCAGGACATATTACCAGTTGTCCTTGGTTCCGCAACCAGATGGCCTGGCCTGTAACAAGAATATGTCAATGCAGTTGAGAAGTGACACGGTTTTTCAAAAGATACTCATGTTTCTCTTTACGACAAAAAGCAACAGCCCAATAAAGTGCCTGCGTACTTCCTCCTAAGCATTCCTGCCTCTGGGCTTCCCTCACAATTTAGAAATGCTTGTGATGTTCTAAATCAGGCTTAGGATTGCAGCAAAGAGATCTGACATATAACCTGGGCTAGTGAGACTGCATAGAAAGGAAAGGCCATGAAAATAGCAACTTTTTTGCATGACGAGAGAGAGAGAGAGAGAGAGAGAGAGAGAGAGAGAGATGGCAATCTTGTGTTGGCATTCCAGTTATTTTTACTACATGGAGATTAGAAAAATGATTACACTTCATATGGCATCTTTTCCCCATCTGGGCAAAAGCTGAAATAGCATTTCCAAAGACAGCGCAGCCCTATAGTAGGAAATAAATATTTTTCCTTATCCTCTCCAAGATGTTCTGTTTATAACTTGAGATGCCTTCGTACCTCTGATATTCTCAGATTCAAGTTTGAAACAGTTTGAAACACTGCCTCCACCTCTCTCTCTCTCTCTCTCTGTGTGTGTGTGTGTCTCTCTCTCCCTCCCCTCCGCCCCCATCTCTCTCTCACACACACACCTCACACCAACGTTAATGAGTGGCTGTTGCAATCTGGACAAGTACCTTGAGGGGGGGCAGTAATGCATTTTGTAATGCTGTGCTGTGCTGCCAGCTGGTTGTGTCCAGAGCTTTCCAAGGGGATGTTCCAGAAATCAAGGAGAGGCAGCCAGGAGAATTGTCTTTGAAGTTGGACAGGAATTTTGCACCTCATCTTTGTGAACTTATTTTCTTGGCTGCTTGAGGAGGAGAGCTGGGGGTGGAGGAAGGAGGAGGCCAAGTTGTCTGGGTTTTTTGTTTTTTGTTTTAAATGAATCCTGCAGGAACAGGAAAATTTGTGCTGGTTGGGAGGATGGTCCTTTGCAATGACATTGCACCTTCCTAACCTTTCATTCTTGTGGGACCAGACTGTGGGTTTGATCATTGTTTTTTCAGATGGTGATGGGCTGGAAGAAACTCCCGGATGGCTTATTGAATAGTGTGTTGGTATCAATCATTGGGAAGAGTATTGATGATTACTGAAGAATCTTACTTCCCACTTTGGATTCTTTGGCTTCCCTTAATGGACTTCAGAAGCACTTCACACATGAGACATATCAGTTTCAGTTGGGATCCCAGTTTCTTTCCTTGTGTGAGAGAGCAGTTATCAAAGCAACTTAGAGCAACTCAGAGGAAGGTGGGGAGGTTTGATTGAAATCTAGGCCCAAAGAACTATTTTCATTAGAGCAAAATGCTTTTAGGCCTGATCCTGAAAAAAAGGCTGGACAGTTTTTAACCCTACAAGCAAACTCTGAACATTGACCCTTGACAGGAAAGTCCCTTCAGATCTGTTCATCCGCTGTGATATATATATATATATATTGAAGTGTGTTGCTTTTTTTAAAAATAATAATGGTTTGTTTTTAAATCTGGATTTTATGTAAACTCCCTAGAAAGCCTGCGTGGCTAGATTGGATGGAACACAAATATGATTAATAAAATGGGGGGGAAATCACTGTTTGGCCATAGGCAAGTCACCTTGCTTTCAGGGTATTATCTGTAATATAAGTATAATATTACTGGATTAATATACCGGGTTGTTGTAAGGGTTGCTTAGCACACTTAGAAAAAGCGCCATATAAACCCTATTTATTTATTTATTTATTTATTTATTTATTTATTTATTTTCAATGGATGGAAATCTAAAATGTCTTTGATATTCCTTCTCCAGAGTTGGAAAAAGATTTTTCTCCATGTTCAAACTGGCTAGTTGGAAAAGGGCATCAGACAAGTGCAGTGAAGCTGAATCAGAATAGGGACCTATCAGCCCAGAAAAGGGCACCTCATGGAGAGGAGTGTTGTAGGTCTATCCTGCGTGTCAGGGCTCCGTGGTTCTTTGCAGGGATGGAACTGTACAGCCTTCCTTAGGAGCAAGCCATCTCCTCAGGTGGCAGGGTACGTCAGGCAGGGTGACCAGGTGTCCTCTTTTACAGAAGTCAGTCCTGTATCTGAGGGATTACCACAGGACTGTCCTCTATTTGGAGGTGTCTTCTACTTGAATGGTTGTGCAGGTCAACTCCGGTTTAAAGAGAAAGAACCATTAGGAGGAAAAGCTAGGCCTTGGAATTGCCCATTGACAACATCTGGTCAGCAAACCGAACAAGTGTACAGGTCAACTGATCACAGTCTTCACCACTTGGGTGAGATGTACTCTAGAATAATTATTTCCTAACTTGCATCTCTGTCTATAAATTAGCATATGCATTTTTGAACGAAAATATTTGTCCTCTTGTTTTGGTGAATCATGTTGACAATTCACAAGTGGCCACCTTAGTCAGATGGTCTATATAAGAAGTGTAGAGTGGAGAAGTCAAGGATGGTGAGCAGGAGATAGTAATGAGAAATGAGTGGCCAGCAGAAGGTACTGAAGGAGGCTAGCTCAGAGGGCACAGACACGAGGATGGTTTGGCTTTATGTCCAAGGAAACAGTCAAAAATCTCCAATGCTTGCTGGAAACCTTCTTGACCCCAAACCAGTCCGAGACCAGGAAGCAGGAGCGAACAGGAGATTAGAGCCAGCATCCTCCCTGACTTCTAAATATCTTGGTGGTTGCATGGGGAGAATCCCAGATCAGGAACTGACTAGCAAGGGCAGAGACGGTGGTCCCAGAATGAGGTGCTTAGTTTCCCTTTCCAAAAATAGTTTCTCCCAGCAAGCTGAGCTGCTGTATTCTCTCTTTTTGCATCCTGTTGTGTACTCTGTGCCTTCTCACGCTGCCACCGTAAACAAGCTGTCAGTTTTAATTGGATTGAGCTGTGGAGGGGAAAATATATATATACTTTGATAAAGAAAGAAAGGGCTGGTGACACTTAATGTCCTTGTAGGACTCTGCTGCAAACCTGATCTTCCAGTCTCATTCTCAGGAGCCGGATACAGGAGGCGTTTTCGGTGCATTTGCTAGGACATAGATTTTATTACATTTCCTCTCCTATTCTCCCCTAGGAGTAAGTCAAGCCAGCCTAAAGAGTTCCCTGGTCAAAGATATAAGAAACATTTTGTTTTGCCAAGTAATTCAGAAGGAAGGGAGGCCTAGATCCTAATCCAGACATTGTTTTAAGCAATTAGGTTCCATAAATTGGTGAACCAAATCCAGCAGATTCAAGCACTACATTTTTTAGAAGGTTGGATCTAAACTTTATAACTGATTCCTCTCAAGAGCCACTGTGCCCAGATCCTGTGGTCTGAATGAGGCAAAACAAAGTGAAGGGTACGGGCTCTGACCGATTTTACTTCCTGTTTCAGTTGCACAGCCCCTGCTTACCTTATCTCACTAGTGATGTGCTGAAGGCCTCAGGAGGAGCCAGGTTTAATAAACATTGCTTCTTCACAATTGGGGTCCTGCAGAATGGTCAGAAGGTGCATGACACAGTGCTGAAGCAAAGCGGACTTGAGTCTGGTGGTCACTGCCTAGACAAGGAATGCTGCCTTTGAGTTCCATGAGAGAATGGTGGGATAAAAGTGAAATTTAATTAATTCAAACTGCAGGGCTGCTGGAGGGGCTCCATTTAGCAGTGGCCACATATAATCATAGAATCAAAGAATAGCAGAGCTGGAAGGGTTCTACAAGGCCATTGAGTCCAACCCCCTGCTCAATGCAGGAATCCACCCTAAAGCATCCCTGACAGATGGCTGTCCAGCTGCCTCTTGAATGCCTCTAGTGTGGGAGAGCCCACAACCTCCCTAGGTAACTGGTTCCATTGTCGTACTGCTCTAACAGTCAGGAAGTTTTTCCTGATGTCCAGCTGGAATCTGGCTTCCTGTAACTTGAGCCCGTTATTCTGCACTCTGGGAGGATCGAGAAGAGATCCTGGCCCTCTTCTGTGTGACAACCTTTTAAGTATTTGACATGGCGATGCTCATCACTGTTTGCTCTCTCTCTCTTTCTCTCTTTGGTTGTGTTCGGACATGATAATCAATGGTGTGGTAATAATCAACTTGACAGTTGTTTATCAAGGGGTACTCCCCACACAACATGATAATAATCAATCGTGGTGTGGATTAGGATAAATGTTGAGTTGCCTATTAGTCCACACTGAATTGACTCATTCATCCCCCACTCTCTCTTCCTCCTCAGTCTTCCTGCTAGTATCCCATCAGCCATTGCTGCCGAAAATCTATATTGCTGCCGCTTTGACCACTCCTGCTGTGCAACTCTATGGCTGACAAAATAGCCAATGGTGGCCAAGGAAACAACCAGCAGTGCCCTCCACACAACATGCTAACCAAAGGTGATTCAAATAGCCAACTCTGCACAGCGTTGGTTATTTGGCTGAAATAACCAACCGTTGGTTAAAAAACTCCTGCCACGCAACATGATAATCCACAGTTGGTTAAATAATCAACTGTTGACTATTTAAACCACCATTGGTTATTGTGTTGTCTGAACCCAGTCATAGCCTGACTTGGAAAAAGGCAAGCTTCCTATGTGCCTAAACAGGTGGCATTGTGGTTGCATGTCTGTGGCGCCAGAAGAGAAGTGCATGGGAGGACGCATTTGTACAATAGAGAAGGGCATTGGCCTATGTTTCTCCTGAGGGCAGTTGAATTTGGGTGTCATGAAAGGGCATCCATTTGCTAGTTATTTTAATTTATGATTTCTATAATTTTTTCTTCTGCCAGGGAAGGGAAGGGCCACATGTGGGATTTCCTCGTGTGACAAAATAACTGGCTAGCCTTGGATATGATGCACGTAGAGTTGGGTGGTTACCGGATGGACACAATTTTCTGCTCAACCTGATTTTCAGTACACAGGACAAATACATCTTCTTCACATGCTGCCTCTGGTTGGATTGCCAGGTTGTATCCTTGGCTAAGTTCCCTTCATCCAGTCCTACTTGGCCTCCCAGGAAACATAGAGTGAGTTTCCCTTAAATCAGAATAAGCAGCCATGAGTCTCTCTCTCTCTCTCTCTGTGGCCTTAGCTAGACCTATCTTTTGTTCCAGGGCAGAGGAGGGGAGATCTCGCATTGGGATTAATGCAAGATCTCTGCTCCGTTTACACATAAGGCGCGCCGACCTCAGGAAGAGAGGCGCTGTGCCCACCATTTTTATTTTTTTTAAAAAAAGAGGACGCTTGTGCGCTAAAGGTAACTTTTTCTTAAAATTTAATTTGGTTTCCCCACTCCCCCCACCCTAACCCTGATGGGTGCAGTGCAGCTCCCGGCTCCGTGCGAGTAATGGTGCGGAGCAGAGTCAAGCCATGGAAGTGAGCCGTGATCTCGGGCTCAGCCCAAGACTGTGAAAAAAGCGGGCCCAAAGGGGAGGGCAAGGAAGAGATGATCCCTCCCTGATCCCAGGATCCCCTCTGCATCATGTGGATGCACAGGGACGATCCCGGGGTTTACCCTGGGATATAGCCTGATCTAGCTAAGGCCTCTCTCTCTCTCTCTCTCTCTCTCTCTCTCTCTCTCTCTCTCTCTCTCTCTCTCTCTCTGTGTGTGTGTGTGTGTGTGTGTGTGTGTGTGTGTGTGTTTTCCTACTTGCAGATTCCCCCTTTCTGTACAGGTTTGCCTGAAAAAGAATTACAACAAACTACCACTACAGCCTGAAAAGACACTAGACTGGTTATTTGGCTGTGTATTCTGAGCTCAACTGACAAGGATCCCTCGCTCCAGCCCAGCTGTAGAAATAACAAAAAGAAAGGGGCTTAGAGTGGCTCACTTTCTCAAAGCTCCGAGGATATACAAATTCTACAGGACCTTGTGATATATCCTTAGAACACAAGGGGTAGCTGAATGCTCATGCAGTCTAACACATGGGGAAGATTTTAGCAAGAAATCCCAAGGAAATGCACTCTTTTAAAACCAATGAAGTGACTGTCAATGTATATAAATACAGTTTATTTGGGAAAGGGTTTTTTGATACAGTGGGAAAAACAGAAGGCAGCAAATCACACACAGACTTTCAAATAAAATAAAGTAAATCTGTCAGTGCAATCCTGCCTATAAGGCTCAGTCATATGCCCCACCTGAGTTCAGGTGGGCTTACTCCAAGTTAAGTTGGTACAGGATTGCAGGCAGACTGGTTACATTTTACTTTCTTGAGTAGACTATTGGGTGCTAGAGCATGCGTAGCATTATTGGCAGAAAGCATGACCTGAGAGAACATTAATCTTTTGCAGAGCATTTTCAGTCACCTGATTCATATAGTGCCAAAGCAGACAAAGAAATGGGGGCTTAACACCACATATTTATGGGAGTCTGAGCCCCAGTGGAAGCTAAGCTCCTTCCGAGACAGGGATGTAGTTTGGACCAATGATGAAATAAGCACCATCTCTGATGCAAGTGGTCAAGGTAGCCAATTAGAAATGTACTTAGAGGTTCCACCTTCCTAATGGGCTTGGACCGCCATTACAAAAGACCTAGCAAGTTCAGGTCAGCTGGCTATTGTAAAAAAGGGATTCAACTGGGGAAGTGGATCAGATCTAAACCCAACAATATTGGTCCATGCAGGGGTTCTCAGCAAGGATCCAGAATCCCAGGCACTCTGGATCAGCCTCCTCTAACCTTGACTACAATTCCCATTATCCTGAACCAGCATGTTTGCTGGGGAGGATGGGATATGCAGTTTAGCACACCTGGACAGCACCAGGTTGGGAAAGACCAGTGGGATGGGGTTGCCACAGCAAACGTCTCTTTGACCTAGGGGGGATCTACACTACTGCTTTTAAAGCGCTTTAAAGCACTTTGAAAACGTTTTGAAACCTGTATATGCAGTGTGTCCTGGGCCCCAACAGTTGTCAAAACTGTTATAAAGCGCTTTAAAGCAGTAGTGTAGATCCCCCCACCCTAGTCTCCAGCTTGACTGCATTCCAATCTGGCAGTGGCTCCGATTTCTGCCCACTGAGTTCTGGTGACATTCAAGAGGTCTTGGAATCCAGGTAGTCATGTGTCAAGGCAGGTTATCTAGTTCTCCTTCAAAAAGAAACATGAAAGTAGCCGAAGGCATTGTGAAAAGTTTGGCAGAGGCTTTGTCTGCTATGTGCAAACAGGCAGCAGGAGGAACCGTGAGCAACTTCCACAATGTGAAGTTAGTAGGTCATCTTGAAGAACTTGTGATTAAAAATTGGGTGATGAAATTCTCTAGAGCTTAGGGATGAGCCCATTTGGCAAGTGCCTGATTTCTGCCTAACCTCAGATGTGCATGCACGTTAAATGGGTTGCCTGAGCATGTTGATCACAAACCATGAGCTTCACAATTTGGGGAGATTGTGGTGGTTAGCAAAAAATCAGTTTGTGCTTATGATGGAACAGCTTGTGTGGCTGATTCACCATGAACTGAAAACAAACAGGCTCACTACTGGTGCAGGAGTTGCCTGAATTGGCACTAACACGCTCTTCCCGCAATTTCTGCTGGCAAATAGATTTTGGGTCTACTTTCTTTCAGCCCAGAAATGAACACTGAACAAGTCCCATCGGGCTGACAAGCTCAGGGAAGGAACGTTTTCCTTTGATGGGTTGTAAAACCATGGGAATGTGAGTCCCCAAATCCCCGAAACTAGGTCAGTGTGAAGCTTGACAGAGGTGACCTGAGAACCCAGAACCCTTCCAACATCTTACTTAGGTAGGGTGACCATATTTGGGAAATCAAAAAAGAGGACACCTAGTGTGTGTGTGGGGAAGCAGCTTTCTGAGTCCTGCAGAAAGTACGTTATTCCCCCGCCACCTTAAAGAACCCGATTGGAGTGGAGGAGGGGAAAGGATTTCATTCTGCACCACCACCATCCACTCCAATTGGGGCCTTTTCTATAATGTCCACGAATGACCCACTTTCCCCGTTAAGACCTCAATTGGAGCTCGGGGTGGGGGAATGATGTGCCTCAAGAAAGCATGTCATTCCCTCCTGCCATGCTAATGGCAGCCTTAAAGGGGAAGGTGTGTCATTCCAGGACATTATTGAAAATTATAGAAAATCCCCCCTGACACCATGGAAAGAACAAAAACCAGGACAAATCCGGGGAAATACTGACAGTTGGTCACCCTAACTTAGGCCTGTGTCCACAACATATCCACCCCAGGCACCAGCTATGGATGCTCTGTGCACACAAATCATAGCGTCATAGAGTTGGAGCGTGGAGTGGGTGGGCTTGGACCACCATGCCCTCTAGTCCTATCCCCTGCTCGGTGGATCTCCTGCATTGAGCAGTGGGTAGGACTAGAGGGCATGGTGGTTCAAGCCCACCCCCCCCACGCTCCAACTCTATGGCCAAGATCCTAGCAAAAGATATCAAATGGGCTATAATAGAGCGATGTGGTATCTGAGCTACCGTCCTTGCTTCGCTTGCTCTCATAGACCTCCGCTATAGAATGACAGAGCAGCAGGAGGAGGACTTTGACTGCTTAGGACAGCTTCGTATGCTGATTGGTTATTCCCTGTGCTGTGCTGGTTATTATTTTGTAATGACTCTGGTGTGGGAACTGACAAAAGACTGGAGCATTTGGGACAGAAACCTGGCTCGTCAAACTCTAAACTGCAGCTGTATCGTATGTCTCTGCCACCCCTTGGAGGCTTCACAAAGTGCTAGTCTGCAACTGTGGGTCAGAAAAGGAGAAAGTTCTCACCTCCAGAAGGCCCAGCAAGTGAATTGTGGAGCAAACAGCTGAGTGACAGGATGCATCCTTTCTCTGACAGCCCCCCCTCCCAACCCCTACTGCAGTGCAGAGGTTTCCACTTAAATTTTAATTGCTTTTGCAGATTTGAAAAGAAAAGGAATGTAGGTTAAGACAGAAGCCGGTTCCCAGCTCTCTCTCTCTCTCATTCTCATTGCACTAGAGCAAAACTTCTATTTAAAGGAGCAAAAGCTGAACTGTGCAGGATCTGCAAAGAGGGGAGAAGAACACACACAGGGGGAAAAGATATATTATACAGCACAGGAAATGGATGGTCTAGCTTAAATCCCTCCAAAGAAAGGAATCAATGTACAAGTGCCTCTGGGGATGTAACGCCTTGCTTCAGCTCAAGTGTATCACATGCTTGGTTGTTTTTCCTCCTCCTCCTCCAAATGGAGAGGTAAAAAGGCATTGGTGTGTTGGCAACAGCAAGGTTAACCTTGGCACTAGATCCACAGCAGTTCCCAAAGTCATGCCATTGGGTAGGGAGCCCAGAGGGAGATGTCAGAGAGACACTCCCGGTGCTAAAGAAAGGGTGGGTTCCCCCAGGCATGTTGTCGCTGCCCGAGAAGAGTAGAGCAGCCGCTTCTACATTACTAAAGAGGAGGAACAGCATCACCGCAAAAAGAGAACACCGAGAGGGGACAGATTTGCATAAAAATTGCATATGCTAATTGATATGTATAGATGCACATTTAGAAATGATGACTGTAATTGAAATAAAAATGCATTCCATCTCGCCACAGTGGGGAAGAATTTGACCCGGAGACCTGTGTACGTTTAACCTGGACTTGAACCGGGCAAATAGAGGATGCCTTCAAACAGAGGACTGCCCTCTGTAAAGCAGGACACCAGGCTGCTGTACACACCTGTGTAGGCCACAGCTATGGGTGGGAGAGGGATCTGTAGGGTGTGCAGTGGCGCAGGAGTGCAAGTTGCAGTTCAGGTCATTTGGGAAGTCCGCACTGCTGGGGGGCCACGCAGAGCTCAGGAAAGGTGGGCCCAAAGAGATGGAAGGAGGGCAGCAGCTGGTTGTGTTGGCAGCCTAACAGGTATGACGCCCCTCGTGGCAAAGCAGGAGGTGTTGAATCGTCCCACTGTCAAACATCCCTGTCAGCTTCTAGATTTGTGGCTCAGTGGAGAGTGCGGCCCTGGAGAGCCACAACCCGAGAAGCTCAGAACTTATAAGCCATTAAAGCCCCTTCTATCCTCATTACATTTCCTGCCAGTAACTCACCCATTTCCCTGCAAATTACGTTGATTTGCTGAAACTGTTGTTTTCCACCCCTTGCTTGTCTGCACAATTAAATTAAAGTTTTGTTGACAGCCACAGTGCACAGACATGACAAGAGGCAGCGATGTGAAAAGTTTCCACTCGGTGACTCACATGCTGATTGTGTTCTGTGTTTAATGGGCCTCTGGTTCCTCCTCCTGGGATCGGTGGCCTCAGTGTCAAAGTGCCCGGCATATGGTGCAAGGGAGCTTTGGCCTATCGGCAAGACTGGCACAAAAGCAACTGTTACAACATGGGGACATTGAGCATCATCAGACGGAGGGAAATCTCGTTTCCCCACCATCGCTTTGCCTCCTGCTGCTGTTCCACAATAGGGATGAGCAGCTTCCTCTTTCTTCACATGGGAAAGAAAGAAGAAGCAAGCAACCACCACGTGGCCCGTTTAGTGGGCGTTTTTATCGTGCTGCTTCTCCTGCACACAGCAGGAAATGGTGGCAAGTTTTGCTGCAGTCCCCAAAATCGGATTTTCTCTGTCTTATTTTATAATGGAAAAAAGTCTAGAAGGAGCGGGAGACACACGGGAGGCAGATGCCGTCGTCAAAAGGATCCACGAAAAACTATGAGTGGTCAGTATGAGCTTGCTATAAAATGCTTGTCTGATGAGCCCCTCAATCCATGTCAAAGTGGGGAGAAAAACGTTGGACCCGTGCGTTAAAGGCCGATTTGGATCATTTAAAACTTAACAACAAAATAAGGGTTAAATCATAATATTTCTGTAAATTATATGTTTTAGATTCCTTGAAGGCTCAGCTCAGTGCAGGGGTGCAGCTACGGTTGGACCTAAGGGCCAAGCTCCAGGCCCCCACAGCCTAGGGGGCCAAATGACCAGCAAGGACATTTCTACCTGAGGCTTTCATGCTGAACCTTTACCAAGGCACCTACTTCCAGATTCTTTGCGGAATTAAGATCAGCTCCTTTACATGTACCCCGCCCTAGGGTTTTTCATTGTGTTTCCTTGTGTCAGGGTCTTTCTATGTGTTTCATTGTACAACCACTAGATGGTGCTGTGGTATAGCAGAATTGAGCAATTACAGGAGACTCTTATTCTGCCATTTCCAAATAATATCAGACTTTCATCATTAGGGGAAAAAACAATGGTTGCAAAGCATGGGAATGGTGATGATGACGTCATGCAAAAGACCTGCAAACTACCGTGAGTGAGTAATCAAAAGCACACAATAAAGGCCTCACGTAGAAAGGCTCCTAGAGAGTGGCAGCTGATGGGGGTTACAGCAAGCAGGTTCAACTTCAGCACCTGATCTTGCATGGGCTGCTGCTTACTTCTCTGGGCAGAGATCAAGTTACCGGGAGAGTCCAGCTGGGTGCTACGCTTAGCTTATATCTAATAAGGTGTTGTCTCCCCCCCTCCTTCTTCCTGGTAAGCATGAAATGGGCTGGGAGATTACTGAGTAGCAGAACAACCACAAAACCACATGATTCACAAAATTAAAACAAGGGCAAGCTTTTACTTAATACTTGGAAATTTACCAGCACATGCAAAAATGAAAGAAAACATCTCCCTTTATAGTATCTGAACAAAGAGGGGGAAATAAAACATCGGATAAACATTTACACCAGTGCCTGCTTCTATACACAACCTAAAGATGCAAAAGGACAAACCTCAGTCTGACTTGGCCTTTCCTTGCGATATTTCTATACTGCTTTTCTACATAGCTCAAGCTGAATCTCAGAACATCATCAGACAGGGGGAAGTCGTGTTTCCTTACCATTGCTTCCCCCCCCCCCGCTTCTGTCCCACAATACTACTACTTTCTTTACACGGGGAAGAAAGAGAAAGGAAACAAAGACCATGTGGCCCATTCAGTGGGTGTTTTTATCGCGCTGCTACTCCTGCACACAACAGGAAACAGTGGGACATTTTGCTACAGCTGAAAAAGTCAGATTTTCCAGGTCTTTTTTTTACAATGGGAAAATGAGAAGGGGCTGGAAACGCTTGGGAGGTGATGCTGTCATCAAGAGGACCCATGAAAAAACGTGAGTGTCCAGTAACAAGCGTGTGATAAAACACTCGTCTGATGATGCGCATAGAAAAATGGCGTTGGAAGGTCCATGTCAGCCACCACATTGATTCCCTTGCTCAGTGCAAGGAATCGAGAGCTACAGCATTCCCCAAAGACGGCTGCGCGGCCTCTAATTGAGAACCTCCAGTGAGGCAGAAGCTACTCCACCCCATTAGGCACATTGTTTTAACTGATTTAATAGTTTTACTGCTTTTAAATTCTACATTGTTTTAACTTGGTTTATGGTTTAATTTGTTTTTAGCTGTGTATATTTACTGTTTTTCTGTATGCTTTTATCTGTACCCCACCCTGAGATCTTGTTGATATAGGGCGGGATATAAATGTTTTAAATAAATAAATAAATTAGTACCATTGTCAAGTGGCTCTAACTGTTAAGAAGCTTCTCCTAATGTTTAACCAAAATCTACCCTCCTGCAACTTAAGCCTATTAAATTTAGTCCTACCCTCTGGGGCTGCAGAAAGCAAATCTTCTCCCTCTGTTATGTGAGTGTCCTTCAGGAAGTTGAAGAGATCTCTCATGACCCTCCTCAGTCATTTCTTCTCCATGCAAAACGAGCACAGTTCCGTCAACCTTTCCTCTAAGGCTTGTCTTCCATTGCCTTGACCATTGTCACCAACCTCATCTGAACCCAATCCAATTTGTCTGTACAAGGGATGTTGAACTTCATTCAGCCCTCCCCCTTGGGGGGGGATTCAGTATTAGAGAAGCTCTTGGAGGTGTCAATCCAGTGGTGGGTGGAGCCAAAATACAAGTAAATGAATAAATACCAGCCTATTTTAGAATAAAGCTCTTACTGCCACTAACTGAGCCTTGGGGGAGGCATTCCAACCTTCTGGAATTTTTCTATTTATTTATTTAATTACATTTATATACCGCCCCACAGCCGAAGCTCTCTGGGCAGTTCACAAAAGCTAAAAACAGTAAACATTAAAAATGTGCAACATTTAAAAAACCATCAGAGACATAAAAACAACAGTATAACAGCATGGGGAAAATGCGCAGAAGCTGGGAAACCATCCAATGATAGGTCAGGGAGGAAGGGCAGGAGCAGGGGAAGGACATAGTTGGGAAAGGAATTGGGAATAAAACTGCCCGTCTCATACTGCCTTTATACAAGTCTATGATGTGACCACACTTAGAATACTGTGTACAGTTCTGGTCACCACACTTAAAAAAAAAGGTAGTGTAGTGCTGGAAAAAGTGCAGGAAAGGCCAACTAAAACGATCAAAGGGACAGGGTATCTCCCCTATGAGGAAGGTTACAGCAGCTGGGATTGTTCAGCTTGGAAAAAAGGAGGCTAAGGGGAGACATGATAGAGGTGCACAAAATTATGCATGAGAATGTGGATAGGGAGACATTTTTCTCCCTCTCTCATAATACTAGAACCCAATGGGGTCATCCCATGAAACTGATTGGAGGGAGAGTCGGGACAGAAAAAAGAATTCCTGGAGGAGAAAGCTATCAGTGCCTACTAGTCCTGATGGCTATGTGCTCCCTCCACTATCTGAGGCAGAAAGGCTATATACACCAGTTGCTAGGGAACATGGGTGGGAGGGTGCTGTTGCACCATGTCCTGCTTGTGGGTCCATGGTCAACAGCAGGCATTCCAGAAGGCTGAATCCCCCCTTCCCCATGAGTTGGATTTGGCCCACGGGTGTGAGGTTTCACACACCTGATCTATACCCTAAGTCAGCCTTCCCCAACTTGGTGCCCCCAGATATTTTGGATTACAGCACCCATCACCCTGACCATTGTTATGGTGGCTGTGGTTGATGGGAGTTATAGTCCAGAACATATGGAGGCCCCCACACTGGGAAAGGCTGATTTAGGACATAGAGCTGTGCAGCAGCCTGGAACTGCACGCCGTACTCTAGGAGAGGTCTAGAAGGCCAGAAGGATCCAGTTAACGACACATAGTGCTTGTTCCAAACTATGATGGATGTTAATCCAGTTACCCCAACTGTTTTTGGATGAGATTGGGCATGGCGTGGGGGTTGGCCTCTATCTACTCTGAATGACAAACCTCTCCAGTGGTAAGAAAAGTACTTTATGGGGATCTCACCCAAGCAGGATATAACACTTTAAAAACAGTATGAAAACGGTATATGTAATGTGTCCTGGGCCTGAACAGTTGTCATAACCATTGTAAACCGTTATAAGCAGTAGTGTAGATCCTGCTCAGGTTACTGTGAACTGTGAGAGAAGCGTGTTCTCTGTTGTCTTTCAAATAAACACGCAGGGTCCTGATAAAAGTGAATGATGCCTAAGGTGGGATCTCATTGAGTCCTGATTATCCAAAGCCTTGCTCTTGCTAACCATAGCATTGCCTTGGCCTCTCTGGCAGGTTGCAATAATGAAGCTTTGCTTCTAATTCACCAATTAATATTCCCTGGAAAAGCCGACACTGCCTGATCAACAGCTGGTTCTGGGAATCTTGGCTTTTCATCTTGCTTGTATTGATGTTACATCAATGGGAGATGGGGACTTTGAAATCTGTTTGTGATGTTGGAGCCACGGGGGACAGCTCATAAAGCAAGAGGAGAGAACACAATAAGCAAGGAAAGCGAGCAGCGTTAACCTCGTGGAAAACATGTATGTTGTGACAGAAATGTTTCGGCACCGTGTTTTACCTCATTATATTGTCCGTCTCTGTGAAGTGAATGAGCTAGCTCATGGGGGTTGCTGCCGTTCCAGTAAGTGTTTTGCTTTGTAGTACACACCTGAAAAATATCTATGGTCCTGTTTCCTTCTACTACGTGAAACCACCAGTGTCACCAACATATGCATAGGTTTTATGTCACATTTCCCATTTGTTGTCTCCCAAGCTGCCAGTTGCCAGAAAATAGGTCAGTTTAGCCGATAAATTCACTTACTGCTGCTCTCTTCTTTATAGCCCCTGGGGAAGTTATAATGCATTCTGGGATTATGACATATCCCTTCCTGTGCCTTGTGAAGCACACCTTACTTGCTAGAGCTTTCTGCCTGCTGCCATTGTAAAATAACCACTTTGGTTCAAGAGACCACAGCAGTTTGTGTATCCCAGTTCCCTGCCCCCCCGCCCCATCTTCAGTGCCAGCCAAACACATGCTCCATGCACTATGCCCAAGGCCGTGCAGCTTCTGCCCTCAAAAGAAAGTGGTGGAACACAGGGTCCCAAGCAGAGGCCAAATGATCTGTCTACAGAAGGAAGCCCATCACTTTATGAGCTCTCCTATTCACCATCTCTCTCCCAGAATCACTGGGAGAGAGCCACTGTCATTGCCATGCAACGAGGAATGAAGAGGTAAAGGGTGTCCTTGGAGCCTCGCAGGTGTGCTGGTGAGGGAAGAAGTTGGAAGGTTACAAAGAGCAGATTTCTCTGTTGACTTTTTCACTGCATGGTGTGCTCATGTACAGATCACAACTTCGCTGCATGAAAGCTTGCTGCTTGCTTCTTTCATTTTTCAGCTGTTCTGTCAGTCTTTCCCTGCTCACATAGAGTTGCCTGGCATGGTTTTGGAGCTGTGTGTTCTTCCTGGCAAGGCCAGGCCACGCTATAAAACTTTTCCCCAGGCCTGTCCCACCTCTGCATTTAGTGCCAGATCCCATATAATGGGATAACGTTAGCCATGAGCAAAGAACAGCATTTTCCCCCAGGCGAATAATTCATTTTATTTTCCGTGATTTTACAGCAGCTAGCGGACGTTAGTTTGCATATTTCCAGGATGCATTGTGGGAGAGCGCTAAAACGCTTCCAAACTACCTTGTACTGCTGTTCATTGATGCATTGTCTGACTTCTGATGCTTTAATTAGTGCTTTTAATGGGCTTTTGTGGCTCAGAACTGTAATACTAAACAAGCCCTTCTCTCAAATCGAGCAGTGCAGGATAAACACTCTATTAGCCCTGTTGTAAACAGCAACCAGAGACACTTTTATTGGTAACAGAAGGGAATTTTGCCTCATTTCTCACACCGCATCTCTAACTGGGAGTCATAGGAAGAAAGACCCCAGTGGGGATAAGGTCATTTGCAACCCATATTTAACTTTCTTCCTGAGACATTCTCTAATTATTTATGTTCAAAATAGACCTAGAATGGTCCTGGATAGAGGACACAGGGTTAAACGATAGGTTAAATGGCTAATGGTGCAATTAGCCAGGGTAGCTGAATAGAGCATCCTTGAAGAGAGGCAGTATACCATACCATATACCGAACGTCATAGCATCAGGACAAACAACCGGAGAAGGGGGCCTCTTTCACACTCTGCAGCTTGTGAGCTTTCCAGAAGGATCTGGCTGGCTGCAGTTGCAAAACAGAATGTTGAGCTAGATGGACCCTGGTCTGATCCAGCAAGGCAGATCTTATGTTCTTATGCCATTTGTGTGGTGGGCGAGGGGATGAGTACATGGAAAAATAAGGAGGCTACTTGGCCACCCACCATTTAAATATCATCTTGCCTAGGTTTTCTAGCTTGTTCCTGGCAAAACAGGACTAGGCAAAATTTGAAACCCACACACACAACTTTATTATAGGTTCTCCTCTACAGCCCCTGACCTTTTTCTCTTTGTTTTTCTGTTCCCCTTGCAAAGCAGGAAGTCTAATCCTTAGGCCAGACTGCAGAAGCTCTTAAGGGGCAAATGAGTGGCACACAGGGTTTGCTTTCTTTAAAAAAGAATCTTGCAAATTCCCCTCTCCCCACAAATCTCTGTATTGAATTAATCAATCTAAGGATATAAGAGATGTATAAAAGTTCCTGTTAAACTGCCATCAGGAGAGTCCCATCACAGCGCATCAAAGGATGGCTTGCGAAGTCATACAATTTTCATTGATTTCCTACCATTGAAAGCATGTTTCATGCTCTGCAGCAATGGCATAGCTCATTTATTTAAAGCATTTTAACTCCATGCTTCAGTCAAAAAGGCTTGCAGAGCAGTTTACAATTCAACAAAAACAAGACACGCCCTGCTCTGAGGCTTACACTTTAAAAGACATGACACAAGAGGAAGAAGAGATGGAGAGGGAAGAGGAAAACAAATAAACTTAATAGGGTACTATATCCTATTGTGCCTGTGCACTCATAAGAGTATCTATTTGTGCAATGGAGCTTTCACACTTCTAAAAATAATCTGAAACAGGCAGAGATACTTGTTTCCAGAATGGGGCATATAGTGGAGTTTGTAGAAGGGAGCTCCCCTGACATGTCCCAATCTGGAAATGAGGGTTTCTGCTAATTTCTGGGGTTATTTTTAGAAGCACAAAAGCCCAGTTGCACAAACGGTCACTTCTACAATAGAACCTATGGAGGTGAAGCAGCCCCACTGAGTGCTACCCTCAGGTACCAATTCTTATTGGTATCAAATTCTTGTAACCACCAGTTGGTATCAAAATGGACTGCTTACTGTTGGAAATGGGCAAATAGGCCCACAGTCGGCCAACACTTATGCATGCTCTGGTAACAACAGCTTGTCCGGACTACTGCAAAGCATTGCACATAGGGCTGCCTTTGAAAAAGGTTCAGAAGCTTGAGTTGGTGCAGATAGCAGTGGCCAGATAGCACTGGCACTGTCCACTTGGGTCAAATATCTCCAGTTATTCACTTCCAAGCCCAGTTCTAAGTTCTGGTGCTTACCTTTAAAGTCCTAAATGTCTTGGGACCAAGTACTAGAAAGATCAATCTGCCCGCATGCTAAGGTCATTGGCCTATGCTTTTCTCCAAATGCCACCATTACAAGAGGTAAAGTTAGTAAAAACAAGGGAGAGAGCTTTTTGTACTCCTGCCCCACTTTTGCTTTTAGTCACCATCCATGCAAGAATTGTTTATTCATCCAGGCATTTTAAAACCTGTTAACCATCTTAAGTATTTTAAACTCTTTGGCTTTTAATTGCACATTTATGTACTGTTTATTTTGAGAGTATTGTTGTTTTACGTTTTTGTAAACCACCCAGTGACCTTGTCTGTGGCTCTGTATTTTTTAAATTATTATTATTATTATTATTATTATTATTATTATTATTAATAATAATAATAATAATAATAATATATTTATTTATTACCTGCCTCTCCCTCTGGATCGAGGCGGGGAACAACACTAAATACAATATAATACATGAAATTAATTAAAAGAGCTTATAAAACCAATACAATATTAAAATAACAATTACAGCATCTTAAAATTCTTAGGTTTAAAATTCATCTGGGAAGGCCTGCTGAAAGAGACTAGTCTTTATGGCTGTCTTAAACTCAGAAATAAAAACTCAGAAATAATAAAATAGATTCCCTCCCCACAAAGTCAGTTTGCTTATTTTAAAATGGGTTGTCTGCTTCATGTCTTCTAAGTCTTAAAACACCCGCAGTCATACATTACCAAGTTGCTCTTTGGTCTTTTATGAGTGGCTTGAGGAACTGCACTGCCAAAGAACAGACCTTAACCTCAATCATTCCGGAATAATTACTGTACTTTGACTCAGCTTGGGCTTCCTCCTTGTTTTAATAGGATGCATCGCGAAGTCTAAGAGGGTTACATAACCTCTGCTTACTGTTCAGTGTCTCTGTGTTTTCCCATTCTGCTTAACCTATCAAAACTAGTAACTGGAGAGAGAATTCCCCACTATCAGCAGCCTGGTTTGCCCCTGGCATCTTCCTTACTCTGTTCTGCCTTATAGACTTCTGTGACGGGATGCTGAATATGAAGGATGGTGCCTTGGTCCATGTGGTGGGACTTCCATGATTTTAAGTTTGAGTTAAGATTGATATGTCTAGAATCAGTGGAGGTTGGTGGCTCTGATTTCGGTGGGGCAGTGAATCCATTCCGGGTTTCAATCAGAACCATTCAAAATGCTAAAGGAGCTATCCAAAGTGCTGAACCCTAACCCTCAAATGGGTTCAGAACCTTGAAAAGCTCCCGTAGAGTTCTGGCTGACACTCAGAATGGATTTACTCCCCCACTGAAATAGGAGCTACCAGCCTGCCCTGTCTACACTTCTGAGTGGAACGTCTGAAGATTTCTTTTCCTGCTTTGGTTCGAGAAGCGCCATAGTTCAGTGACACCCAGAATGGATTTACTCCCCCACTGAAATAGGAGCCACCAGCCTGCCCTGTCTACACTTCTGAGTGGAACGTCTGAAGATTTCTTTTCCTGCTTTGGTTCGAGAAGCGCCATGCACATGCACAGTGCATGCAAAAGGTCTCAAGTGTCTCCTTGGAGGGCTGGGAGGGAATCCCATCTGAAACCTTGGGCAGCAACTGTCAGTGTAAACTCTCCGGCGTTGCCCTGGGATGGCAGAGCAGTAGAGAAAACCAGCCTTGCCCTGTTCATCATCTGGAGACGCAGCAGCTGCAGAGAGCTTGTTTCCCCCTCCCCGTCAGAAAGAACATTTGGATCCAACTGCCAGTGGCCCTGGGATGCTGAGCTGAAGAGAAGTGCTCTCCGGTCCTATCCATCAGCCAGGGCACTGAGGGATGCTGGGCAGTGTGGGCTTTGTAGTGTGTGTGTCTGTGTGTTTTGCTGCAATCTTTTGAGGCTCATTTGATCAACAGGCAGGTTAAGTATCTTCTAAATCAGGGGTGTTGAACCTCAGGCTGGGGGGCCAAATCCAGCCTACCTGGGGCCTCAATCTGGCTCTCAGGTATTTTCCAGGTGGTCACACCCCTGTTCCCCAAGCAGCAATCACTTGCTGGGGGCTGCCTAAGCACTTGGAAAGCCCCAGGGTTGGTGTGCAGTGGCACAGCATCGATTATAGGACGCCGCTGCAATCACGCACCCACCTTGGGCTTTCCGCTGAAGCTACGGAGAAAAAAAGCCGTGGACTTACCCCGACATTTTTCTCTGGAGCATGGCAAGTATGTGCAAGACGACAGCAAGACAGCCCCTTGCCTCACTCTGGAGTCGCAGCAGAGGCATGGCTGGGCAGTGCCTGCTGGAAGGTGACCTGCAATCAGTCGCCTTCCACCAGGAAGAGGGCAGGAGCGGCTCCAGTCCCTAGATGGCTGCCCAGAAACCCTGCACAACCTCCTCGGCATCAGGATTACCCGACGCCACCCCAGGGGAAGGGAAGCATAGGGGTTTTCGTGGGACCCAGTGCCATGAAGTTACCCCCTGGTTTCCCAGCTTTTCTTCAGGTTTCCCCACTCTCTTCTAAACGCTTGAACTGCCTCTTGCAAGGATTAGTTCTGGCAGTAAGAGTTTTCAGCTGAAATGTTTTTGGCCCCGCCCCCTTTGCCTCGGGCCCCGCCCAACACTGGGGGGGGGGGGGGCTTCCACAGCTTCTTTGAAACTGAATTTGGCCCGTGAGCTGAAAGAGATTCAACATTCCTGTTCTAAATAAATAATAGACAATACTCACAGATGGGCCAATGGCCTGACCCACGGCTCCCTGTGTTCTTAACTACCTCTACCCAACTTGGTTATTTGAGAACTTGGGTCCAAGATGTCTATTAGCAAGAAAGCCCTTGCACACCTCATGTCCTTCCTGCATTCTTCTGGGTTTATGGGTGCCATTAAGCTCATACTGCAGAACTAACACCCCTGACTATCTCTTTGGATTGGTAAATGAAATGGCTTTGGCAGCATTCCTGATTGCATGTCCGTGATTAAATGCTCCTCTAAAGCAGGTGCTTGTTGCGATCCACTTTCCATGGGAATTTGTCCCAGAACCATGACAAGCAAAAATCAAAACCATGTGTTTTCCATATCTAATTGCAACGACACAGCTTGGTCCACATTCTGAACAGCAGCCATTGTTCTAGGCAAGCTCTAGGGGAAATGGCAATGAATAATTTTGGTGCATAAATCCGATGTGCACAGCCAGACTATATCAGGATGTATGTGTGAAACAACTGATGAAAAATCCATTCCTTGCTGTTTCTATTTGATCCATTAGAGCATTGCTTAGAATACCCCCATTATCATAAGGGGATAATTCACAGGACAGAAGTGATTAAAGGGAGAATTACCCCACTCTTCAAAAACACACTGTAATGGTGTTGATGTGATGGTGAAAATATGCAGGTTTTAATAACTTGAAATGAATAGGTAGTTTTAGCAGGTGGCTGCTAGAGTACCCCTAAAAACAACTGAAGATGGAATAAAATCCTCTCTTTTATCCACATGGAGTCTAATCTCACCTGATTCTCAGCAGCTTTGTTCTTGCCTCACCTGGTTCTTTCCTTAGTTTTCTCCTGTGAGCTGCTTTTCTCAGCTAACTGACCCTGAGCAGCAATGTCAGGCAAGACCCTGATGAGTACCTACCTCTCTGGATGTTTCCTGACCTAGTTACTATTTGCTCACGTAAAGTCTTTGATGAACACGGCTGGTTCGCTGTTCAGTCTCTCTGCCCCATCCAGACAGGTGGTTGCTATTGACAGTTCACAGCACCAATCATTTCTCTGAGTGGCTGTGTATACTCAGGTATGTATACATAGCACTGCATAGGAAGCTTACAGCTGTGCATACATGCATAACTAGATCTATCGGGGGTTCATTTGTTTGGCCTTTTCTCATCAGATATAAGCAAACCTTCATTTTTATTTTTTAAAAAGAGGGTTACTTCCAAAATATTTTTAAGATCTGAAAACTGGTTCCTACATCTCCTTTTCTCTCCCCACCCAGCTCTGCTAACCATTCCAATTCTTTCTATAACTTGCCTTCTAGACCATTGATAGTCTTTACTCCTCTTCACTGAATTTCTTCCAATATGTGCCACCTAGAAATTGATACAATACTGCCATGAAAGGGGAGGGGGGAAAATCAGAGTTCAAGAAAACAGACCTTTTATATCCCAATTCCTGCCTTTTTAGCACAGTTCAGGTGTAGTACCTGCAGAGCACAAGTGGAAACAATCATATCATGGTCTCCATTCCTGGTTTGCAGGCAAACTATGGCTGCACAAACCATGATTTGCCTGGCTTGAGTGTAACAACAAACTATGGTTTGCCACAAAAGAGGAAGCATGAGAGGGAATCTGAGTGTGGAGGGGGAAGAAGAGATAGGAGTGAGGCTTGTTCATGTAATGCCAGATCATAGTTTGGTATTACGTCTGAAGTCAGCTTTGGGTTTAATGGCCGTTTGTGCTATAGGGTTATATTATTGCTGTTTATCCACAGTATTATGTGTTATAGTTCCAACACCCTAGCAATGCTCTTGCTAAGCCATGCCTCTCCTTATAATTTTCCATGTTTCTTTTTTTTTAATGTGTAATTTTTACAGCTGTCTTAACAGCACTTATTAAAATTATGTTGAATGTTTAAAACCTACTCCCATAATAGTTTACTGTTCCTTCCAGTTTTGTATCTGTGAAATCTGAAAATGTAATATATGCTTTATACAGGTAATTAATGGAGGAGTTAAATAGGGCCCAAACTAGGAATTTCTCCATACTTGATACCTCTTTCACATATGTGATTCTCTCCCTATTCCCCCCACCTGCCTGCCCATCTTTTCATCCCCTTTATGGGGATTATGATAATTAATTATTTTTTGTTCTGCTGAGTCTAATCGATTTAATGCACTTATTGGGTTTACTTTAACTAGCATCAGTTGGTTAATCTGCTTGCTAACCTGCAGGGAAGGAGCTGTGCTTTGTCTAAACGGATGAGCTCCCAAACATACTCTTACACATGCCTCACTTCTCCCAAGGGGTGAGCAGATCCTGGAGCACAGTGCTTAACTGGGTTTGGTTACCTTCAGAAGGAGGGGTCCCTGGAGAATTACGACATTTTGTCATTTTTGAGTTGATGTACAATCTTACCGGTTGAGGCATCACTTAACTTCAACAAATAGGACAACTTTTAAATCTGGTCACTCTAGTATAGCTCCTGCAGCTTTAACTGTTGTGATGAAGAGGGAATTTCACTAGGTTCTCCATATATACAAATGACACCTGCTGAAATTCCCTTTTCTATGAAACTGTTAAAGATACAGGAGGCCTGTCCTCCTTTTCATATGGTCACCCTATCTAAAAAAACTTACAGAAAGTGCTGTTTACAAACTGTAATAGTCACGTCATTGCCTAAAGAACCCGTAAACAAGCGTGAGTAGGGAATGACGAGTGCACAATGAATGCCTCGTGTCGAACAGCTCAAAGCTAGCCCACTCTAAATCTGCAATTTCTCTCACAATCACAGAACTTGCTTATATACACAACAAAGTCTCGTGGTACAAACAAATTTATTCTGGCACAAGCTTTCGTGGACCGCTTCATCAGATGGATGAAGTCTTAACCTCAAATTAGCAGATCAATACATCATCCTTAATGGAGGGGTGAGAGAGGGAGAAAAAAAGGTATGTCCCCATTCAAAACAGAACAGTCCAGGGCAGGTTCTACACTACTGCTTTAAAATGGTTTATAACAGTAGGGACAACTGTTGGGGCCCAGGACACACTCCATGCACAGTTTTCAAAATGTTTGTGAAGTGTTATATCCTGCTTGGTGTAGATGTGGCCCAGCTATTTCCTAGCTATTGTGAGAGCATCCCCTGTCCATTTAGCTTGCAATTTCCATAACCAAAGGAAGGCATAGCCATACCTGGTTTGTTCAAGTATAAGCAACCCTTCTGGCCTCATTAACTTTCTCATAACCAAACCCCAAAACTATGATCCAGCATTGCTTCAGGACAAACCCGACCCATAGCCCTGATCATGGAAATCTGATTGCAAAACCCTGTAAAATGTTTATTTTGTCCTCGTTGCCAAAAAGGGTTGTTTACATTGAGGTATCGTAACAATAAACACTTTGGATTAAACAAGATTAAAGGACAAATACATGTTATATTGGTAGCTAAGACCCAAAAGTAATAGAGAGGTGAATCAGGGTGACCATGAAAGATGTAGGCAAGGGAAAGTCAGGAAAATGGCAAGTTGTTGCCCTTATCCAATGCATGTAGTTTCAATGGATTCCCCTCTCCCCCCCACCCCGACACTTGCACAGTAGCTCACCCAACCTGGGGCTCTTCAATTGTTTTGGACCACCATTCCCATCAGCCTCATTCCACATAGCCAGTGGTCTGGGATGATGGGAGTTGTAGTCCAAAAACACCTGGGGAGCTCTGTGTTGGGAAAGCTGCTATACAGCAAAAATTAAATAACTCACTCAGCCGCAAGATGAGGTTAAGTTCCTTCAATAATTCTGTTAATTGTGAATATTATGCCTAGTGCAGTCTCTAGAGTATAATTAGGGTCTTTAAGCTGATGGGTTTTCTAGGACTTTGAATCATGCATTTAAATGTACATGAAGTTGTGCATTCCCTGGGGCAGGTATAGGGAGGGCAGGGCCTTGTTCAGGAGATGCCAGAACAGTGATGAGGTTATGCTGTGCAGCAAACTGTAATAAAGCAAAGCTAATCATGTCAATGGGGCTGCAAGCACCTCTCTAGGTAACGCAGTGAGTCACTTGAAGAATCAGGGGCAGGAGGGTGTCTCAGAACTTTCAGCCCCTGGAATGCTTGGGACATCTCTGCCGTCTTTATCAAGTGCTGTTTGTACTCTGCATGGAGACACTTAGCATTCTGTACCCCTAGCAGTCTGTGTTCTGCGCCAGACGAAGCAAAATTCTCTGGCCTGCCTAAATTATGGAAATGAGAAAAGCTTCCTCTTATTTTGCATAATCCTCACACTTTTTTTTTTCTATTTTGCAGATTTTTTTTTTTTTGAGGGGGAAACAGAGGACACCAAGTCCAAACTCCACCTATGGAAATCTTACTTAGGCCTTAGCTAGACCTAAGGTTTATCCTGGGATTGTCTCGGGGTCATCCCTGCCTGCCCCTGGGATATCCTGTGTGTCATTTACATGAACAGGGATGAACCTGGGATGATCCCGGGATAAACCTTAGGTCTAGCTAAGGCCTTAGTTACTCACACACACACACACACACACACAGAAAGAGAGAGAGAGAGAGTTTCAGAGATTTCAGCAGATGTTGTGCACACACTTAAGCACAACTTGCTTCTCCTTTTTTTAAGAAAAAAGAAAGAAGGAAACAAGCAAGCAGGGATTCCCCCCAAACTGCCCCTCTGTGCCCAGGATCAAGCCCATAAAAAGAAGTGCCCTGGCCCAGCCTTGTCTGGAGTGAGAGGCAACAATACAGGTGCTCAAATGCATTAGGAGGAACAGTTTGAAAACGCAGCGGTGGCACCAGCACACTTAGCGTAGCGCCTTCGAGGACAACCCTCTCTCTGGTCTGGAGAAGCAAGGGAACCATTAACAGACAAGCGAACCCTCTCTTCCCTTCTTACATGCTTTGCATCAAATCGCCCAGCTGTGCAGAAAGTGGCAGGCACAGGGGGATGGCTTCCTAATGGGCCACGTGAAAGAGCAGTAGTCATTATCAGCCAGGCAAAGAGAAAACACTGGATGGACCAGGAGACGCACACAGCATAGGCTTCTCTCCTTCGCGTTCATTTCACACGACCTTCGCTACTCACCAGCCTGAGTGGCACAGCTGCTAGCCCAGTATTTCTTGTGGCTTCTGCAGGCATCCAAATTCCACACACCATCAGCACGTCTTCCAAAGTCAGCTTAAAGGCCAGCCTACAGGGGTTTGAGACACGGATTTGGTTTTAGCTCTAATGGATGACGTTGCCAGCGCCTCACCTGGAAATAGTGCCTATATGCTTAACATTCTCAGTCGAGGGGCAGCTGCTGAAATTTCTGCTCTGTTTCTTTACGGGTCCCATGATCACCCACCCTCCTCACCTGCCGGCTGTGGTCTGAGCACTATAATTTGGATTCACACCCAGTGGGGGGGGGAAAGAGGAAATGAAGCCCATCATTATTGCCCATTTGGTTCCTTGTTTTGGCCCAATTTGCATAGTTCCTCTGTGGCAACTTGTATTGGCCCATGTTTAGGGTGACCATATGAAAAGGAGGACTTTGCTCCTGTATCTTTAACAGTTGCATAGAAAAGGGAATTTCAGCAGGTGTCATTTGGATATATGGAGAACCTGGTGAAATTCCCTCTTCATCACAACAGTTAAAGCTGCAGGAGCTATACTAGAGTGACCAGATTTAAAAGAGGGCAGGGCACCTGCAGCTTTAATTGTTGCGATGAAGAGGGTATTTCACCATATATACAAATGACACCTGCTGAAATTTCCTTTTCTATGCAACTGTTAAAGTTACAGGAGCCCCGTCCTCCTTTTCATATAGTCACCCTACCCATGTTGGAGACGTACGACTGGACTGTGTTAGGGTTGCCAGATCTTAAACCTGGAAATGGTACCTATGCCTTTAAGAAATCTGAAGTGATGTAATTTCTGCCTCCTGCTCTTCCAGAAGTCTCTTCTCCCACCATTTTTTTCTGGCTTGCTGTAGGAAAGTCCTACTTACTACAGGATGGAGTTGGTCAACTAGACGGAGTGAAGAGTAAGGTGGGAGATAGAGTAGTTCCATCCTCTCTTGGTCCTTTAAAGCAGGGGCACAGAACCTCGGGGCTCAGGACCACATCCAGACCTTGTGGGGGTGGGTAGTGTACCTCACAGGGAGTCATTCCCCAGGGGTTAATTTCCCTCCTCTGTGCCCCCCACTTTCCTCTAACTGTTAATGGTTTCCCAGCTTTTGTGGAGCTTTGTCATTAGCAATTAGATTTTGGTATTGTTGCTATTTTGCCCGCCCCACCCCCACCTACCACTAGAATGCCACCCCCTGGAGCTTCAAAATGGAATTTGATCGTTGGGCAGAAAAAGGGCCAACAAGATCTTCTAAAGGTGTAGGTGCACCTTCTGTTAATGCTTGGCGACCCTAGGTGATGATGATAACAACAACTGGACTCACTCCAGAAGGCTATTGTCTTTAGAAGCATGATGTTGCGCATGAGATCAGTGGTAGAACTGGGATTATTTAATCTAAGGGCACAATCCTATGCATGTTTAGACAGAAAAAAAGTCCTGCAACTCCCAGCATGCTCCAGTCAGCAAGGCTGGGAATTGTAGGACTTAATTTTCATCTACTGGGCATTGTAGGACTTAATTTTCATCTACTGGGAATTGTAGGACTTAATTTTCATCTACTGCTCTAATGAGTAGTCTACACTTCCCCACACCCATTTTCATGATTTTGCCAAGTCACCCACAATCTTTTTTTTTTTGCTCTTGCCCTTCTCTCCCTGCACGCGCTGCCCTGACACTGTCACTCAATAAACGTTCTGCATGTACCTCCAGCACAGCTTAAGTGCATCGATTCCCTCAGGGAAGGCAAACGGTTCCAGGGTTGAGAGAGCCACTTATCAATAATAGCCCACCCCAAAGTGGCGCATTCCAGCCAGGCTAACAGAGCGGTGCCACCTCACAAAACACTCTCTTTTGGTGCCTCCTCCATCCCAGAGTGACTTTCACAGTTGACTGCGATGTGAGCTGTGAGATGCTGTTTGACGGCGACATAACTGTGGTGTCACTGTAGATTTGTGCGCGCTATTGATATATTGATGAAAGTGATGAGAGGCAAGAGGAAGTGAGGGTTGCTAGTGGCAGCGGGGGAGGCAGATGACTATGTGCGCTCAACTACTGCGGGGAGTTTGAAGGCGTCACAGTTGCAGCTCTGTAGTTTCTGAGGGCTCCATCACACCAGCGATTTATCACACACTCGCCATGCCTGGTATGCGGTTTTGCAGCCCGGTACTCACATGGCGTCGTCCCTGTCCTGCACTCATTTCTCCTTTCCCCCTCCATTTTTTGTTTCAGTTTGGAGCGGGGAAAGTCTGGTTTTTTTTCCCTCCATGCGAAATAAATGCACTCCTCCCTCCCATGTATTGCTGACCTTGCTTTCTATCAGACCATCTCGTTCTTTGTTGGGGGCGTGTGGGTCTATGGGTGGTCTCACTAACAAAAGAGGAGGGTGGGGCAGTTCTCCTCTCAACTGTGAAGGGGGAGGGAGAGAGGTCCCATTTAACTCTATGTTGTTACTCCTGAGTAGGCATGACCAGAGGTACATTTTCACCTTAAAAGAAATATGGAAAATGCACTGGGACAGGGGTGGTGGTGGCTCACCCCCGCGCCTCCCTAGAACTGCAAAGCTTCGCAGTTAAAGACTTGGGTTTTTAGAAATGGAGTGAGGCAATGCACATTCATTCCCCCTTCCCTCCGGTAAACCTTTCCCAAGCCAAGGGGTAGCAACAGTAGAACCCTTCCCCCACCCCACCCCTCAAAGTCCTTTGGAAGAGAATTGTCTTAAGTGAGTTACTGGAAGTTAACAAGGTGGATAATGCAAGGGAAGAGTTTCATAATCTTGATGCCACCACAGAGGTGTCCCTGTCCTGTGGTACCTCAGAAGTTGGGAAGATAGAAAGTAGAAACACCAAAGATACAATGTTGTATCTCACCAGGATGGCATACATTGTCACCTCCACTTGTTTCTTTAACATTAGGACAGCGACATTGGGGAGATGGGCACATTTGGAATTTTGGGAGTGCCATGGGTGGTGTCACGAAATGTCTGCTATGGTGGGCATGGTGAGTAACAAAACACCCATTTCCTAGAAGATAACTTACACAAGGACATGTACAAGGCAGAGGTGGGATCTGAGTTCCCAAACATAACACTGGTGAATCCACAGTTTTCTGCATAAACTAATAAGGCTCAGATAAAAGTAACTTGACTAAGAATGTCACATTGGACTCAGAGACATTTTTCAAAATAAAAATGGCATATGCTTCTCTTTGCCATATGTCAGCCTCCCAGTTCATTTTTATTTTATTTCTTAAGATTTTTTAAATAATAATAATAATAATAATAATAATAATAATAATAATAATAATACAAATTAAAATAAAATAACTGGGAGACTGGCATGCTGCCAGACAAAGTGCTTCCTTCCATTACTACCTTTATTTAAGTTCAAAAGAGTGACTGTTTGTTTTGGATCTCGGACACCGTCTTCGCTTTGTACCTAGGTTCTTGGGCAAGTTACTTTTCTTTTAGTCTCACCAGTTTGCCTTCTAGGAAATAGTGTTTTGTGACTGGCCATGCCCGCCAAGGCAGCCATTTCAGGAATGAGCAAGCCTAGGGTGACCATATTTGGGAAACCAAAAAAGAGGACACCTAGTGTGTGTGGGGAAGCAGCTTTCTGAGTCCTGCAGAAAGTACGTTATTCCCCCGCCACCTTAAAGAACCCGATTGGAGTGGAGGAGGGGAAAGGATTTCATTCTGCACCACCACCATCCACTCCAATTGGGGCCTTTTCTATAATGTCCACGAATGACCCACTTTCCCCTTTAAGACCTCAATTGGAGCTCGGGGTGAAGGAATGATGTGCCTCAAAAAAGTATGTCATTCCCTCCTGCCATGCTAATGGCAGCCTTAAAGAGGAAGGTGTGTCATTCCAGGACATTATTGAAAATTATAGAAAATCCCCCCTGACACCATGGAAAGAACAAAAACCAGGACAAATCCTGGGAAATCCTGACAGTTGGTCACCCTAAGCAAGCCCTGCGTGGCAGCCATTTTTTGAGACCATCCACGACACTTCCTCAAAATTCCAAATCTGCCCACTGGCCCAGAAAGTGTGGTGCCCCCTGCTGTATGCAATAGATAGGTACTAAACAAGTCAAAACTAAAATCCCCCAATGAAAGAAAGTTCAAGGCTTCAGGTGTACACACACACATTTTGCGGTGGCACAAATTTCAGCTATCCAGGTCAGATGCTGAAATCTGTCAAGTCTTGCCCAGATACATTCCCACCTGAATGCTTCACTCTTCTGAAATTCACCACGGTCTCAGCTTCCAAAGGGTCTTCCCCTTTTCTATTTGACTTGCTGCTCTTTGGCAAAGGGCTTCCTTCCTTCTGGCCCTTCCTTCCTTCCTTCCCTCCCTCCCCGCCTCCCTCCCCACTGTCAAATGCCTACAGAGCCCCCCTACAGTTCTACTTCCATTCTCCTCACCATCCACAGAAATAGCCATTCTTCCAAGTGAAAATGAAAAGCGCATTTGCTCTGTGTGTCAAACCGTTTATTTTTGTGCTGATGTTGTCTAACAGGGGAGGACATAATAAACCAAGAAGAAAGAAATCAGACAGCTGCATTTCATCACTACTGCAGGTAAGTAAATGTTACCTCCATGTCATTAGCTAAATTGAGCCCACTAATTATGCCTTTACAGTCATTGTCTACCTCCACCTCTCTTTCCCTCCTCAGATGGCAAGCTCCTTGAAACATGGACCATGGTCTTACTTGATTATGTACATTGCATTTACCGTTCTTGGTAAAACAGTAATAGTGGTCATGGATTGGTTTCCTACTGGGAAGTGTGTTAATTATAAAACTCAGTCATGGAGAGGTAGTTTTTTGCTTATTGTTTCTAAATCAGGAAAAGAACACATGTCTCTATAACCAGTAGGCCACATTTTTCTGCGGCAAAAAATAGCACATTGGTTTGAGTGGCAAATAATGTTCTCTAATGTCAGATGACAAGCTCTTCAGGAAGTAGTTAGCAGGGGGACGTCTGAGCAGACTTCAAGGTTCCTGGATCTTCTTTCTCTTTTTACTAGAACAACAAGAGTCACCAAACAGTGCCTGGTTCAAAAGATGTACGTGTAAAGTGCAATCATGTGCATGTTTACTCAGAAGTAAGTCCCACGGAATCCAATGGGACTTACTTCCAAATGAGTGTTCATAGGACTGGAGCCTGAGAATTCAAGAATTCTGAGACTAGGAATTCATTTTGTGTAGCAGAACTGAACTCAGCCCACAGACTTTCCATACTAACATCCCACTCCTGATTAACCCAATATTTCTTTATTTCAGATGTATAATTTTTCAGGTGGTACATAATACCATAACAAGAGCCCTGTTGGATCAGACCAAGGGTCCATCTAGTCCAGCACTCTGTTCTCACAGTGGCTAACCAACTGTTGACCAGGAACCAACAAGCAGGACACAGTGCAATAGCACCCTTCCACCCATGTTCCCCAGCAACCGGTGTATATAGGCTTGCTGCCATTTTACGATAACAATAACAACAGAATTACTAAGTAAATGCTGTTATTATTGTTAAACAACCAGCGGTCAGAAATTCTTCCTTAAGTACTGAAAACCACTCAATGATCGATCAGTAGTTTCAGATCTATCTACCCCTGTTGTAAAGAATCTCTTGCTGAGCTCATTTCTCCATTATTAAGCTGGGGCTTGTCTAGATGATGGGTTTGCCCTGGGATGGATTCGCAGTAGCGGCAGGTTATCTACATGACGCAGCCGCCATTATGAAGCCATCCGGGGACAAACCCCAGAAACTCCGCTGAAAAAAAGTTGGACACTTACCCCGACTTTTTTGTCTGCAGAGGCATGTCACAGCCAATGGTGCCCCCTGATTGGGCACCATTGGCTTGACAGGGAAGGAGCTCAGGAGACCCCCTGGTAGATAAAATGGGGGGGGGGGGAGAGAAATGGGCCTGTTCCTCCCCGAGTTTTTTTTTTAAATTATCTATCTGCGAAGCTGTGCAGATCATCATCATCATCATCATCATCATCATCATCATCATCATCATCATCATCCAGGGGAGGGGAAGGAACGGGCAGCCAGAGGGAGGTCAGAGGGAGGAGACGTGGTTCAGGCTCCCTGCGTCCCTCTCCTCGTCCTCCTCTGGCTGCCTCGTTCATCCTCCATCCCTCCCGGTGCTCAGTGCAGCGGCAGCTGTGGCGGAAAGTCCGCATTTGTGTTTCTTCCTGTGCAGATGCTGGGAAGTAACGCAAGAGCCAGAAGCCTCCCGGTGCCAAAGCGCCACTGTCAAGATCGGGGCCTGATGTTGGTGGCAGGACAGAGGAAACAGTTGCAAAAGATGGCCTTTGCCAGCCCTTGTCTGGGTTCTCATGTGTGCTTTGATTTGTTTGAGAAGTGTCTTCCACTCTGTTTTTTGGTAGGGTTCTTTGGTTGCTGCTTCAATGAAGGCTGATGCTGTTAATAACTTCAAAATCTGCACCTTGTGACTGGGGAACGCTACAGCAATCTCATTAATTTATTATGGGACGATTGGCCTCAGCCACGACTCAAGAGAAATAAAAAAATATTGCTTAAGGCATCTGAGAAGCCGCTAATGCAACAACAGTGTGATAGGACAGAGGGAACGAGAAGTGGTCTGTTTGAGGTGAGCTGAAAGAGGGAAGGAGAGGGCAAAGCAGAAAGTGTGAGAGTCATTAGACAGAAGGATGTATGTGCGCAAGACACTTGGCCGTTATCCCTATTTTAAGCAGGGCTGGGCACCATTTTGTTTCCAAATCCCGAACTGAAGTGGGCAGATTTGGACTATTTCCATCCGAATCTGGATTGGGACTAGAGTGGGTCAGATCAGGTCTGAAGCTCTTCAGAATACTTTGGGCCAATCTGGAGCGATGGCGAGCTGCTGCCATCTGCCTGCTGAGTCACATGAGCAGCTAGGACTTACTTGACCCATCCTCTTGTGTACGACAGCCACCCGTCCTCCATGAGAGCTGCTGTTTTTAAGGAAGACGGGGACTTTTGGCGGCTTAATACAGGCGCTGATGACGAGCTATGCTTGCAGTGGGAGGAGTGATGAGTATTCAGATCAGGGGAGGCCGAACTGCAAGATTGTGGGAGTGCATTGGGATTCATTCACAAGAAGGTGCCCAAAGGGACTGACAGGCATGTAGCAGGGTGGCAATCAGGCAGAGGAAAGGCAGAAGGGCCAGGGGAGGAGGAGAAAGAAGGGGCAATTCCTGAGAGGAAAGTTAAATATACCTTGCTCCATCGAGGATGAGTTCTTCTATTGGAGGAACTTGCTGTTAAAACATTGGGCTTTCTGGTTGCACATTCTTCATCAGGCCTAGCCATTCAGAGCAAAAATGAAAAACATGTTCAAGTTGCTGGTAACTAGGATGGTCGCCTATGCCTTACCAAAAAAGAGGAAATGCACCATCAAAAAAGAGGATAAAAAAGGGCACTGGTTTGCATAAAATTTGCATATGCTAATTTATATCTCTAGATATTTATGTTTAGGCTATTGCAGTGTACTCTACATGCAAACAGTGTCCAGAAGTTTCAATTGGTGCAAAATGTGCCAGCAAGGCTGGTAACCGACGCAAGGTATCGCAACCATTTTGCACCTGTCTGGAAAGACCTGCACTTGATTGCTTTCCAGGCTCAATTCAAGATGTTGCTCTTAACCTTAAAGACCCAAACAGCTTAGGACCTTGCTGTCTAGGTGACCACCTGCCTAACTGTGAACCTGCCCTATTATTGAGATCTGCATAAGAGGCCCTTTTGAGGGCACCAATACCTATAGAGGTCTGTTTTGCAGGAACACATAACATGGCTTTCTTCTTTATCGCTCCTAAAGTGTGCAATGCGCTCCCTCAAGATCTACAGTTGACCCCCACTAACTTGGCTTTTAGGAAGGGTAAAAAGATGTATCTTTTTAATGTAGCTTTTTAAAATGTGTGGTTTAATGCGATACCATTTTAATGCTCTCATTTTATTATTTTAAAGTTTGGAAGTTTTAAATTGTTGAACACTGCCATGATGGCTTTTTAGATAAGGCAGTATACAAATGCTAATGCTAATAATAATAATAATAATGCAAATTTTGAAATAAATGAAACAGAAATACAATACCTCTCACCATTGTGGGGATGATTGTGATCAGGCAACTTGTATGCTTGCTGTGGTTGCTGTCCAGATGGAAATTGTCATGGCCCCTCCCTGCTCTCCCATCTGATGGTTCTTTATCTTTGAACCAGACTTGGACTGGACAGCCCTTCAAACAGAGGACACCTTCAAATAGAGGACTATTCCCTGTAATGTAGGCCACCCAGTCACCCAATTGGAAATCCCTGCACCCAACACACTTTAGAACAACCTTCCCCAACTTGGTGCCCTCCAGTAGTTTTGGACTTCAACTCTCATCAGCCCCAGCCAGCATAGCCAATGGTCAGGAAGGCTGGGAGTTATAGTCCAAAGGTCTGGAGGGCCCAGGTTGAGTAAGGCTGCTTTAGAACAAAGGAACTTCTGAACAAGCCCCTTTTCTCTGCTGCATCTATCTATTGCATTTCATTTCCACCTCTCTCTTTGTCATCTTATCAATTGATTGGTTGCAATTGTTGTTAGCCATCCTGAATAGTTCATAAGCACCAGATGGGTAAGATATACATATTTGTATAAATAAATAAAAAATAATTAAGCAGAAACCGCATTAATAATTACCAGGAGCTTGACCTTGCATGAGCTTCCTAGAGACAAGATGGTGTGTGTGTGGCGGGTGGTGGGGCGGAATGCAGCAAAAGAAAATAATGTTTTTGGAGAAACTGTTCATTGCTTTGTGAAGGTTTGCTTATCGCGCAGAAATTGCTAATGTTTGGAGCAATGTGCCATATGCCACTTGTTATGTCACTGTGTGCTTGTCTCCTTCAAACTGAGGTGCAATAGGAAATGTTCAGTTCCTTATTGACAGTGTTGTTCCCCCCGTCTCCAGACAGATGATCCCAGGCATTTCACACATCCTTCAAATTGCACGACTCGGCTTTTTAAGTGATGCAACTTCTTAGAGGCAATAATATCTGTGCACCTAAAGCAAATTTACACTAGGAGTCCTAGGACAACCAGTTGCCAAGAAGCTTGCATTGTCGTTGGTGGTGGGGTGTGTGTGGGGGGAACTGAGTGACCTACGGAGTCCTGAAGGGATCAGTTCTATTCTCCAACTGAAGCCAATGTTCTTTCCCCCCTCACAGTGGCCACCCTCAGCTTCAAGGAAAGAGCTGCAATGTGTGGGATGTCTGAAGGATCTCGCTCCTGCTTTGGCCCTTGGCTGGTCTTTTTATGCCCACCCCCACCCCTTTCAGGAGTGGTGGGTTTCAGGAAATGTTGAGAGACAGGCTTCCATTCTTGGGATCATCATCAGTCAACGAGTCCCCAGCAGTTGAGTTGTGGAGAGGAGGCCTGGTCCTGAGAATGGACACTTTTCACCAGCATTTGTTCTTTTTGCTTCAAGCCTCATGTTAATCATTCCACCCTTAGCTGCCCTTTTTGTATCACAGAATATTCCACAGCACACTCTTTCTCTGGCCACCCTGGTTGTGGAATATTTGACGTTAATGAATGTAACCCACCGGCCTTCGAAGGGTCTGTGTGCAGAACAGCCGTGGCTGGGTATGCCGTAAGCTTACATTTCAGAGGCGCAGACGCTCGATACTTCAAGCGTCTCACACAAGCGAGGCACTTGGTGTGAAGAAGCCCTCAGGATCCAATCCATCCTGTGCACTTTCTGCTGCCCCCGCAGCCCTGGAGGGAGAGATGCCACTCAAACCGTGCGTGGGTGTATGAGAGACCAAAGCAGCGAACACTGCTGGTTTGTGGTTTTTGTCCATAACAATGAGTAGCACAATCCATTTCTCCTGGAGCCTGGGATAAAAAGGATGCAGTGAGTGCAGGGACTAGCAGGTGTGTCCCTTTTTACTCTGAAGACCAATTCTTTCCCTACCTGTGACAGCGGCGGCAGAGGATGTGGTTTTTCACAAATGCCTCCGACAGCCCAATATTCCAAGGTGTCACAACCTGAAGAATTCAATAAGCCACCTTTGCGATGGCTGCTGGCATTGTTTGGTGCTCAGGTGTGTGCCGAGGGGGGTTGAAGAAACTGAACTGCTGGAGGAGACTTCTTTATCTTAGCGGCTATTATGAGAGGGCTAAATTAAACAAGCCAGTTACTGGGAAGAAGCGGGCACTAAAGTCTCCCAGGAAGACTCTCTTGTTAATCAAAACAGAAAAAGCTCTCTCTTTTTTCATTTATGGAACTGAAAGACTCCTGCATGTGTTGACGTTGTGGAGAATTCAGAAGGGGGAGGGGCATGCCACACGGGAGATCTGGTCCAAAGGCCTGCAGTTGTTTTTTTGCTGCCTTTTGTGCTTTAGAATTAAGGCGGGTTAACCCCTTTGACATTGGCTCTCACTGTTGACCATTTCGCAGGTACCGAATGTTAACGTTTATGTTTTACTGCCATGTCAGTGCAGTAAAAAAGGGGGCACAGCAGCAGATGGGTGGGGTAGCCAGAGAGCTACATTAAAAACAGGGCAAGCCTTTTAGGCACACTGCAACAAGAGAATCTGGGCCAGCTTTTCTTTAAGAGGGTGGTTTGATGTACTGTGGTTTTTAAGTTCTTTGTGTCGTCCTTTCTGAGGGTGCACCGAGCAACTTTCATGTGGCTCCTTCAAAGAAGCTGAAATGTGTGAGAGGCAGCGCCGTGCAGGAAAGAAATATGTTACTGTAGGCTCAAGATTTTGTTGCAGGATTTTCACAATGTCAGGGTGTTCATCGCAAGTCCTCACTCATATGGGGGTACATCTTGACACAAACAAAACCAAAGCCCTGTTCGTCCACACTTCATTAGAATGAGGATTAGGGCATAAACAGGTTCCTGTGTCATCCCACGAAACTGATTGGTAGGAGATTCAGGACAAATAAAAGGAAGTACTTCTTCACACAGTGCATAGTTCAGTTATGGAACTCACTACCACAAGATGTAGTAATGGCCACCAATTTGGATGGCTTTAAAATGGGGTTGGACAAATTCCTTGAGGAGAAGGCTATCAATGGCTACTAGCCTTGATGGTTATGTGCTACCTCCAGTATGCAAAGCAGTAAGCCTGATTGCGCCAGTTGCTGGGGAACATGGGTGGGAGGGTGCTGTTGCACTGTGTCCTGCTTTGTTGGTCCCTGGCCAACAGCTGGTTGGCCACTGTGTGAACAGAGTGCTGGACTAGATGTACCCTTGGTCTGATCCAGCAGGGCTCTTCTTATGTTCTTATCTTTAACCCCAACCATGATTACAAGAACTGTCATGATGCATTCCTGCACTTTATCATTTGTTACTATGCCACTGCATCAATTGAGATACACACATGTTTGTATTTGCCCATTGTCATTGTCATTCAATGGTCAGAGAACCACAGAAAGATGCTTCAACAGGAGGCTGACAATATTTGAGCGAGACATCAATGATAAAAGAAAAGAAAGATGTTTCCTTTGTTAAAAATCAAATGGCATGTCCAGTGCTTGCCATTTGAATATTGAATCTGCAGGGCCATTGGCTAGTTTCTTTGAAGGCAGAATATAGATCCAGTACATAGGCGCCTTTGTCCAGACAGCTGGTTTTGATCCCCCTTTTCAGCAAAGGAAGGAGTGCACACCAATAACTGAAGGCAACCCAATAGCTGACTTGTAATAAATTACCACACTAAATGGCAGCTAATTTAGCTTGAATTACGGAGACTAATCAGATCGATAGGTTGGAGTGAAATATGTGAACAAAATCAATGGCTTCTAAAAGATGAATTGTATAATGAAGAAGTGTGGCAAAGGTCAACATTGTTCATTCATTGCTAAGTGAGAAGGGTAATGAATGTTTAGTTACTGCTAAATTGCAGGCAGGGCTTGACTAAGAGCAGAAGGCTATGGCAGGCATACGTTGCTGTGGTGCATCATAGAAAAATAAATACAGAGCTGAAATCAGTGGGGCAGGCTTCAGAGCTCTGGCATGACGGACTTGGGCACTTGAAGCTTGTCAAGTCCCGACTGGGAGCCCATGGGGCAAGAGGAGTTTGCAGGAGGAGAGAGAGAGTTGGCTGTTAATCCATTAGCACAGGGGTGCACAACCTTTTCGGCCCTGAGAGCCTCATATCATGCTGGCTCAGGGGTTCGAGACCAAACATGCACATCTCAGTAATGCCGATACAGATTGCTCTTTCCTCGTTGGTGCTACCAGTGAGGAAGGAGTGATCAGTATCAGGATTGCTGGGTGCAGGGATTTGGTGGCAGTGAGGTTGGTGCACTCTTGGTGGGGGCAGAGTTAAGGCCTTGGAGGCTGCAGGTTGTACACCCCTGCATTAGCAGGTAGGTTTGTCTTTGAATATACAGGACCTTGGACAGCTCCAGTCTGGATCAACTCACTGCCCTGCCTTCTGACCCTTTGAGATTTATTTATTTATTTATTTATTTATTGCATTTTTATAGCGCCCAATAGCCAAAGCTATTGTGTAGAGAAGTTTCAAGAGGCAGTTCACATGCTGGAGCTTTGGATTCTCTTGCTGCTGGACTGTTTCTAGCCAGGTGTGTTTTCTGTTTCTGCAGGTGCGGGAAGGAAGGGGAGATTGGGAAGTCCTTGGGGATAAGGGGTTCCAGCCCTGGGGGTGCCACCCCAATGGACTGCAGTTCAGGGGGTTCTGTTATAGGATGCTCTGGCTGATTAGGTCCCACAATGGATGAGCGGGGTTTGTGTCTCACACCTCTGACACCAATACCACCGGGTTGGATCCAGAATCATTCCTCTGCCCATGTTAGAGTACCACTGGTGGGATGGAATGTCAGGGTCTTCTCCCCCACTTCAGCAGCCCCCATGCCATGCACCTTCCAGATATGCTCTGGAGGGCAGAGGATACAACCTCATGACTTCTCCAGACTTTCAGGTGCCTCTGCTTTTGAATCTTGGCCCTGGTCACTAGTCAGAGCTGGAAACAGTGTCTGTAATAATTCTTGAATGCTTACAAAGAGTGTTATTGATTATATTTACGGGGGAGATGATTCCCCTCATAATAACAAAGGAACTATCAGATTATTCGCTTCTGATGGATATGTGTTATTTGTTTGTCATTAAAACCCTCCCACTTCAGATTCCTTCACTGGAAAAGAAAGGTAGGATTTAGTACATGGTGGAGATATATTCTGCATCCTATGAAGCTAACATGCAGTCAGTAGGTTCCTCGGAAAAGTAATTTCCTTTGGTGGTGAGAACCATCGCTGAAATGAACAGCAAGAATCAGTGTGGAAGAATGACCAAAGTGGTCAACTGAATACCGAAGAGTAATCCCAAATGAGAATGTGTGGGGCTCTGGCCAAATCAATAGTACAATTTATTGGCTTCAGCTGACTGGCTGTCCAGTCAAGGACATATTCAAGATGAGAATGTAGGAGTGAATGAATTGTGGGTATTGAAGAAACAGGACCAGCCCAAGACATTTTGCTGCCTGAAACAAAGAACAAAATGGTGTCCACCCCCACCTCACCTCATTCTCTATACAGAAGCCAACTAGACTAGCAAGTCTGAGGCAGTTGCCTCCCTCAGGGCCAGCCCTGTCCAAAGCTCTTATCCAGTTCTATGCAATGAGGCCCTTTTGGTGTTATCTGAGTGTCCAAGTATCAACTAAGATGAGGATATGATTCACGCAAGTTAGGGGGCTTCACTGAAGTTGGAGTTGGATTCTACCTTCATTTCATCTGCCATTCAATGTTGCTCCTTGACTCTGCAGGTGCAGGGGTGTAGGCATGGCATACCTTTCATTTTCGATGGGTGGTTGGGATATATCCACAAAACCTGGAACCTAAAGAACAGCTTTGAGTGAAAATGCCTCTGCTGTGAATGTCTTGCCTGGGAATTACAGATAAGCTATTAGGAAAATGTCACTTGCCTGGAAAATAAATTAAAGAGGCCTGAAGGCATGTCTGCACCTTCAGTTTGAGGTGCATTCATAGTGCTTTATTTTCAAACGACTATAGCCATTTTGTCACGGCCCACAATGTTGCCCACAATGCGGCCCACAATGTTGCCATATTACACTATTTCCCCTGTTCCAGCTGTGTTGAATGTGATGTTGTCATTTCTCCTGAGAATTCCTTGCATGGATTGCTGGGTTACTTCACTGGCTGCAGTTCAACAGTGGTCCTTCATTGTTTTTTTCCTGTTTCTGCTTGAAATTACCTTATAAGCTTTGGGGAAAGGAGTAGCGATGGTTTAAAAGCACATTTGTGTTGCTCTATTGTGTTTCTGCTGCACACTTGGGGTCGAATATTCATAGTTCCAAAAGCAATATGTGAAGGGATAAACCTGGATGTTTTTTTAATATAGGAACAGAGGAGGAGTGATGCTGAACCAGACCGAAGGCTTATCTAGCACAGCATTTGTTTGCACAGGAACCAACCAGATGCCTAGAAAGCCTGACACAGCTTTACTGCTAGTTATAAAGGCTGCGAGGATCACGCCTTGCCTTAAGGACTACTGGCATGTGAAATCTGCACAATACTCTGGGTAGCCAGAGGAAAGGGAGAGTGGGGCTTCTGTGCCATTAAAAGCAACACAGGTGAGAGAATTTTGGCAGGTACAGCTTGCTGCGCAGAAACAGGTTGCATTTGCTGAAATTCTTTCATCTGCTCAGTCATTAAAGGTCTAGGAGCCCAGTCCTCGTTTGTATCTGGTCACTGTCCCAGTATGCCCATCTTGAAGGCTGCACTGGCTCCAAACAGTACCTCTTACATGATCAGCAGTGTTCCATGGGATGACCTGAGGTCAGCACTACCCCCTGCACAATGGCGTGGAGGTGTTAGAAGAGGTACTGTTAGGATTTCATTTGGAACTCTCCCAACAGGTAGCACTCAATTGCATTGGTTAGAATGAATTACTAAGGGGTAATGCCAGAATAAACTGGTTAGTCTTTAAGGTGCCGCAAGACTGCTGTTTTTATTAATGGTGTAGAAACTCAGGCAGACGACCCCTTTTCTCTCTTTCTGACACCCTCTCCCCAATCTTTCTGACATCCCCTCTCTGACCTCTCTCTCTCTCTCTCTCTCTCTCTCTCTCTCTCTCTCTCTCTCACACACACACACACACACACACACACACACACACACACACACACACACACCTCTTCCCTCTAGTGCTTTCTCCCCACCCAGCAGGGGAAGGACAGATAAGTATTGCCAGAGATCTGAACTGATCACTCATAAAAGGCTTTTGAAATGAGGCCTACGGCTAAATGCAACCCACCCGTTAGCCCACCCCTTGCGGTATCCTGTCCCATTCTCCTGTCTATTGCCTTGGATACGGGGGCAGCTCATGCAGACACAACTTCAGTCATTGGCGCACAAAGGAGCACCAAGTAAATGCTGCTTCCCCCTGCCCCAAGCCTCATGGAGCTCTTCAGTAACTGAAACATTTGCTCGCTCACTGTCACCGGCAGGGATAGGCGCACGCTATTCCATTTTCCCTTCTGCAACTACCCTAACAGTCTGAGATGCAGAGGCGGCATATGAGACAAGTTTGGAGCTCTCCATCCTGGGCGTGTGTGCGATTCAAACCATTGTGTTGCTGATGATCCAGCACACAATACAAACCAGTAGTCCCCTTCCAAGCAACTGATTAGGATGGAAAGCTGCTGGCCCTGCCTGCCAGCCTGATGCATTGTCGGGATTTGACAGGGAAACATAGCTGATTATGACTGTCATCATGGCTTTCTTACTGATGAGCAAACAGGGATTCTAAGCACACTCCTGCCCTCTCTATAGCAATGGGCAGATGAACTTGTAAGACAAATTGACATGGAGAACACCCAATTCCAAGTCTTGCCCAGGTTAATGGTTACCAGCTGTGACAAAGTGAAAATTTTTATCAGAAAAGGGAGAGGATGAGTGATTCTGATGAAAACTCCTCCTCCTCCTCCTCCTAATTTTGCTTAAAGTGACCTCATAAGCTTTGGGCAAGCCTTCACTGCCAAGATAAGCTGCCCACATGGCCTGTTTTGAACTGAATGAGCAATACATTGGGCTTTCCTCTTAATGTGCCTCCAGTGTTTCTGTTTTGCTCTAGCTAAAAATGATGTAATGAGCATCAACCCTGTACTGAGCTATTATGTTGGCAACTGAATATTTTATTTTATTTTATTTTAATTTAATTTATTACATTTATATCCCACCTTTTTTCCCCCAAGGAACCCAAGGCGGCATATGTGGCGTTACACCCCACAAGTCAATTCCAAATGTATGTCTGCCGTTTGTAAGTCTGTGGTTTGTAGAATGTTGGCCTGAGTGGGCGGAGTTAGAATGTCTTGGGAGTGGGGAGGAGTGATATATATATAAGGGAATGACTGAGGGGATTGGGAGTTCTTGTTCTTGTTCTTTTCAGGAAAGCTTTTCAGGGAGACTTGTTAGGGACTCTTAGAGTCTGTAGTGCTCTCTGTATTTATGGTACTTAAGTTCTGGGAAATTTGAGGGTCAGTGTAGTGAGTGGTGTCTTTAGAGTGTGGTGTGCACGTAGTGGAAGTATATTAATCAATACTGATAATAAAGAAAGTTCAAGAGTGATTGTGTGAGAAAAAGGAAAGCGCGAATGTGAGAGTGACAGGATTGTATGGAAGGTTTCAAAAAGGTTTTTAAATGTTGTTATTTGAAACAAAGCTTATGAACTTGTAAAAATAAATTTTGATTGTTTGTTTTAAAACTACCACAAAAATCCCACGTGTCTGTTTGGCGTTTATCATCTTAAGTTTACACATTTAACATCCACTCTGACAATCATTCACCTAAGCAGATATAACTCACAGCGCATTATTATATATATTAAAATCCATTCTCCATTTTAAACCCCTTTCTCCACATAGTTTGGAGGAAGGTGGGCTTTATCCCTTGCCTCAGGCGTATCAAGTGGTGGTGCTTGGCTTGAGCAGGGAGTAGCCTCGGCCGGGTCTGGTGTTCAGAGCCTGTATCGCCCCATAATAAGTGGTGGCAGACGTGAGGTCTGGTGTTCAGAGCCTGTGTCGTGGCAGCATACATAATCCTCCTCCTCTCCATATTATCCTCACAACAACAACCTTGTGAGGTAGGTTGGGCTGAGAGTCTGTCACTGGCCTAAAAGTCATCCAGTGGATTTCTATGGCCGAGTGGGGTCTAGAACCCAGATCACCCAACTCCCAGTCCAATACCTTAGCCACTATACCACACTGGCTATATTAATATATGTTATTTCTTTCTATAGCTATATTGAGTGTACCTTCCCATAGGACAAATTTAAGAGAATCATATTTTTGCAAATTCATTACAACTTCAATGTATAAGAGGAGTTGTTGTGTTGTTGTTGTTTTGCTGGAAGACAGGGGCAACCACAATATATTATTGTGGTTTCTCACCTTTCCTGCTCCCATCTGCTGCACTTGGTCCTACCTGCATACAAGTATGACCATGGCATGTGTAGCAACTATGGGCAGTTTAATTGATATTAAGATTTACATCAGGGACTTTTGCAGTTGTGATAGCTAGCAGTTTTCTGTTCGTTATAAATGGGAACTTGAATTCTCGAGGATTCATGATTTCATGGAAGGGGTGGGCATGACCAATAGTTAGGAATGCTAGGAGTTGAAGTCCAAAACATCTGGAGATCTACATTCTGTCCACTCCTGGTTCTTCCTATTTCACAGGCTGAGGGCAGCATTCCAGTCTTGGGAAAGTTTCGGGGGCTGCATTTTAGTGGAGGACTGGGCTGAAGGCAAAACTCAGCCAACACAAAGTTGCAGACTAAACTCAAAATTCTCCACTGCTAGCAACACAACAGAGATGCAGCACAAATTCCCCCACTACAGAAGAAGCATCCCAGAATCCCAGCCAGCAGCAAAGCAAAGGTCCCAAAAATCTCTAGGGCACATCAGTTTCAGTCTGATATAGGGAGTTAACTACAGCAAGCCTGTAGAGCTCACTCTGATTGGAGCATGCTGTGAAAATAAATACGGCCATGTGTTCTAGCATATGGTGGAGATGAAAAGGTGGCGATATTGCATTGGTCTGCAACCGTACTCTCTGCACTGTGCCTTGTATGCATCTATAGATGGCTTAATGTGGTGTTGTGGGACTGCAGGGCAAAGTGGCAGGAGGATTACTCTATTTCAAATGCTGTACAGAATACTGCCCTGAGCAAACAGAGAATGATATGCACTGGGGTATTTTTTAATGCTTACATTGTCAGAACGAATGGAAAACTAGAAGCACAGAAATTGCGTATGATCTAACGTGCTTAAGATGATGGCAAATATAATCAGGCCTTTCCCGGATACTCTTCTAAATAAGAACATCTTTCTGCTGCCGTTTTTATGAACTTGCTGTAAATTGTTTTTAGACGGTTTGTTGTTTATTGCAATGTTATTGTGTGGGCTAGGCTATAAGCTACTTTGTCTGTGTTAAAATGATCCAGACATTATAGTGGAATTCTGATCTCCATGATAGAAAACACTGGCCTGGTTCAGACAACACGCTAAACCATGCTGCTTAACCACAAAATGGTTAAGGGAATGCATTCCCGTTAAGCAGCATGGTAACGTGTTGTCTGAACCAGGCCACTGAGTCAGTTCCTTAATACATTTAGCCCAGTATTGTTGACACTGGCTGGCAGCAATGGCTTGCCAGGGTTTCAGCCAGGATTTTTCCAGCCCTACCTGGATTTGTCGGGGATCGAACTTGGGACCTTCTGCATGCAAAGCTGATGCACTATCACTGAGCTACAGCTCAGTATGCAGTGGATGGGGGGTGGGGGAGAGTTTTTCTTTTAATGCTCCTCCATGGAAAACAGTCACAACCCTGCATGTAGTTAAAGAATACACCAGAGAAAGACATTTATTATAGCTAGTTTACTACAGTCAGGTTATGTTTTATGTGTGTGTGTAGTAGGGGAGGGGGACAGGCAAAATATGAAACTGCTCCTCATGAGTCTGAAATGGTACTGTATAGAATTCTATACACACCCACACCCACACCCACCCAGGTCTAGCACCTGATGCAGAGCAATGGACAGATGTCGAGTTCAGTCTCCCCCAACCTGGTGCCCTCCAAATGTGCTGGACTAAAACTCCCATCATGGTAAGCAGTAGGAAAGGGCTGGCCTAGCTGCACTGCAGGACAGTTTGTGTTCCAAGAGTGTGTATAACAACAATTTAGAGCTTTTGGTGAGGTAGTGAGTCCTATACAGAGGCCATCAATGGGGGAGGAAGCAGCAGCCAGGTACGTCTCCATTGGGCCTGGGCCGCCTCCCTCCTGCTGCCAACTGTCACTGCTGAACTTTGCAACTAAGAATCTAGTGCCTGAATTTGGTTTTCTCTCCCCTCCCCCCGCCTCCCAATCCTCTTTCCTTTTGTGTCATTTTTTAAAATGTAAGCTTGTGGGCAGGAACTGTCATAAGAAATATTTTTGTAAGCTGCCTTGGGAGCCTTTTTGGCTAAAGGGAAGGATAAAAATGCTAAAATAAATAAATAAATACATACATAAATAAAATATACCACACTTGGACTATTCAGGTCATTACAGTCTTCCAGGATAAGATGCTCCCCACTCATGTAAATGAACAAAACTTCACTGATTAGAGAGCTCTTTTAATTCCATTTGCAGCTAGTTAGAATTTCTCTGTCCTTATCTCTGTCCGTCTTTCCTTCATTTCCAGCAAGGGAATGCAACCAGAGCCAGGATCCTTTTTCATAGCTGACAGTTTATGAATATTTATAGAGGAATATTAAAAAATGGGCACCACAATACAGAATTAGTCACGGAGACTGTGATGGATTGAGAATGCTTGTTTCAGTGGGACGTGAGTTCTTCTTCTTCTGGATCCCCTGGGTTGGCGCGTGAAATGCTGGGCCTCACTGCTGACCTTTTCAAGCCCCAGCATTGGTGGGGCTCCCACATCCCAGCAGGTTCTTCTCTTCCACCCAGCATCCATCTTGCTGCATACCCAAGTTCACTGCCACCACTGGGAGTTTTCCTTCCAATGAAGACAGCAGCCACAGGCTTCCTAATCTGAATTGGGACCGTGGCGGAGGCAAAAATTTAAAGTCTCCTTTCCCCACCTCCACATCACAGTTCCAGTCTGGATCATGGAGCAGGTGGTGGTATTTGCTTAACTAACCTCCCCCCCACCCACACACAAAGCAATTACTAAATCCATGAATAACTCCAGAGTCTCTTTGACCCACAGAAATGAGTGTGCATGTGTGGGGCCAGGGATGCTTCATGTCTACTCCATGCATGGCAGCAGGTGGGGCAGCGTTGCACCCTGTAAAACAAATGGTGCCAATAATTAGAAATGGCCGAGCCTCCTCCTTTTCTAACAGCTCGGGCTCAATTCTCATAGCTTGCACACAATGCACGCCATTAAATCAAACTTGGAACACAAATGGAAACTGATTCAGAACTGAACGCTCATCTCCCAGTCCAGCCATAACATGGAATCTAATCCATCTAAAGTTGCGCTAGTCTCAATTTCTCCCTTGTGCTCACTGAACATTTCCATCTTTTCTCTCCTGCTGTCCATCTATTATATTATATTTAAAACCCACCTGCACTATTGTTAGGAAATTGACGAAGCTAACAGGTCTTGCGTTCGCTACACCGCCGTGCGGTATTATTGTTCCTTGGCCGAGACGGCTCTCTGTCCTGCTGGCCGGAGGAACACAAGTGAGTTGACGAAACTGGTCCCCTGGGTGGCAGTTTCATTGATGGCCGTTTTAATAATCTGGGAGCCTTGCTCAGGCATGTTCCTTTCTCCACGCTTTATGAGGAAGACAGGCCAAAACATATATCCATATTTATTAAAACAAAACAAAACAAAACAAAACCCACCACCACATATGCGGACAAACTCCAAACAAACATTTTGGTTTGTGCTGTGCAGAATACAGCAGAATTGCTTGGGAGGAGGAGGAGGAGGGAACACAGTTTTTGAGCTTCTAAGCGGGTGATGGAGACTGAGCCGAGAGTGAGAAATGAAACTTAATTGGGAAAATGAGTGCTAGACAGAGATATGGGGTACGAGCGTGCATGCATGTGTGTGTGTGTGTGTGTGTGTGTTATGGAGGAGTTCTACCCAGGGATTCATAGCCAATAACATATTTCGCCAGTGGGGTCTGGTCAGAAACAGGACAGAGACTTTTGGGACCATTCACTGCCGTTCCGGCCCAATTACTCTGCACTCTTGCCTTCCAAGCCCTGTCATAGAATCATAGAATCATAGAATAGCAGAGTTGGAAGGGGCCTACAAGGCCATCGAGTCCAACCCCCTGCTCAATGCAGGAATCCTCCCTAAAGCATCCCTGACAGATGGTTGTCCAGCTGCCTCTTGAAGGCCTCTAGTGTGGGAGAGCCCACAACCTCCCTAGGTAACTGATTCTATTGTCGCACTGCTCTAAGAGTCAGGAAGTTTTTCCTGATGTCCAGCTGGAATCTGGCTTCCTTTAACTTGAGTCCATTATTCCGTGTCCTGCACTCTGGGAGGATCGAGAAGAGATCCTGGCCCTCCTCTGTGTGACAACCTTTTAAGTATTTGAAGAGTGCTATCACGTCTCCCCTCAATCTTCTCTTCTCCAGGCTAAACATGCCCAGTTCTTTCAGTCTCTCTTCATAGGGCTTTGTTTCCAGACCCCTGATCATCCTGGTTGCCCTCCTCTGAACACGCTCCAGCTTGTCTGTGTCCTTCTTGAATTGTGGAGCCCAGAACTGGACGCAATACTCTAGATGAGGCCTAACCAGAGCCGAATAGAGAGGAACCCGTACCTCACGTGATTTGGAAGCTATACTTCTATTAATGCAGCCCAAAATAGCATTGGCCTTTCTTGCAGCCATATCGCACTGTTGGCTCATATTCAGCTTGCAATCTACAACAATTCCAAGATCCTTCTCGTTTGTAGTATTGCTGAGCCAAGTATCCCCCATCTTGTAACTGTGCCTTTGGTTTCTATTTCCTAAATGTAGAACTTGGCATTTATCCCTATTAAATTTAATCCTCTTGTTTTCAGCCCAGTACTCCAGCCTATCAAGATCACTTTGAAGTTTGTTTCTGTCTTCCAGGGTATTAGCTATGCCACCCAATTTTGTGTCATTTGCAAATTTGATCAGCGTTCCCTGCACCTCCTCGTCGAAATCATTAATAAAAATGTTGAAGAGCACTGGGCCCAGGACTGAGCCCTGTGGTACCCCACTCGTTGCCTCTCCCCAGTTTGAGAAGGTTCCATTGATAAGTACTCCGATTCTGTAGCCAACAGTCCTTCAACTGCAGTGACAAATATAGGTGTCCAGATGTGGCACTGAGCAAGCAGATGGCAAGGGGAATGATAAGAGGACTGGGGAGCAAATTGGGGAGAATACCTATGGCTTCCTTGGCTCCTGCTGCATATTGAAAGGTCTACATATGGTGGCCAGGGGTTCATCCGCACAGGTGTTTTGTGCCTGAATTGCTTCGGAGTGGCGGCAGGTGATCTACGTGATGCAGACGCCAATCTGATGCAATCCAGGGGCAAAGCCCCTGGCTTTGTAGGTCCTGTTGACCTACAAAGCTTTTCACTATCTAGCTCCTTCTTATCTCTCCTCTCTCCTCTCACACTATTGCCCCGCTCGTGCTCTTCGCTCCTCTGATGCCATGTTTCTCGCCTGCCCAAGGGTCTCTACTTCCCTTGCCTGGCTTCGTCCATTTTCTTCTGCTGCCCCTTATGCCTGGAACGCTCTTCCAGAACATTTGAGAACTACAAGTTCAACCGCAGCTTTTAAAGCTCAGCTAAAAACTTTTCTTTTTCCTAAAGCTTTTAAAACTTGATTTTGTTCTGACTTTATACTGTTAGTTTTACCCTACCCAGTGCCTGTTTACCCTACCCTGTGCCTGTTTGCATTCTCTTCCCCTCCTTAATGTTTTATTATGATTTTATTAGAATGTAAGCCTATGCGGCAGGGTCTTGCTATTTACTGTTTTACTCTGTACAGCACCATGTACATTGATGGTGCTATATAAATAAATAAATAAATAAATAATAATAATAATAATAATAATAATAAATAAAGCCCCAAAGCTCTGCTCTAAAAAAGTCGGGGACTTTTTTCTTAACAAGTCTGCGCCTTGTTAAGAAAGAAAAGAAATAAAGGGGGAATCCCACTAGGGAGGGAGCACCCTGTTCCTATCCCCTTGCTTTTTAAAAACAAACACACACACACACACACCGACTTTTTTTTTTTTTAAAAAAAAACCTTTCGAAGACGGGGCGCAAATGCTCCGAGGCAACCCTGGGCTAGTGGTGTTAGTGCTTGTGTGGGCAGGCGCCACGGCAGCGGCGGGAAAGCCCAGGACTGCACTCCTTCTGATGTAGATGGTCGGAAGGAGTGTCAATGTGGCTTGCACCGCCGGGCGCAGCATTAGTGACATCGTGAAGATGCGGGCCAGGTCAAAAGGTGGTAACTCTACCAGAGATGCAAAATTGACTTAAGCTAGGGATGGGGAACCTCTTCCAGTCTGGGGGCCAAATTCAATTTTAGAGAAGCTCTCGGGGTCCATATTCCAGTGGTGAGTGGGGCCAAAGGCAAAAAGGGGGCAGGGTCAAAATGCTAGCTTAAAGCTTGCCAGTAGCTAAGCCTTAGGAGAAGCATCTCAACCTTTTAGAATTGGGTGAGGGAGGGAAACATACAAAAGCCATTAAGCCATTAAACAATCAGCCACCAGGGGGGAAAGGTTGAGGCCCGGAAGGGGGCATGGTTTCTGGAGAACCCTGGAGGGCTGGATCGGGACCTCAGGTGGGTTGGATTTGGGGTTCAACGCCCTGAATTAAATTGGTTATTTATTTATTTATTTATTTATTTATTGCATCTTCCATCTTTTCTATCTGAATGCGATATTTTCTAGATGAAATCAGAGATGTTTTACAGTGTAAGTCAAACCTACCCAGAGTCACTTTTAAGATACTTTTTGTTCTCGGGAAGTTAGGGCCAGTGTATGGTTATGCCATACACTCTCCATAGGGAGAGGCGGGTAACAAACAAACAAACAAACAAATAAATAATAATGCGTTCAGCAGAATCAAGAGGTACATTTTCCCTAGGTTGTACGGCTCCAGGCTTCAAATGAGAGAATTGCTTTGCTTGTTTGTACGTTCCCCTATGAAAACACCCCTCCCTGAAGCCTGAAGTGGTGCTGTTTGTTTCTGTTGATTGTATAACCCCTGATTCTCAGACAGGGTTGCCAACTGCTGGAGAGAGAAGCAAACAAAAGATAAAGAGGATCTGTTTGTTTCAAATTGTTTATGCATTACTGTAGTGGGGGAACATGGCAGCAACTGCATTTACGTTTCACACCTTGAAGGACTAGCAGAGGCCTGTTGTAATTCTGTTCAAATATACCTAAAGCTGTATTTGTTGACACTCACTGAACACTGAAGACATTTCTGGTTCTTTAGTTGTTAGCAGAGAGACCAGTTATCTGTGTCTGTTTGACAGCAAAACTACTGGAGGAAGTCTCCCTGTGTATTGCCTTGTCTGCCTTCCAGTGTTGCCAGATTATCAATTTGTAAGCCTCTTGTTCTAGGGCCTCAAACCTCCCACTTTTTTGTTTAGGAGTCCTATTCGGAGGGGTGTGTGGGTTGGGAGAGAAACTTTAACCTCCAACAGCATCCTCTTTTTTCTCACACAGAAGCCCCATAAACCACTTCACCTCAACAAAGTGCTTGGGAACAACACAATGACCAGACATCTTAGGGATTTCTCTTTTCACCTCAGTCAGCAGTGACCCCCAGACATATCACCGAGCCTAGTTTAAAGTGGTGTAAGGTTCCATCTCTTGGGTTATCTTCTCCCCTACCTCACCTGCTCTCCTAAAAAAGAACGCCCTCAGCCCATTCCATTTCATTACGTTTATGGGGTGGGTGGGGCGGAATCCTGATGTAGCTGCGAGTTGGTGGCTGCATCATAACACAGCGCCACTGTGCAGCCATGATAGGGTACACAGGGTGTACAGAGAAGCCTCCGGACACAGTACTCCAGGACAAGTCTAGTCTAAGCAGAATTGAGCAGCACCCTTCGCCGTTTCTAGTCCTCATGTGAAATCTCCATGTTGTTCATGCCTGGGTGAAGAGGAGTTAGTGGAGGCTGGAGACTGAGAGAAAACATTAATTATTTTCTCATCAGTGGCTAGCTTGCAGACTGAGTAGTTTATTTTTAAACATGCTTTCGTGGAGTTTTTTGTTTTTGTTTGTTTGTTGCCCCAAGCAACAAAGCCAAGTCTGGATGGTAACTCTTTTTGCCTTCCTCTGACATGAACATGACCAGACAGTTCCATTTTACAAGAGATTGATGAAGAGCATGTTCAAGTCCGGAGGCTCGTTTAGCCTCCTTTAGCCTTGCGATAATTGTGGTATCTAAGTAATTAACCTCTAGTGACAGATGTCCAAAGTCCTGACTGGCTGTTGTAGATCAGCTGTTTTGTGTGCTTCTTTCAGAAGGTAGATTTATTTATTTGTTTATTTTTAATGTGAGTCCATCTGATTTACGGATTCCAGATGAATAAAATATGCCATGGTCTAATCAGGTCACCCTCTTACACACTTACCTGGGAGTAAGTTTCATTGACCTTCATGGGACTTACTTTTTCAGAGGAGGAAGGTGAAGCATTCTCTGTGTCCAAAAATCTTTTGCCTTTTCCCAAAACTGCCACTTTGTCTCCAAACATACAGCTATGCTCTGGGTTTTGAAAAGTTCCATATTGAAAGTTGTCCTTTGAATGGAAACCTTACCTCGTAAAAGTATACAATTTTGAGTAAATTTGTTAACATGGGAGAAAACAGCATTTCCCAATTAAATTATTTTTCTTGGAGGTCTAGCTTTGAGAGTGAAAATGAATAAATTTGCTGGAATGTCATGAAAGTGGAAGACAGCTTGACCCTAGTAGATTTTCAAAACATACTAAGCATTGCTGTTAGCCTTGTCGATATTTAGTGAGAGAACATCTCTCTACTTATACAAAGCACTCTGGGCTTGTGTTAAATGACTAGAGGGTAGAATATTCCTGTGTGAATTAACAGAAACCTCCTCACTTTTCTCTGGGATGGAAATGCTTGTGTAAATAATAACACTTGCTATGTGACTCCATCAAGAGGGGCAGGTTATCCCTTTCTTAGAGGAAGGGCATAGACGTGCCTTCCCCAACCTGGTGTCCTGAAGGAACTCTTGGACTACAACTTCCATAACCCTGACAATTGGTCACGTTGGCTGAAGGTGTTGGGAATTGTGGTCAAACACATCTGGAGGTAGGGATGTACGGATTTTGTTAAACCTGTTCTGTCTGTGTTTTGCACATTGTCTTTTGTTCTGTTGCCTGCTCATAAACAGAACTGGATTTTTTTATATGAGTATTTTGTTAATCTTGCACACTTGCACATTTGCAAATGAAGAAAATTGCGCAAATCCCCCCCCCCAATTATTATTTTTTAAAACAGTTCACAAGTCTGTGGCATCTGGGCAACTTGGAAAAGGTTGGTCGGCTACAGAATCCAAAGGTCAGATTCATAGAAGTATGAACTCATTTGGATCCGTTGTAGATTCCTCTATCCCTATGGAAGGCACCAGGTTGTGGATGTGTGGCATAGATAGTACATCTAAGTCAACTCCTTGCCAGGAGGAAATGTAGAACATATTGGGCAATATTATACGAAAATATCTTACGTAAGAATACGGTAGTGTAAGGCTTATTACTTGAGATCTACCAGACCGATTTACTCATTTTTTTGTTTTACACTGAAGCTTGAGCAGCGTAGATGTGCAGAAAAATTTGAAAGCTCAAAAAAAGTTCAAAGCTCGAGCTTTAATAGCAATTAATTTCCTCTGCCCCATCTCCAGCAGCGGGATGACAAACAGCCCTGCTTGGCCAATCCCTCACATGGTTAGGCTGTCACTGCCAGCGGAGAGGGGGGAAAGGACAGAGGTAGCCAATCAAGGTGTGTGTGACAGAGGAGGTGGGGCTGCACCACAAGCAAATTTCAGAGGGGGGATTCACTATGCATGAGCCACATTTGCATTATTCATGAGCCCCCGTATGGTGAAGCGACTGAGGGGCTAAACACACACACACACACACACACACACAGGGAAAGGAGCAGGACATGGGTTTTACCCTAATGTGTAATGAGTCTTAGTGATAACTGAAAGCACAATCCTATACATGTTTTCTCAAAAATAAGTCCTACCGAGTTTAATGGGGCATACTTCCAAGTCATGGACTGCAGTCCTAAATATGCTCTGTAGAAAGTAAGCTGCCCTGTACTCAGTACGGTTGACTTCTGAGTAAATAGGTTTTTGATTTAGCAGATGGTAAATTATACAAATCTCTATGTATTATCACGTATTTTGTGAACAAATACTTACAAAATACATCAATGAGGGCAGGAGTCCGAAATGAGAAGGAGGGGGAGAATAGCCCCCGGATCCTCCTACATTTGACAACCTTTTCCACAGAAGGCAATGTAGAGCACCCATAGCAATCGTGTCTACTCAGAAGTAATTCCCATTAAGTTGAGTGGGGCTTAGTCCCAGGAAAGTGGGTAGAGGATTGTTCTCTTAACGAGCATGCTTGCCTTTCTGCCTGCACACTATGCCACCTATCACCCTTTGAAACCTTCTTACTCTGTTGTCTTGGATTTACATGGAATATTGTGAATAAACCCAATATGAATTTGATATGAAACATTCTACTGCAATGGGGGAATCATAGAATAGTAGAGTTGGAAGAGGCCTATAAGGCCATCGAGTCCAACCCCTGCTCAACACAGGGACAAAAGACCCCCTAGGTGGTGATGGCTAACAACTGCTGTTGTCCCTGACTATCGGCCATGTTGACTGGGGCTGATGGGAGTTGGACTCCAACAACTTCTGGGAGACCACAGGTTCTCCCATCCCTGGTTTACTCTCTTCTCTGTCCTACTCACACATCTGCATTTCCTAGCATGTTAGCTGATGTTCCAAAGCTCACATACTGTAGGGCAGTGTTCCCCAACCCAGTGCCCTCCAGATGTTGCTGGACTTCAACTCCCATCAGTCCCAGCTAGTATAGCCAATATTTAGGGATGCTGGGAATTGTAGTCCAACAACATCTGGAGCTCACCAACTTGGGGAAAGCTGATGTAGGCATTCCCCCTTTGCTAAGATTTCTGTAGTTCCAATTATTTTCAATGTCAAAAATACATACGCTCTTGCATACACACACACACACACACACACACACACTTCAGTCCCTCATGAGAAATGTCAGGCAAGAGGTGAACTGATGTATGCTAATCCACTGTGACAGCGGTTTTCATAGCCTGTAAGTATCTTTATCAAAGCTGTGACCCAATCTGTCAACAAACCTGACAAGGGATGGAGACCTTGTTTGGACAGGAGTGACTTCATCGCAGGTCGGATAGCGGGATGTGGGAGAGAGAGAGTCATAAATACTTCAAGAAGACAGGCATGCACTGTAATTGCCATCAAATCACATACACCGGGGACTGAAACTCGGTTCTGAGAAATGAAGCTCCTTTCCTCAAAATATAATGTGTAAAACCTTCGAATCATCAAACTCGAAGACGGGAAAGGATTGGAGTGTTATATAGTCCAACCCTATGGAACAAAGCGTAATCTGTGCTGAATGTAATGGCTGTCATGCAGTTATGTTCTTCATCCTTTTTTCCCTTCTAAAGTAAATCAGATAATTCCCCCCCGCTTAGTTGTATTATTCAAACCCAGCACAAGTCTCAACCCTTTCCCTACAAAATAATTGCACTGGAGAAGCAAACATGTGAATGTGATATCACATGTCAAGCCACTCTGCTTCCCTTGTCACCGCTTTGCTACTCCCTCCTTATCCTTGGCACAAGACATACGTTATGAATGGCCCCGCTTATATAAAGTCTAAAATAAACTGTCAACAAAGAAATTGGGGTCAGATAACCTTTGGATGATGTACATATAGGAAATATGAAAGACTTCAGAAGATGTTCAGTATCATCCCAAGCGTGTTTATGCAAGAGTAACTCCCAAGACATTCATTCGGACTTACTCCCTAGTAAGTGTGCATGGAGTCACAGCCTTAAGCTCTATGATAAGGTTTTAAAGAAGGTCTGTCAAATCTCTTTCAGCCCCAGGGCCAAACTCAGTTTCAGAGAAGCTCTTGCGGAGGGCATTCCAGTGGGGTGGGTGGGACGAAAGGCAAAAGGGGGTGGGCCCCAAATACCCCCCCCCAAACCCAGCTTAAAGCTCATACTGCCAGTAACTCAGTCTAAGAAGAGGTATTTCTACCTTTTAAAAATGCATGAAATCCATAATACCACCAAATGATTGGTGGTTGGGAAAAGGGGATGAGGCCAGGGAATGGGGGAGGAGCCATCTGGGGAATCCTGGAAGGCTGGATTGGAGCCCCAGATGACCACATTTGGCCCATGGGCCTGAGGTTCAACACCCCTGTTTTGAAGTTATCCAAAACAACAACAACAGCAACAACAAGAAGAAAGTCTGGTTACTTATCATCCGTTTGTAGTGATCACTTCTTGTCTTCAATTTTAACAATGGCTGTAAATTCCCTTGTTTTGACAATTAGCTTAATGATCTAGAAAGCAAATAACTTATGACTCAGGTTCAACCCAAAAGGTGAGTGGTTCTGGGTGGTTCTGCATGCCAGTTTCTTTGGCTCAGAGCAGTCATTTGACCGGTTTTCACACTTGTCGGGCCCAATGTTCTCTGGAGATGAGGAGAAGACGTACTCATGCTTGTTTCTCTAGCCGAGCTGTAGCTGGACTCTCCTGGAAGCCTCTTACATAAAGCATAAATATTTAAAGATGAAAAATGTTTCCTCTTGGAGGATTGCAGACACACACACACTTAAAACTATGTTCTGATCACAGTTCTTGAGGGAAGAGATTGAGCACTGTGGAATTAAGGGGCAAAGTTGAGTTACTGGGGCAGCATTGCTGGCATGATAGAAGGTTTGGTTCTACAATAATAATTGGCAGATCTGAACATGCTAGAAATGTTGCTCATTCGTGGCTTTTCTGAATGAATGGCAGCACCTTAGGTTCCTGACACACATTACTACAGAGCAGCTTGCCTGTGTGAGTAGGAAGGAGGTGCGCAGTGCAACTCCACTTGTGGTGCATCAAACTCCCACCCAGCATCATGGGAGGCATCAGCTTCTGCCTTCTTAGTTAATAATAGCTTCTAGAATGCTGGATCAGCAGGAAAGGGATAATTACCCTGCCTCTCTATTCCTCAAACTCAGAAGTATCCTCATCTACCTGGCCTGAATGTGCTGATATTAATTGCACTATTGTTTACATCATGGATGGGCAGAAGGTAGTCTGAGAACAACTGGTAGAGAGATTTTAGGTGGACCACTTTGTGCCTACTGGTTGCTGGAATTTGGGCAAAAACTATGTGGACCTTGAGCTGATCAAGAAAGTTACTGCTGATAATTACAAGCCAGATTGCATGGATACTTAGGTGGAGCCCTTAACACGGATTGATAATATGCAGAGGCCAGCAGCAATGTATGGCTCTTCAGATAGCATTAGACTGCATTTCCCATCAGTCCTAGTCAGCATAACCAATGGTGAGGGATGATGGGAGGTGTAGTCATACAACATTTGGAAGGCTGCAAGTTGCCTACCTCTGAATTATGCCTTTACTTGAGAACCAGTGTGGTGTCGTTGTTAGACTGTTGGACTGGTCTAGGACTCCGGAGATCCAGGTTCTAGTCCCCACTTGGCAATGAAACCCACTCCCAGCCTAACCTACCTCACTGTGGGGATAAAATGAAGAAGAGGAGGATCCTGAAAGATGCCTTGGGTTCCTTGCAAGAATGAAAGGGGAGGGGGAAGGCAGGATGTAATAATAAAAACTGTGAAAGTGTTCTCGAGGGTGCTGCCTTGCTTTGTACATGTAAATCACCAGTGGTCCATAAGATTCATGTTAAAAATAAAAAGTAGACCATGAACAATTGAAGTCAGCTCAACCTTGGTTTACATGATCTACAATTGGAAATGTATGTAGCAGTGGTGGGGGACATATGGTCCTCCAGATGTTATTGGACTGCAGTTCTCATCCAGCGTAACTGATGGTAAGGGATGATAGGTGCTGCAGTTCAACAACTTCTGGACGGCCACATGTTCCCCATCCCTAATATGTAGGAAGGGAGTGAGTTCTATTGTGGGATTTACTTCTGAGTAGGACTGGGATGATAGCTTGTTAAATGTTGGTGTCCTCTGAGACAAGAAAAGGTTACTTGATGATTGAATGTCTTCATTTGAGATCGCTATCTCTGAATACATGACAGTGCTGTGTTCCTTCTTGGACATGGGGCAGCTCCCTGAAATCTATTTATTTATTATTTATTTATTTATTACATTTCTATACCACCCAATAGCCGAAGCTCTCTGGGCGGTTCACAAAAATTAGAACCATTGTAAGACAACCAACAGGTTAAAAGCACAAATACAAAATACAATATAAAAAGCACAACCAGAATAAAAACCACACAGCAAAATTGATATAAAATTAAAATACAGAGTTAAAACAGTAAAATTTAAATTTAAGTTAAAATTAAGTGTTAAAATACTGAGAGAATAAAAAGGTCTTCAACTGGCGACAAAAGTAGTACAGTGTAGGCCCCAGGCGGACCTCTCTGGGGAGCTCATTCCACAACCGGGGTGCCACAGCGGAGAAAGCCCTCCTCCTAGTAGCCACCTGCCTCACTTCCTTTGGCACGGGCTCTTAAGGTAGATGACCTTAAGGTCTGGGCAGGTACATATGGGAGGAAGCATTCCTTCAAATAACCTGGCCCCAAACCTTTTAGGGCTTTGAATGTCAATACCAGCATTTTGAATTGGGCCTAGACCTGGACTGGCAGCCAATGAAGTTGTATAAGGACTGGCGTAATGTGATCTCGCCGGCCAGTTCCTGTTAGTAAACAGGCTGCCCTGTTTTGTACCAGCTGAAGCTTCTGGACCGTTTTCAAAGGCAGCCCCACGTATAACGCATTGCAGTAATCCAAACGAGAGGTTATCAGAGCCTGAATAACTCTAGCTAGGCTATCTCTGTCCAGATAAGGGTGTAGTTGGTATATCAACCTAAGCTGATAAAAGGTGCTCTTTGCCACTGAGTTCACCTGTGCCTCAAGTGACAGTTCTGGATCCAAGAGCACCCCCAAACTACGGACCCAATCCTTTAGGGAGAGTGCTGGTCCACTAACGCTGGTGCTCCAGATAGCCTGCCTGCCTTTCCCCAGGATGAATCAGAATTGTACTCTTCTTTCTCTACACCCTCCCTTCATGTCCTTCACCCCCGTGTGACCACTCCTGCTCCTCTCTTTCTTCCTTTGTTCCATGACACTTCAGGACACATCTGCTCATAGAATGGCATTAATGTGTTTTATCTCCTTTGGACTCCCCTGTTCCCAAGCTCTCAGGAAGAATAGAGCTATTTTATTACAGAGGACTGAATTAAGGTTTTGGGAGCTGGGAACATTTGTATAGATGCTCCATGAAGGTTTGGCGCCTTTGTGCAGGCTTTGTTCTTCTCTGTAGCTCTTCCTCGGCTTCAGTCTGGGGCTGGAGGGCAAAGCAGAGACTGCACTCCTCATGAAGCACTTGGAGGGAGGGGCAGCCAGGTGACCTCTTTTACAGAGGAGCATCCTCTGTTTGAAGGGCTGCCCTGAACAATTCCAGTTGCAAGATAAAGAACTATCAGATCTGTTGCTCATCCACAGTTAGCCCAACAGACTGAACAAACAGGCGCACTTTGACGAGATGTATTGTATTTCTATTTAAATTATAATAATGATTTCTAGATTTGCATCGATACGTATAAATGAGCCCATGCAAATGTTATGTGAATCACTGTCTTCTTTTTTTTGGGTGTGTGTGTGACACATTTCCTTCTTTTTGGGGCAATTCATGAATAGTCACCCCAGCAGGTGAGGGACTGAAAGTGAAACCCTTTGAACAGTATCAGATATAATGGCGCAACACAGGAAGCTGACTGATATGGAGAGAGACCATTGGTCTATGTAGGTCAGTATTGTCTACACCAGGGGCAGGCAACTGAAATTGAGTGGGGGACCAGATGACCCCAACCCAGCCCTCCATGTGACAAATGATGTTAAAGGGACAGGGCCATGTCCCCTGACGTCAAATGCAGGGCCACAGCCCTGGATGTCCTTTAGTCTCCAGTGGGTGTGTTGGGAGGATGACTCTTTTGGCACATTTGCCAAGAACCAGCTTTGCTACACACATGGCTTCTTCCATTGGCAGGCATGTCCACCAGGAAGCTCAGAGGGCTGCATTGGGATCCCAGCAGGCTGGATTTGGTCCCCAGATATGAGGCTTTACACCCCTTGGCTGACAGCAGCTCTTCAGGACTTTGGCCAGGTGTTGTTCCCATCTCATCCCTCCCTAGCCTGGAAACTTTTTCATGCAAAAGGTGTGCTCTTCCACTGAATGATGGAGACAGGGATTCCTGTTACCTTCAATAATTTGCGTTGAAGCAGGAATTTTAGCAGATGCAGCTTTTCTCATCCCTGAATGAGAAACATCCGCAAACATTTTCTCTTCCACCTAATTATGATAAAGGTACCAAGATATTATCTTTTGCAGAGGATCCACCACCTTCATGGGGGCATCTTGTTTGTGACTCTTCCATGCATGCAAACGTATTTATTTATTTATTTATTTATTTATTTAGAATATTTATATATCGCTCCCCATTGAAAAATTTCGGAGCGGTGTACAAGGTAAAATGAAAATAAAAACAGAATACAACAGTTAAAACAAAATTTAAAAAGAAGCAATAATCAGAAATCCAAGGCTGCATGTTAAAGAAAGGCTTCTTGGAATAAAGATGCTTTCAGGAGGCGCCGAAAGGAGTACAAGGTTGGAGCCTGCCTGACCTCCAGAGGCAGGGAATTCCACAGGAGGGGCGCCACCACACTGAAGGCTCTTCCCCTGGTGGACTCCAATCGGAGGATGGATCTAGGTGGAACCACCAGGAGCAAGCCCTCGGATGACCTCAGTGACTGGGCAGGTTGGTAAGGGAGAAGGCGCTCTCTCAGGTATCCTGGTCCCAAGTTGTTTAGGGCTTTGTACACAAGTACAAGAACCTTAAACCTGGCCCGGTAGCGAATAGGCAGCCAGCGCAGTTCCCTCAGCAGAGGAGTTACATGCTGGAAAGGGGCAGCTCCAGACAACAGCCGAGCTGCAGCATTCTGCACTAGCTCCAGCTTCCGGAGCAGCTTCAAGGGCAGCCCCACATAGAGCACATTGCAATAATCCAATCTTGAGGTTACCAATGCCTGTACCACCGTGGTCAAGCTATCCTTGTCCAGGAGAGGCCGTAGTTGGCGAACCAACCGAAGATGGTAAAAGGCATTCCGAGCCGTGGCGGCTACTTGAGCCTCCAATGACAGAAATGGGTCTAAGAGTACCCCCAAACTACGAACCTGTTCTTTCAGAGGCAGAGCAACCCCATCCAGAACAGGCAATGAGCCTGTCTCCCGGACTCGGGAACCACCACTCTGGCATTTGCCACATAGAGGGGATCCGAGCCGGATTTTCATTTTGTGTTTCCTGAGCCATGTCTCCTACCAAGACCTTCAACAACAAGACGACACTGCAAAGTGAAATGTTATTATCTTGCTCTGTGAGCAATCCTTTTTATCTGATACTGTGAAATGTTGAGGGTTAAATTCAGGTGGGGATCATGAAGTCATTAACCAGGGGTTGTGGGTTAAGGATAAAAGAATAGTGGAGGGCAGACAATGGAAAGAACAGAACAGAACAGGTGAAGGTTAGCACCCCTAACAAGATATGATAGCAATCATCTCGCCTTTACAAATGGCTCCTGACAAGAGCTGTTCGTTCACTACTAGTGAGTAAAACAAATACTCTGGCACACTCTGAAGTGGTGCTGTGACCTTTTCACCACCTTCACTGTTGGTGGGTTGATGTGCTGAGTATATCAGAGGCCGGACGGCTCAAACTGCGATGGGCAAGGACCCCGGGAAGAAGCACTCTCTTTGAGTACTGTGAAAGGGACCCATCTGGCTGAATAATCAGGTCATCCTCAGCTAGAGAAAAGGCAAGGATTTTGATACCTAAGCCGGCAAGAAGGTGAAATGAGACACTGCGCTGAGTTTAAGGCACGGTTGAAATAACTTGATGGTTGCTCCACATGAATCTGAAAGTGGCTGTGTGCACCATGGGCACTCTTGACATTTCCCATAATGTGAGAGCCAGAGATGCAACCTGGGCCCTTCTATATGCAAAGATTGTGATCCAGTACTGAGCTACAACCCTTCCTATACCGTGAAGTAACAGGGATTGCATGGGTGATGGATACAAGCTTCTGGGAAATGAAACTGCAAGGGTGCTAGCTACAGAAGCCTTTGCTCTGGGCCAGTGTTCCCCAGGCTTCTAATGTTTGAGGCATACTTTTTGTACCTCCATGTTTGTCTTGTATTCTTTTAAATATTTGTAATGTATTTTATATTTTTGACCGTTTGCAGTCTTTTAACAGCCTGTAATCCACCCAGACAACATTGGTTATTGGGTGGATTAAAAACTTATTAAAATACATAAATATTGCTGTTTTATTCTTATGAAAAAGCTCATATTTAGCAGGTGATTGAGGATCTGCTGGCTTCTGCAACACCAGCTGAGCCCCTTCCCCTGCTGCACACACCCAGATCAGGACGTGCGTGGTGTGGGAAGCAGGAGCCCAACTTGGAGAATTTTAAAAAATGTGGGCAGGGCTGGGGCAATGATGTCATAAGGATGGGGCTTCAGCGTGGGACCCCTTGATGTCATCTGGCCTGCCAGCTCAATATGGGGTTATAATCCAGCCCCTAGACCAAAAGTGGTTGCCCTCCCTTGCTATCCTGTTATGCTATTCTCTGTATAGGTTCCTAATTAGAAGCAGGCAAACCCAGAGCCATAACTCATGCAGAGGTGCAAGAGGCAGGCTCTCCTGAAAGCAGGTGGTTCTGCAGGGTCTCCACCTTGGGAGCGGCTGAATGATCCAACCATGCCTGATGCAGACTCACAAAGGCTGATTGCAAGGTGCATAGGCAGAGCCAGGCAGGCTGGGCATTTCTTGTACAGCCTGTCTGAAGTAGAAGTATAGACTATGAATACAGACTGGGGAGATTTCCGGAGCCAGTGTGGTATAGTGGCTAAGGTGTTGGACTGGGAGTTGGGAGATCCGGGTTCTAGTCCCCACTCGGCCATGGAAACCCACTGGGTGACTTTGGGCCAGTCACAGACTCTCAGCCCAACCCACCTTATAGGGTTGTTGTTGTGAGGATAAAATGGAGAGGAGGAGGATTATGTATGCCGCCTTGGGTTCCTTGGAGGAAAAAAGGTGGGATATAAATGTAATAAATAAATAAATTTCTGTCTGGGAGGGGTGTAATGCACAGGACAGAACTCTCCCTCCACTCCTCCATCTACGATGTCCCAACTTTGCTCACACTATATATATATTTTACCCTAGAGTTTCCAGTGGTGCAGCTGGACTTAACGTTCTTTTCAATTTTAGGTCCTGGACTTAATGTTCTTATGGGGGCTCCTTTAGATGGCCATCAGTATTACTTCAATTATGAAGCACACAACGAACCGTTCTTTTCAGCCCCTCCAACTGCCATTTTAATTGTTGTGAACCACCCAGGGAGCTTTGGCTATTGGGCAGTACAGAAAAATACATAGAATTCCATATTTTAAAACTGCTTTTACATTCCTGATATGTTAGAACAACAACAAATCTGTTTGCCACCTCCAATTAAAACACACACCCCATGAGGATGTGCTGTTTTTCATGTTAAACTCACGTAAATCACAGCACCATCATAACACCAGGAATAAAATGGGATTGGCTTCTGCACTTGCCACTCTCGGGGTAGTCATTTGGGGGCTGCCTGGGCTGTGGGCCCCTAGATTTTGGCCCCAATGTCTGGCCCTAGCTGAACTGTGAGAGAGTTCCCTTGGAAGGAGGCCATGCCAAAGCAATGGATCATACAGGGAGGCAGCAGGGAACTTCCTCTGCGGGCACTTTGGTCTCACAGGCACCATTAATGATTGGGTTAATGTATTGCTTGTGGCACACAATTGGGCCATTAGTTGCTCTAGGGGAAAGAGTTTCAGTGGAGACGGCAGCAGCTCCTATGCTCATATTACGGTCCGATGAGCTGTAGCAATGAGAATAGCCAAGCAGTAGTTATGCTGGTCATTCCTTTCAGGAGAAGTTAATATATGTGACTAATGTTCATGCTCAAAGGCCTCTAATTTTCTGGTCACTGCGACTGGCTTGACAGATCCCACTGCAGTGCTCCAGGTAGTACAACCGCCCCCCCCCCAGATGCCCTTTGCTACCTGCGATGAAACAACAAGCGCAGCCTGATTTGTAGCAACCCCCTGACGCCTCGTGTCGACCGGGCAGAGAACACCCCGAACTTGCGTTCCTGCTATCCAAGGTGCCAGGGCACCTGGCCGGACTCCCGGCCTGGGAGGCCTCTTGTTCTCCTGCCAGAGAGGAAGGGACACCTTGTCAGAACGAGTGAGAGTGGAAGGTGTTGCTGCCACGGAGACCCTCCTGAGGAGTTGGCAGCGTGGTTGAGCTGGCTTCTCTCCTAAACCTGTTACTCCCCCCCGCCCCTCTGCACCCCCACCTTCCTCTGGCTGTCAGTTGAATCTTCCACTTCTGCTGGAGTCAGGCAGGAGCACAGGGGGGGGGGGATGGGATGGGACTGTGAAGGTGAAAGTCTCCAAGGATGACAACCAAAGGCTCTTCCTGTGAGGGCTGTAGATTCCTGGCTGTGGAGAGAGAGAGAGATGCAGCTCTAATTTCTCTTCCCACTCTTCTCGCTGGATTCCCTTTCTTCTCTTTCTCTCTCTCTCTCTCTCTCTCTCTCGTCAATCGAAGCTCCTGTTTTAGACTTTAATGAACCTCTCAGTTACTGCCACTAAGGCAGGGCCATAAGATGAGCCTTCATTAACAGGCCATTTGAGACAAATTTCCTCGTGACTGAGTGCAACAGACAGGCCTCAAATGGGCCCGAAGGGGTGACAGCTCGCTTCCCAGGAACCAGGAACAAATGCTCTTATTTCTAATCAGGCTTCATCTGGGGTAAATGAGGCACCAAGATCCCTTTTATCTCCTCAGAACAAGGTGGGGCCTCTTTCCTACCCTATCCCTAAACCAGCCTCCTCTGTGAGCAATTACAGGACTGTTTTGCCTCCCAGAAGAAGGCTGCCCGCTGGGCTCAGGCTGGCGAGAAATTATAAAATGGTGAATAAGTGAGGTCTCTTTCTCTTGCTGCGTCCAGAAGAAAGCAGAGGTCGCCCAAAGGCAAATGCAGAGGGGACAGAGCAGGATGTACAGAGGAAGATGCTGATTCCACAAACACACACACGCACACTCACACACACTGCATTGCTGGCAGAAAGTGCTGCAGAAGAGGAACTGGTGTAAAGGGAGAAGGTGCATAGCATGCCCTCAGGCTGGTAAAGATAGTTGGTGGAATTGCAGACATCTGTATACTGTTGTGACTCAACTGTTTGTGTTCATAGTGATGACCACAACCACATCCAGCATCACAGGTTGGCATAGTTGGGCACTTGTTGAGGGCCCACACCCTAGCAGGGGGTCCACTGAGTAGAGCCCCTAGGAATATAAGAACCTAAGAAGAACCACGCTGGATCAGACCAAGGGTCCATCTTGTCCAGTATTCTGCTCATACAGTGGCTGCCCAGCTGCCCTTAAGAAACCCACAAGCAGGGCATGAGTACAACAGCAACCTTCTGCCCATGTGTCCCCAGCAACTGGTGTACATATACAGCCATCCACAGCCATGGCAAACTGCTTGTTCGCCTACCTCTCACTCTGGCCCAGACAATGGCAGTGGTGTGAAAGACAAGCGGTAGGCTTGTCACTTGCTGGCTTGTTGCCTCTTTGGCTGGCAATCAAGCAGATGGTAGCAATAATCAGGAAGAGGAGCAGCGGCAACTGATGGCACCGAGGGAGGGGGGCATGGAGGATGTCTTGCCCAAGGGCCCTCAGGAACTTGGAGCTGGCAGCGGCCACGATGTGAAGAAACTGCATTTGCAGCAAGTCCATTTCCTGTCCCCAGGGCAAGCACTAAAGAGCTGGCTTCCATTCTTCCCCTTACAGTATCCAGCAGGTAATGAATTTGATTCCAGTCCATGTCTGGAAGGATCTGTCACTTTCCACTATCTGTGCAAGGTGTTGGGGAAGAGACACTCAGAATTGATGTATGCGTCTAGTGTGTCGCGTTTTCATTTTTTGTTTCCACCAACTTTTTTGTCTGTGTAGAAAATCTTTGGCCTCTTTTCCATCCAGCAGGGGGTGCTGAAAGGAAAGGAGCAGAGTAGGTAGGAGTAGCTACTAGCTATTGGGATTGATGAGGATTTCTTTTCCGTGCATTTAAGACCAGGACTTGCCCTGTTTGCATCCTCAAACACGAACACAAGTGCATTTTGCAGGCAAATCTTGCATATACCCCAAGCTTGCAGTGCTCATTTGCAAAATGAACAAGTTAGAAAAACGCACACTTCAAAAATACGCATTTTGAAAAAGAGAGAGGGAGAGAGCCTTTCCACACTTTGGTGTGCATTTTCCTGTTTAAATTGGGGGGGGGGCAGGAAGCTCACAACTGGGAATGGGAATGATGGGAACCAAGCTTTGAGGTGGAACTTGGAGAACCTAAGAACATACGAAGAGCCCTGCTGGATCAGACCAAAGGTCCGTCTAGTCTAGCATTCTGTTCATACAGTGGCCAAGAAGCTGCCTATTAGAAACCCATGAGCAGGACACGGGTGCAACAGCACCCTCCCACCTATGTTCCCCAGCAACTGGTGCACATAGGTGTACTGCCTCTGACACTGGAGGTAGCATATAACCATTAGGACTAGTAGCCATAGATAGTCTCCTGCAGGAATTTGTCTACCCCCCCCCCCTTTTAAAGCCATCCAAATTGGTGGCCATCACTACATCTTGTGGTAGCAAATTCCATGTGCTCTGTGAAGAACTACTTCCTTTTATGTGTTCTGAATGTCACACCAATCAGCTTCATGGGATGACCCCACTGGGCTGTAGTATTATGGGATAGGAAGAAAAATGTCTCCCTATTCCCATTCTCCACACCATGCATAATTTTGTACACCTCAATCAGCTATTCCCTTACCATCTTTTTTTTCTAAGCTAAACACCCCAGCTCTTGAAACCTTCTCCTCTCATAAGGGAGATGCTCCAGCCCCTTGATCATTCCAGTTGCCCCTTTCTGAACCATATCCAAGCTCTGTAATATCTTTTGTTTAGGTGTGGTGTCCAGAACTGTCCACGCTATCCCAAGTTGTGGTTGCACCATAGATTTGTATAAGGGCAATATGACACTGGCATTTTTAGTCTCAGTTCCTCTCCTAATTATGCCTAGTGTGGCATACCTCAACGATCTCAGGCCTTCTTGTTTCTTCCATCTCTAGTAGCAACAATTGCTTCTACCACAACAGGCTACAGCTGAAGCTGGTTGTGGGCACCTGCTACTGAACAATGCATTATGGGAACATCAGAGTGAGAAAGTGACCTAAATATGAGTTAGAAGTGACATGCCAAAAGCCCAATGAAGCCCAAGTGTCTTGGCATGTCTTGAGAGCAGCTGAGAGCCAGAATAGGCAGTTTCCCCTCCTCCTGGCAGCCACCATATGCAGAAATGGTCACGAAAATGACTGAAGACACATCTTTTTAATTTAGCCTTTTAAATTATGTAGTTGCTTTAATGTATTACAGTATTTTTAATTATTATTATTATTGTTTTAAGCTTTTATTGTTTTAAACTGTTGTGTACCACCTTGATGGCTTTTTAGCAAATAAGGTGGCCTCTACATGTCAATCTGTCCATTGGTCAAAATAAGACCTCAAGCACAGTCAATTTGGCTATTGTTTCTGTCAGCCCCCTTTCAATCTGGCCTGTGGAATCATAACCCTGCAAAGTGTTGGCCTGCCATCTCCCATCTTCTATGAGATACGCACAGCCAGATGGGTAACTGCTCCTGGGAGCTGGCTTTTGTGGAACTGAGAGCCAGCATTTCCCTCTTCTTTATCCAGGATTACCGCCACAAACAGGAGGGCGTGGTTTTGTAGCAGGATAATGCAGACTTCTCCTGTGGCAGGAGGACCTCAGAGTCCAGAGATCCTTGTGTGAGGGTCTGTAGACCTGGAGAATGGAACACATGGGGACTGATGGCCAGTCTCTGTCACACAGGGGACAAGGATCCGTTTTCAGCCAGCAAAGGGCACTGCAGGAAATTTGACAGAGAGGCAACTATGGCAAATGTCCAGAGTTTTCCCATTAAATGCAAATAGACCACAGGAGCAGGAATGGGGCAGGGGAGAGTGAGATCACTGTCCTTTCATTTTGTTCCAAAATATTACAATATCATAAGATACTCAACAAACATTATTTAGTCAAATGAATATTTATATATAAGATGGAGGGAAAAGAGAAACAAGGGGAGTTGTATGGAAACATGTGTGAATAGAGGAGCTTGTGTGTGAGAGAGTGGGGGAGGGGGAGAGAGTGTCATAAGGTTGTGGAGCAACCTGTGTGTGCATATGTTGTGAGGTTGTGTATATTTGAAAGCGTGTGTTTCTGTGTCTGCATCTCTGCGAGTCGAGCCAATCTGCTATTTGGACGAGGTCTCGGAAAGGCTTGCTTTGCGTTTGCCTACTTTGCCTGCTCCCTCGTGGTTGGGATAATTCATGGGGTTACTGTATGTCCCTGGTGAGAGAGCTTGCGTGACTCGGTCTGGGTATGAAAACAATGGCAGCAATGAGAAGCCGACTGAGGCACTCCAACGCATTGGCTTCATTTCATCAGAGTATTTAGATCAAAATCTCACCAGCGGAATGCAAATTGGAAGCAGATTTGGGCACAGTGACTGGAGGCAGACGTTCAAAGGTACTGTGAGTGTGTGGGTGTGCGTGTGTAAAAAATAAATAAATGCTTAGCTGAAGAAATGCTGCCATTCTATCACCCTCCAAAGGAGCAGCTCAGCAATGATACAGGGAAGATACGAGGCTCTCAAGGAAGGGCTTCTTATTATTGATTCACGTAAGGTGGACATTCGTATTGCTTCATAGAGGATAGTCCTCTATTGGAAGGGTGGTTCAAACACAGTCCTCTACCTGAAGGTGTTCTCTATTTCAAGGGCTGTCAAGTCCAAGTCTCGTTTCAAGATGATGAACCATAAGAAGAGACAGCAGAGGCCGCGAAGTCGCTCATCAACAGCTGTTAGCACCTGGAGAGCAGGCTGAAAAAGCAGTCTGCCACACTAGGATGAGATGTATCACATTTCTATTTAAATTGTAGAAAATATTTTAAAATGTGCATCTATATGCATGTACATTAGCATCTGCAAATCTTTATGCAAATCTGTGTCCTCTTTTGTCCTCTTTTGAGTGATGTATTCCCTCTGTTTCGGCGATGCTACCTTCACCATATTGCAGAGAACAGAAATGGAACCTTCTAGAAGGCTCACATAGTTCTTAAGGTTGTTCCCCCAAAGGTGCATGACCATTTATTATTGAAACAGATGCTCATGTGTAGCAGGTATGTATATAAGGGTGGATTGGTTCTTCCCTATGCTCAGTGACATTTGCAGTGACCAAGTGGTGTAAATCTATGAATGATGTAGAGAAAATAAATAGAACGAACCCATTTTCTCCCTCTGTCTCTTTCTCTCCTGGAACATGGGCTTATTCAGAGAAACTGGTTGGTAGTAGGTTCAGGATACAAAGATTTCTTGAGACAACGTACAGTTAATCTACGGAATTCATTGCAGCTGGATATTCTGACAGCCATAAACACAAAAGCATTATAAAAAGGATTTGATGAGCAGTTTTTACAGGAACTGTGAGAGATGAAGCAGTTGGAACAGTGGCTTGTGCCAAGGTGGTGGAGAATATAGAATGAATCTGGGGCCCATTTGAAGTCCTACTCCAGAGTGGCACTTGCAGTGAAGAAATCTGTCTTCACTAGCATTGTATCCATAAAGTGTTGGCCGGTGGAGCTAGTTCTTGAAATCTCCTTATGGCAGGGTTGGGTACCTCTGCCCCACATGCCTAATCAGGCCCACAGAGGCTTCCTATCTGGCCCAGGAGCTTCTTCCCCTTTTCTAAGCGCTTTGCATAGGGAAGCACTTATCTCTGTTCAGCTGCTGATTGGCGGTAAGAACTTTTCCTTGCTGGAGAGAAGGCCCAGGGCCATGGGAGGAAGCTGTTGAGAGATTCAGTCCTGCTTCCTTCTGAATCTTGTCCTGCTTGCTTGTGAGTAGATATTATGCTCACGTTTACTTCTGCGTAGACATGCAAAGTCTTGATACTTAGGACGTTATCGAGTGAGTGGCTCAGTTTTGCTTTCTTCTGCTTACACAGCTGTCACCATGTTAGTGAGACTTCTACCGACGGTCCCAGATCCACCCCACAGGCTGCACCCCCAGAAACCAACCAGTGCTACTAAGTGTCCCCTGGGGCTCCGAGCCAGCTGTCTACGCTACCAGAAGAGGACTCTTTCTGCCTCTCTTGCAGAGCCAGTGCAAATGGGATCTCTAGTAAGTGGGGACCTGGGTTTCACATACCTCCATCCTTATATCTAGTATGTCCCTAATTAAACTGTTTGTGCTAAATTCTGGATTTTCTGCAATGGGAGAATGTGGTAAGTCATTCAGTATAATGTCACACATACCAATATATTTTTTATCCATCTGCAATGTCTTTTACCAAAGAGGAAAGAGCCACAATTCATGGGTGTTCCTATCCAGCCAGCGAAGGGGATTTAGTGTCTTCTCTCCCAATAGCTTCTGTTAGTTTTCTGCGTTGCTGTTGGGCTGCTATTGGGGTTTACCAGCTACTGAAAGCACCCCAGAGCTTTCAGGATTCTGGGACAGACAGGAGGCGTTTGCTAGTTCCGTTCCTTTCAGAGACCTTGGGGAACCTGGAAGGAGGAAGGGGAGTTTCGCTCAGTCACTTTCCGAGTATCCATGTAAAAAAAGCAGAAAGAGAAAAAAAGGAAAGAAAGAAAGAAAGAAAGAAAGAAAGAAAGAAGCATCTCTGTAGACTGTTTGTTCGCAAAATCCTGTTTCCATGGTGACATCCATTGCAGTGTATGTATATGTGAGCCAATAAGTGCGAGCCGGCAATGTACTGTACAGGGAAGGAAAACCTCTACCTCCCCCGTCCCCCGCCCCAGTTCTCATTGAGATGCATCTGACAGTGTTGCTGTGCTGAGGGGGAATCCCGGCTTCAAAAGGAGGAAACCCCGGCTCAGCCTTACCTGGCAGAAGAGAAGGAGCTGAGGCAGGAGAGAGAGAGAGAGAGGAGGAAAAGGCCCCCTATATCCCGGCTGGTCTGTCTACGACAGGGAGGGCCGTGGGGTCAGAGAGATACACCCCGACTGGGAGAGTACAACATGTTTTTGCCCAAATGGAAGTTATTTAAGGCCTCGTTTTCCTTCCCCTCCCCTCTCCCCCCACCCACCGATATTCCCGGACTCATTCTCAGTGATTACAAGTATCTCTCCCCGAGCCATAATTATGGAATTAAAACTCAATCCTTTTGGTCCCTTAATAGCTTTATCCAATCTGTCAGCGGCTGTCTGTGTGTGATGGGGGTAGAGAAGAAGGCAGGGGAGAGCCCTTACGTAAGGCTTCAGCAGCACGGGAGCTCCCCCTCCCCATCACCACCAGTGGCAGGCCGGAAAGAGCCCTCCTTGCTCCTCTATCGAAGTAATCACCAGCCCCGTCCTCTGACCTGAGCAAGCTACGCACCGGAGTCAGCCCGTTGTGCAAGGTGGGATTGTAAGGAATGGCCCCGAGCTTCTGGGACTTGAGGATCAGTTGACATATCTTTATCTCTTCAGGCAGCACAGCCAATTCATCCAAATATTCTCCCCCCACCCCTCAGGGTTCACAACTGTTTTATGCATTCTGCTGTTCCAGTTTTAAAAGGAGCCCCTTGTTTTACTTCTGCACAAATGTGCTCTGAAGATGTGCATGAAGTGATTGGGGTCGGGTGGCCGTGTGTGCTGCTTTACAAAGAACGTTCCTCCATCTGAAGGCCTCTTCAAAGGCTCCCTCTGTTTCAGAGGATGGCAACCTCTGGCCCACGTGTTTTAATCCAGCCTGTGCTTGGGCCCAGTCTGGCCCACAGAGGGGTGAGAACCCCCTGCTGGTCCCACCCCACTGGGGAGAGGAATCCACTGGCTATATCTGATCAAAGGGATTCCCTTTTTTGTTGTTCACCCCCTTCCCTCAGAGGACAAGCAGTGCAAAGGGGAATCCCTTTGTTATCTCCAATTGGGGATAAGCTGGGGGTTCCCTGCACCCTGCACCCCCTCCCCTGACATCACTGGCACTGTGTCAGCCACTTTTTTTCCATGCAGAGAGAGGATCAGGACATGAATAGGGTGGGAAGGAGGCATTCAGCCAGTGGTTGTTGAAGCCAGCTCCTACAAACCCTGGCCGTGTCACTTTCTGTGCACTTCAAATGGCTGTATTTCAAAATATCTTAAAGAGAAAGATTAATGTTGATTTTATATGACAGAGGCTTAGGTAGGATCTACACTACTGCTTTATAATGCTTTATAGCGCTACTGACAACTGCTGGGACCCATGACACATTCCATATACCATTTTCAAAGTGCTTTCAAAGTGTTATATCCTGCTTGGTGTAGTGCTGGCCTCAGTGTACTCATAACAACAAACCACGGTTTGGCCATCGGGGCTGTGCATTGTTCTCATACACTCCTCCTTATCCCTTATATATCACAATTCCCCTAGTTTGCCATAATGTCCAAACCGGGCAAACTAGGATTCATGCAAACCGTAGTTTGCCTCCAAACCAGCATTGGGAACCTTGATGTGAAGTGGGTTTTCCATTCTGGTTTGATGATGAACTACAGTCTGTACAATGTGGCTATAATGACAAATTATGGTTTGATCAAATCAGGAAGTGAAGGAAGGAATTGGAACAAATAGGAGGGTTAGAGATGGGGTGCATGAGCCTAAATCTCAGGCATGGATGCCCAAACTATAGTTTGCTATTCCCACAATGTGGGAAACAATCCAGATTTTAAAAAACCAATTCACTCAATATTGACATTTTCTTTTCTTTTTTCAATTCTCACTGAAAAGCAGCCAAAAGGTTAGTTTACATTTGTATATATTCACTCATATACATTTATGATTGTTATTATAAGGCACTGGTAGAATGCACTTGAGGTAAGTGTGAAGAATTTGGACATACCCTCCCCTTTCCTTGGCTCTTAGATGTTTGGGAACAGAATGTTGAGGAATCAGCCGAGGGTGGCAATGTGGTTATTCCCCAGGAAGTGATTGATGAACCTAATATTGTCTTTGGTCTCACAATAACATTTACCCTGCAATTACTTTTTGATCTTTATAATCCCAAAATGAGTGCACAGAGCCACTAACAGTTTGGTTCTACTCTGTCACTCTTCAGATAATAATATACAGGGTTATCTTAGGCTGCTCTTTCAATCTTCAGGCCTGTTGTTAGCTGGTGGTAAAAGAGGGGTTGTTTTGTGTGAACTCAACCGAGAAACAAAGGATATCTTCCAACTGCCCGGCTTTCAGATTCAGCAATTTCCTTCTAGGATTTTTGATGATGAAATGGGAAACATGGGTGGGAGGGTGCTGTTGAACCATGTCCTGGTTATTAATCCCTGGCCGATGGCTGGTTGGCCACGGTGTGAACAGAGTGCTGGACTAGATGGACCCTTGGTCTGATCCAGCAGGGCTCTTCTTATGTTCTTAAATTGTGGGATTGCACTTTGTTTGCACTTGTACTTAATATCTCTACCACCACCGGTTCCCATTTCTTACTTGAATGTGAAACAAATGGGAGCTAAGCTTCTCTGAACACTTGGGCCAATTTCTTGATACAAAACACTTCCAGAAAAAAGAATCTTGAACATAACACTAGATTGATCCAATAAACTTTCAGTCACACACTGGAAAAAGCTCTCTTTTGCTTAATTCTTGGTTTTCTGTTATTCTCATCATAACTACTGCCATTTGGGTAGCAGAGCTGTGCAAGAACCTAGACTGTCGATTCTGACTGTGTGTGTGTGCTTTAGTTACAACATGCTGCTTGTAATCTGCTTTAATCTCTTTCCTGGACTGGAAGGAAATGCCTGACTTGTGGACACATGGCCCTGCCAGACGTGTGGCTCTTGGCTGTATCAGCAGCAGAAGAATTACCCTGTTCCCTGCTCTGACCTTTGTTCAGGCATGGCTTGGCTTTGGTTCACTCAGCAAAGTGTTTACACAAGCCTGGCTTGAATGCTTTTTAATAAAGCATTCAGGTCTTCTAAGGCTTTGCCCTCCAATACACTGAGTGTGGCATGGGCTGGGTGGGGAAGAGAAGTGACCACCCCTTCCATCTCTACACCAAAACTTTAGGAACTTTGCCACGGTACTGAAAATAGCTTTTAGGTCAGTGGTTACAAGTGCCATGTGTAGTCTGGAAACATGGTTGGTGTTGGTCTTCCTGGGATTTCTTTACCAGCCTAGCTTAAAAGCACATTCCATGGGTCAGCATTCAAATTCAGAGCTGCTGTGGAGAGTGGTGAGAGCAAGTGTGGTATAGTGGTTATGACTGGAGGGATCCCAGTCCAACTCCCCACTCAGCCAAGAAACTCACTGGGTGACATTGGGCCTATTTCTATTTCTCACTCCAGCATTCCCCAGCCTGGTGCCTTCCAGATGTTTTGGATGTCAACTCCCATTGAGTCGACTTCTGGCCAGCATGGCAAATGGTCAAGAATTTTAGGAGTTCTAGACTAAAACATCTGTAGGGCTCTAGGTTGAGGAAGGCTCTGTCTCAGCCTAATAAATGGAGGGGAAGTTCACTGTCTTGAACTCCCTTGGGAGGAGGATGGACTACACATGTAACTAATAAAATAACTAGGGGTGTGCACGGACCCCCTGCTCTGCTTCACTTCCAGATCCGTGATTTTCAGATCGGCCCGCTTCGCTCCGCCCCCGCTCCGCCCATGTCCGCTCCGCTCGGAGCTCCGGATCGGAGCTCCGTTTCCCCCCCCCATAGGCTTGCATTACGCTAAAAAAGTATACAACTTTTTTTCTGTGAAAGTTAGAAACCTCAAGTTTGGCACCATGACACCTCATGGAGGTATACACACGCACGCCAAGACTCAAGGCAATCCCATCATCCCCTGATTTTTGGGGAATTTATGAAAATCAGGCACCCCATTCACACCCCTTTCCATAGCTACGTCAATTTGCACGTTAGAAACCTCAAACTCACCACCATGACAGCTTATCCAGGGATACACATGCATGCCCAGACTCAAGGCAGTCCCATCATCCCCTGATTTTTGGGGAATTTAGGAAAATCGGGCACCCCATTCACACCCCTTTCGATAGCTCCGTCAATTTGCATGTTAGAAACCTCAAACTTGCCACCAATGACAGCTTATCCAGGGATACACATGCACACCCAGACTCAAGGCAGTCCCATCATCCCCTGATTTTGGGGGAATTTATGAAAATCCAACACCCCATTCACACCCCTTTCCATAGCTCCATCAATTTGCACATTAGAAAGTAAAACCTCAAACTCACCACCATGATAGCTTATCCAGGGATACAGATGCACGCCCAGACTCAAGGCAGTCCCATCATCCCCTGATTTTTGGCGGGGCTTAAACCTGCAGACATCTCAATGGGGCCATTTCAAAGGAAATCCCAACATGCCATGAATTGGGGAGTAGAGATAAACCTATATGAATCTTCTTCCACACTTGAAAAATGGATTTGGAACTTCCAGAACTCCAAGTGAGCACAGGAAGGACTTCTCCCCTGAGTCAAAGTCAGACACACACAACATCCCTGCAAGGCGGGCAGGGGAGGAGAGAGGGAAGGCCGGCAGCAGACATTTCTGGGGGCATAAGGAAGTGAGCCAAGGATAAGCCAGTAATGCATATAAAATGGAATAAATAAATAAACGAAGGAGGGGTGGAATTAAAAGCAGCAGTGTTGCTGAATAAACAACAAGAACTTTTTTAAAAAGGCTATATCTGTCTTTTACCAGCAATAGGGGGACGTGCCCAGGGGAGGGGGAAGCAGCAGCTGCCAATTTGACTGGTGGTCAACCAGTCTTTTAAGAAGCAAGGCTGTCAGTTCAACTCATGAAAGCCATTGCTTCACCACAACAGAAAAGTGGAACTGTCACTTCAACTCATGATAGGCATCGCTCCACCACTAAGAGAAGTAGACCGCTCACTTCAACTCATGATAGGCATTGCTCCACTGGGTTACTCTCTTTGGAAGGCTCTGATGGCCTTCCAAGTACAGGAGAGAGTGAGGGCACGTCCACATGGGATGCCCTAGGGGAGCTCATCCCCTTGCACCACATCTTTTCAGTTGTTCCCCAAAGTTAGGGTGGGTAGCAGTGCTGTGTTTCTATCTCTTATTATTGGCTTAGTATATGATTTCACAGGTTGTGTTTGTGCATTTGGTGGGGCTACTGTTTTAAAAAACACTGGGAAAAGTCCGTTCAGACTAAGAAAGAGAAGTTCCCAGAATCCCATGTTACCCATTTTGCCTACCCCCTCCTCCAACTTTGGGATCATGTGATCATGACCGGGAGTTGACTCTGCCCCTCAGCCCTTCGAAAAAGGTATTTTTCCCGCCGGTTTTTTTAAAAAATTCTAGCGCGCGACCCGCACCACGCAGAGAGCTGAGAGTAGTCTCAAAATGACCCCCATCCACGACTCTCCAAGCACAAGAATTTTTAGAAAGATAGCTTCAAAAACAACACAGTTATCCCCGATTCTTTTCCGCAATGCAATCCTATGGGCGAAATGTTTCAAGATGGCGATAGAAGCGGAACGCGGAAACTGGAGCGCTCCGAAAATGGGCACTTCTCTTCGCCTTGCTTCTAGGGGTCCGCGGTCCGCTTCTACTCCGCCTCTGGGCAAGGCGGAGCAGGCCAATTCGCTCCTGCTTCTGCGCTTCTAATTGGAGCGGAGCACATGCCTAAAAATAACATAAAACAAAAGATGGATACAACAATAACATTCTCTCACTGCTGGTGTATCGAAAGTGGTAGAAGCCATTTATATTTTTCTCTCTACTTCCCCATGATAGAATCAAATGGAGATAAATTTGGATTCCATGGTGCTAAGAAGAAAGGGATGGAATATATGACGTTTTGGGCACCCTACTTCTTGGGAATTTAAATGTTACGAGTGACAAATCCTGTGGGCAGCCAGTGCCAAAAAAAGTTTGGAAATCGACTTAGATTAATTAGCTCTCAAATCATGAACTAAAAATTAGTGGCAGTCTGGAGCATTCAATATTCCATTGATATTCCAGTGGGTTTGTGGTTATTGTTGTGGTTTGGCGAGCAAATGTATAATGTCGTGTTTTAATAATGGAGATCTTGCTTTTCTGTGGCTTAAATAGCAGCTCACGCGATCATCTCGCATTCAAAAGGAACCTGAATCCAAAACTGGGGAGGGAGAAATAAGCAGCCTTGTAGTGGCATTAAGGTTCAGAAGAAGCTAATGGAAAGTTGGGGCTCTCCTTGGCTGAGTTCCTTCCAAGAGATATTTTGCAAAAGACCTTTAAATGGCACTGTCTATTCGCTTGCACGATATAGCATGCATCTAAATTATGTGCATGATCCAAAGTTCATAGCCATGGCCAAGCTGTTTACATGGGACAACATTGACATGAGCCAGTGACTTTGTGGAATTTTAGTAACGAAAAGCAGCCTTTGTCTCCAGTTTATAATTAGCTCCAGTATCACCACCTGACTCAGACAGAGGGTTGATCTGTGCCAAACAAGAACACTAAAGATCAAGGATACATATTACATTTAAATCTAGCATTATTAGACAGTAATTAAAACTGCATTCAGATGCTGCACAATGCATGTTGAGATAGCAACTGGCTTTATATGTGCCTTCATCTATTAGTACAGTGGCATGGGAGACACTTAAAGTATGGACTCATTCTACACTTCCGCTGTAATGTTTAAGGATATAGAACCATGTGGGCAGAGGTCCTCCCCAGGTCATCGTCTGGCTGGGGTTGGGGGAAAGAATTAGATGAGAAGCACCAGGTGGAGCTGGGCCTTTAAATGTTACGGTGACAACATGGAGCGTCTGCTCTCCCACCCAGGGCTGCAAGAGAGCTTGACCAAGCACAGATGAATAGAACTTTGAAGTTGTCATGTGGCAAACTCTGACTCTCTCTCTCTCTCTCTCGCTCTGTGTGTGTGTGTGTGTGTGTGTGTGTGTGTGTGTGTGTGTGTGAGTGTGTGTGTGTGTGTGTGTGTGAGAGAGAGGGAGAGAAAGTTGTAGTGTCTACCACCACCCTGGATCCATTTTTAATTAGAGCTCATTCCCATTCTGATATGGATTGATTTCAGCTAGGGATGGGTGAACCTGTCAATTTCAGTGTCGTTTGTATCCATTTTCATACAAGCCTTTCAAATATATGCATTTTTGTGTGCAGTGTTTCCCCAGTGTATGCATTATTATGTGCACTTTTTGGTAATCTTTTCCCCATTATAATGCATTTCTGTGTCCAATTTTCACTATTCTGCTCATTTTTGTGCACAATTTCCCCTAGAGTATGGATTTTTGTCTAAAGTGCCTAAATTTTGTCTAAATTTCCTCTAAAGTGCCTGAGGCAGGAGAGCACATGTGCTGCTACTGCATGAGCATTCCCCCACACACCTAAGTACTGTTGTATCATCCCCCACATTTTTGAACATTTCGGGGGTGTGCGAGGAAGTGAATTGCAGAATTTGGAAAAGTGCGATTTTCAGTGTGCAACCATATTCTGGTTCACATATTGGTTCATGTGTGAATTTGGTTAATTTGTATATAAATTCTCACCACCCCCTAGTTTCAGTCCCCCAACAGCTGTCCTGTCAACTCACACATTGGTAATTCAGAGAAGGAGAAGGTATGGAGAGTTCTTGATCGATGGAAGCCTCAGGCAAAGACGGTAGGGCTATGCACTGCCTTGGGTCCAAATCCGGATCCTGAACCAAAGTGGGCTGATTCACCCCACATCAGTCCAAATCCAGATTGGGCCTGGATCAGGCCGAAGAAGTCCAGAGCAGATAAGGCTGCTTTGGCCTGACCTGGGCTTACTTGATTCATCTGGTAGCCACCCATCCTCAGTGAGAGCAGCCATTTTTAAGGAAGATGGCGGCTCTGTCATTTTCTCGATCTAATGTTCAAACTGCAGCCACCAACTTCCTTAAAAATGGCAGCTCTAATCGAGGATGCGTAGCTACTGAACAAGTCAGGTAAGTCCCATGGGTGGGCTGGGACAGTGTGTCACCAGGTTTGCAGGGTGAAGAGGGAGTCCAGTGGACTCCCAGTAGGCCTCATAACCAGGAACTCACACCATCTGACCCACTTCAGATGTATGGATCTCACTCTGGACCCAGATCTGAAGTGGGTTGTACCAAGCCCGAAGTGGCCCAAAGTGGATCGGGCCTGATTCAGAAGTTCCAAATCAGCCTCTGAACCAGATCGGGGTGGGGGTGGGGATTGTCCCTGCACAGCCCTAGTCTGAGGCCTTATTATGTTCTGGATGAAGTCATTAAATAGGTCTAGAGTCTTATGGAACTTGGAATGGGTCTGCTAAAAGAATAGATTCAATTCAGAAATCCAGTGGACATCATACAAATCTATCTATTTTAATAGCTCCATTCCAAATTGAATCCAAGAGATGCAGAGGTGCTCGTCACTACATTGAACGTCTCTGTTTATCCCATATTGAAGTGGGTCTGGAATGCTGTGTAAAACTGAAGGTTTGCCAAGAACAGGGAGTTGCTGCAGGCAGAGGAATAATAAACTGTCAACTATGAAAAGATCAAGCATGTGCTCTAAATTGATGCCAAAGTGCTCTAAGTGATGGTTTCCTGGGTGGATGCACTAATGACAAAAATGGCTAATAATCATGAGCCGTGCCCAACCAAATGCAACAACCAGCTTATTGCATATGAGTAGGAGCGACCAATTTTTCTCTTTCCCCCTGATATCATTGACACAATTGCCCTGAATTTACGAGCTAAACATTGCATTATGCACAAACACATGTTTGGAAGCCTTGGGGAGTCCCCTTCCAGTGCTCTTTTCCTGCTCCAAATTGCCCGTTTGACAAAGGGACATGTGAGAGGTCAGTTAAGTGTGTTTACATACAATGTATGTTTGGCCCTACAGTTGAAGGTAAAATTGGCAAACGAAAACCATTCAGGTAGTAGAGTCAATGAGATGTCTGCATTAAATCCTCTTATCAGTTGTGCTCCCTTCTGGAGTGTTTATTGCTAGGTACATCTATATTAAAAATAAATACAAACCAGGATATTCTCTTGGGCGTATCATGGACTTTTACCCCTTTCTTCCCTCTGGTAGTTATTCCCACTTTGCAATGGGGACTGTAACACAGAAATGTGCTGCTTGCAGGGATCTCTGGGGTCCTGTTCTCCAATCACCTGCACACAGGCAAGGGTCATTTGACCAGTTCTGAATGGAGAATGGTGCTGTGAAGTCTATGGCGTGAGGCCTCAGACAGCTCGGGTTCCCTGTGCAGGATGATAATTTGGAATATTACTAGCCTGGCCAGGATGGAGAGGCAAATACTCCATGTACCAGGCAAGGTTCCAGCAAGAAATAAAGATGAGATGGATACTGGGATGAACAGGATAGAGAGCTTGGTCTAGGATTTGTGCCATAGGCGGAGTTTGTCTTCACATTCCGGCTCTCACCAACAATTACCTCCGTATCACATTTTCTAGTGAGACTGGCGCTTTTGTTTTGTTTGTCATGGGTGTATTTAGACTTCTAGAGTACATGGTGCTCTGGTTGTTTTTTCTCCTTTTTCTTCAAGTGTCCAGCGACATTTAACACAAGGCACTTTATTTCCTGCTCCTGCTCTCTACTAATTTTTTCCACCCTTGTGTGGATGTTGGAGTCAATCTGGGAATGTGCCGAGGGGTCAGTATGGATCGTGGTCTTCAGGTTGTTTGCAGCCCCGGGGATGATCATAATTTGGATCTGTAGATTGTCTGCCACTGCCACCAGAGGGCAAGTGAAGAAAGGGCGCAATCCCAATTCTATGGGGATATAATTCAACCATGTGGCATTTGTGCAAGCATCACTGTGTTGGCCAGTGATGCCATTGGTTCCCAGGGGTCATTTTGGGGTTGGTGGGCACGTTTGGAATTTTGAGAGCATTTCAGGTGTTCTCACAAAATGGCTGCTTGGTAGTTGCCCATTCATTAAATGGCTGCCAGAGTGGGCATGGTTGGTCACAAAACACTCATTTTTGAGGAGACAAAAAAGTGAGACTAAAAGAAAAGTAACTTCCTCAAGAACCCAAGCATAAGGCAGAGGTGGGGTCTGAGATCCAAAACACAAACCACTCCTTTGAACTCAAATGCAGATGGTGTTGAAGGGCAGCACAAAAATATATATCTTAAGAAATAAAATAAAAAACAGGAGAAGCAGGGAGCTGGGTGGGCCCCAAGGGAGGTGTCCATTGGTACCCACAAGCACCGTGTTGGAAACACCAGGTTTATACCATGGTAGGCCACAGCTGTGCCTTTACTATGCAAACCTGTCCAAAGTGCTGCCCCCCCTTTCCACATTACAGAACTGGTAGCCACTAGGTACATGGGCCAAACCACCGTGGTCATGGGCAGGAATGGTGGTGTGTGTAGCACTATTGCATAGGCCACTGTGGGATACTGGGTGTGATTTCTTGAATGTTTGATTGATTATATATACATATTTTATGGTGAGCAGCTTGGGAGCTAAGATTGTAAGAAGTAGAGGGGGCTGCATTTTTCCATGCCCCTCCACTGTACGTAAATGCTGACAGAGGCATAAGACCCCAGAATATAGCTGAGTAGAGGGACCCATATCCTTTAATTTGGCCCTGATCCAAACCGTACCAGACAAGGAATTATCCAGTTTCTCTGAAAAACTACAGGGGAAAAAAATGTAATAACTCCCCTGGGCAACTTGTTCCTTTGGCCAACTGTTCTTGCAAAGTTACAGCTTAAACCCGTTGATTCCTGTCCTTCCCAGAGGTATCCTCTATCGGCTTTATAGCAGCATTTTAAACATGTGAAAACTGTTAATCCCTTTTCCTCCAGGCTTAATGTACCCAGTTTCTTTTTGGTCCACTCTCATTTTTCTTGCATTCAAAACACTTCAACATCTTTGTTGCTCCCCTTTGAATCTTCTCCAATTTGTCCACATCCTCCTTAAAAATCTGGCAAAGGAAGCTGAACATAATAGTTCTTCAGCTTAGCCTTAAGTAGTGCCAAGTAGAGCAGTCCTATTCCTTCCTCTGTTCTGGATAGGATACTTATGGAGGGGAGGGCTAATGCAGCCCAAACTACCATTTTGGTAGGATGAAAAAAGGAAGCCCCTTACTGCAGACTCATGCTCAGCCTGTGATCCACTATGACCTAGGTATGGGGGAGAATTCCACTTGACCCACATTTTCAACTTATGCTACCTGGATTGATGCCACTCTTCTCTGAATGTTGCAATGCAATTCTCAGCTCAAAAATTGCACACAAAATTATTATTTATTTATTACATATTTATACTGCCCAACAGCCTAGGTTCTCTGGGCAGTTTACCACTAAAATCATAATATAACAGTCCAACCTAAAACTTTAAAAGTCTCATAAAAGTAGAGTAAGTTACAGTCCATGGAAGGCTTGTTTAAAAAGTTATGTTTTTAGGAGGCGTTTAAAAGATATTCCATTTTCCAGCCTCCCGAACCGCACGAGGGAGGGTTTTCCAGAGGGTGGGTGCCGCTACAGAGAATATATTAGATACAAAATGCATATAATATATATGAAAAGTTACATACAAAGTGAATACGTTTGGGGAAATTGCATATGAAAATGAACATGAATATTTATTCTAAAAAACATTTGCATTGATGCAGAAATTGGATTGAAGGGACTTCTGATTGAATATATGCGAAACAGACATTGACTGGAAAGAGATTGATTGGTCCATCCTTACCTGTAACCTCCAGATTTCTCTGGTTATTGCCAAATTAGCTATCCCCATCTCCTCTGTATGTGTTTAGCTATTTGCTTGGTGCTTTGTTTTCTCAAATGAGAGATGCTATGTCTCAAGTCTGACCCCAGTATCTGATTCATGAAAGGGCGATTTATTATTGTAGGAATAGGATGGTTCATTTGCGCCAAGACTCAGCCAGTTGCCATTGATACAATGGCAGGGTATGATATAAATGCAGTCATGCATTTTAAATTGTATTTATTATTTTATGATGAACATTTATATCCCGTCCATCCATTGTAACAATGTTTGGGGCAGCTTCTGCATTACAAACAAACCAAAAATAGATCACTAAAATGAGCTATATTGGATAAGTACATCAATCTCATTTCTCTCTCTCTCTCTCTCTCTCACACACACACACACACACTTTTCATAGATTTATTTATTTTCTGTCTCTATATGATAAAATTAATTAAGAATTATTGCTTGTAGCACAGGAGTAAAACTATATAAGGATGATATTTGGGCCAGATCTACACCAAGAAGGACATTGCACCATGAAAGTGGTACGAAAGCAGTATATAAGAGGCAGGAGCCGCACTACTGCTTTAGAGCAGTAGTGAAGTGCACTGGCAACTGTTGGGGCCCATTGACACATACCACATACCGCTTTCATACCACTATATCCTGCTTGGTGTGGCTCCTGTCTCTTATTTACCACTGTCATGCCACTTTCATAGGCCATAGCTAGACAGGGCGATATCCCGGAGCGATCCCCGGGATCATCCCTGTGTGTCCACATGATGCACAGGAGATCCTGGGAGCAGGGAGGAATGATCCCTACCTTGCCCCGGGATCTTGCCCTCCACTTCTAGCCCGCTTTTTCCACAGTCTTGGAACGTGTGGCCGGGTGTTGCGGTTCAACTCGGCTCCTCGCGAGTAACTGCGAGGAGCCTCAGGAGTGCTGTGCCCACTGGGGTGGGGTGGGGTGAGCAGGGATTTATTTATTTATTTTAAAAAAGACTTACCTTCTGCACATGAGTGCTTGTGCGCTCCTTCTTCTTTAAAACAAAAAAAATGGCGGCCGCAATGTTGCGCACCACATGTAGACCACTGCGATGATCTCACAATCATAAAATCGCAGTAAAAAACCCTGGTCTAGCTGAGGCCGTAGTGGTATATCCTGCTTGGTGTCGGTCTGGCTTTGGAGTCAAAAATATCCCCCACCCTGTCCCCACGTTAATTCCTTTGGAGTTTTGTAGATCCAGTTATATTGCCCATGCACTTTTCTTTTCAAAGTTCCCTGGAGATATGATTTTTTTTCCCTTTAAAAAAGAAACCACTAGCACTACCACTGTAGCAGCATCAAGTAGCTTTTGTGCTGTGAGATGATTACTCTGTGGCAGCACACACATGTTTTGCATGGAAATAGTCCCAGGTTCAGAACCCCTGAATGATCAGTTAAAAGATCTCAGCAAGGTGGTGCTTGAAAGGACTCATGGTTACGACCTTCATATTCTGCTGCCAGTCAGCATAGACTAGGGGTGGTCACTGCTCCCCTGTTGCCAAGCGGAAGGCAAAGGAGGCACTCTCCAAGTCTCCCACTCCCGGTGTTCTGGGCAGGAAAGCCATCTACCAGGGCTAGCAAGATTCTTTGGGGGTCTGAAGGCTGGCAGCCAGAGTGCTGATCAGCAGGGGAGCTGTCCAGCACTGTGTCATCAAGAGTCAGGAGGTCCATGTGCTAAACTGCCCAGGAGCTGTCCAGGAGGTTGATGGAACTAGAAACCAACTGGTGCTGTACCAGCAACATCCAGGCAGTAATTGAGGAGGAGGAGGTGGTGGTGGTTGTAGCTAGCCCTGACTTGTGTATTATTGCTGGAGCACCAGTAAGGCACTAATCCTGACCATTCCCAGGGTAAGGATTCCTTCTCCTGAGTAGGCCTCTGAAATGGGGTGTTTCATAGTGCCAGGCAAACGCTGCACCTTCTGGTCTTGGCTGTGGCTTGAGTTCATTGCTGTTCATTGCTTGAAAAGTTCATTGCTTTTCAAGTTCTAGGGATGACCAGATGACTGGGTCTAGAACTAGCATGGTGAGTGCAGTTGGGGTGGATCAGGTCTGCCAGTTCTCCAGGTTCCTTGGGTAGAGTGTCTCCGTGGGCCTGGGTTTTGTGGTTTCCCTCTGGGTGCTCTGCCTGTCCTCCTGCCTGCTGCTTCCCCCCTGGAAATGTCCCCCAACACATTCCAATAGATAAGCAGTGCACAAGGTGCTTAGATGCCTCTTACAAAGAAAATATTTTGTTCTACATTTAGTCATGATATGCAGAGCCCAGCCCAAGACATTCTGTTGCCTCAGGCGAAGAACAAGATGGCAACCCCACCCCCACCCCATATATAAAAATTTAGACTGCTTTTTCAACACTGGTGGTGGACCAGCATCCCCTATTGAAGCTGAAGGTATCATGATAGCTTAGGGAGCATAATGCAGGCCATGAACTACATAGCTCTCTCCTCCAACTTCTTGCTGCCACCTCAGAGCATCTCACACCTGAGGCAACTGCTTTGCCTTGCCTAAGGGTAGGGCCAGCCTCATGGTATGTATTTTTCATGGTAAAAGAGTGCTAGATTTCTTAGCAGGACCAGGCCAACCATTAAGTAGCTGCCACAGGCAGCAGATGCTGGGGAGCAGAGAGAGGCAGCAAACTTTTGGGAGCACACGGTTTTAGGTGCCCACCCTGCACCCTGTAAGCCAGGTCCTGTCTTCACGGCACGGCTTTGCCCCCTCATTGCCAGCAGGGGTGTAGGGGTTCCAGGTACTGGAAACCCCATCCTGCACTCTTCCCAGCATCTGGTGACCAATTAGGGTTGGCGTCTGCCCTGGAATTCCCCTGAGTGAGGTCATATGGCAGAAGAGCCATGGTGACCATGCTCCCAAGGGAAAAAATGGGCTAAATCCCTGACCTTTTTACACTGCAGCTTCAGGGAAAAGTCCCACGGTAGCTGTGAATTCATGGCTGCATCATGTAACCGATGCAGTGCCAATGCGCAGCCACTGCAGGACTTTGAAGGCATATAGACAGCCCCCTGGACTACTGCCTTCAGGTGTGGTGGTGGATGCATTGGTGTCCCATTGCCAGTGCTGAACTAAGATTCAACTGCCAGTCCAGTCAGTTTCTGTGTGTAGTTAGGGATGGTTTGAGGGCGAGACACCATCTTGTCCTTTGCTGCAGGCAGCAATCTAACCTGGGCCAGCCCTGCCTCTTACTAATCTACCTCCTATGTATTTTGGTAGGTTTTAGGGTCTGTAAGAATAACCCAGCCTTATGTGGGGGCACACTCCCATCCCTTCCTTGTTCTCCAAAAAGCCTTTGCCCCCTCGAGTGTTTTTTTCCATATTCTATGCAGCCTTGTGGCGATACCTGTGGGACTCCAGTTCTGTCCTCCTCACAATAATCTGGTAAGGCTGTAACAGGATGGTGCTGTAAAGATTTCAGCAAAAGAATAATTGTATATGAAGAGGTTCAATAACAGTTGTGGCCAAATCTAACAGCAAAAAGACAGCTGCCCAATAGATATATCCCTACTGTGTTTTGAGGAAACTCTTCATTGAGGGAAATATTTAATGCTTCTTGATGAAATTGGCTTGAGACTACTTTTCTACCACAGCTCACCTAATTGTTCAAAGCAGTTTTTATTCAGAGTCATTAAACAACCCTTATCGATTGTTCTGGGGGATTTCATCTTCTTTGCCAAGGCTGCTGGGTTCAGGGCTCTGGACTTCATGGCTGCCATGACAACCACAGGGACGTCTCAACATCTCGTTGGCTCAACAGATGTAAGAAGACACATGCTTGATTTGGTTTTCTTGACTGGGCAAGTGGATGGCGATCTGAAAGTGGGGGAATTAACATTCTAGCCTATTGTCGTAGTTGGATCACTTCCTATTGAGTTTAGACTCTCAGTGGCCTTTCTTCTCTTCAAGGGTGGGGAACCTAATAAAATGGTCTCCACACAGAGGCTAATGGATTCCAGGGGGCTCTGGAGGACTTTCCTGCTGGTATGGTTGGTGCTTCTATTGAAGCTCTGGTCATTCTGTGGAATGCAGAGATGACCCAGGACAAGCACCCTCTCTTTCTGATCAGAACCCAGCTCCTGGAGGTAGGAGCTAAAGGCAATGAAGCAAGAGGGAAAATGGCTGGAATGCAGGTGGAGGAAAACTAGTGTTCAGTCCAACTCCAGTCCAGCTCTGTGGTGGTGAAGGTAGCAAAGAGGAAGTTCTTTTCCACCAGCATTGCATCTTCTCAATGACATCCAGCAGAGCTTTTCTGAGTGGTTCATGGCCTGCTACAATCTGGGCCAGGAAGAGAGATGATGGAATCCTCGGTGGCACTTTATGACAAGTTTGTAGGGCATTTTGAAGTAAAATCACACAAATCCATCATGATTTAGACACTGCAGTTAATGCAGTTCCATTACTAGAGGTGCCAAAAGCATTTCTACTTCTGTATAGGTTGTCTGGGTTGGGAGTTTGAGGCACTCTGTTGTAATGGTTCTGCTCCTTCTTGGATGGCTGATTCTAGAAGATAGTGCTGGAGGATTATTGCTCTATGTCTTGGCAGCTATGCTATAGGCTTTCTTGGGGCTCTATTCTATCCCTGATGCTATTCAACATCTACATGAAACTGTCAGGGTAGGTTATCCAGAGGTGTGGGCTGAAGTGTCATCAATATGCAGATGACACCCAGCTCTATCTCTGCTTTTCATCAAATCCAGGTGAACCAATGGCTGTTCTGAATCAGTGCCTGGGCATGGTAATGGACTGGATAAGGGCCACTCAGTTGGCACAAGATTATGGCTCATCTGCCTGGCTAAGTCATGTTTAACCTGTTCAGGAGGGAGTTGCACTCCTCCTAAAAGATCAGGTTTGTAGTTTTACGGTGCTCTTTTATCCAGCATTGTCACTGGATGCACAAGTGAACGTGGCCACATGGAGCACCTTTTATCAGTTTAGCCTGATATTCCAACAATGTCCTTATCTGGTCAGAGATAGCCTAGCTACAGTTATCCATGTTCTGGTAACCTCTAATCTGGATTACTGCAATGTGTTATAAATGGGGCTGCCTTTGAAAACAGTCCAGAAATTTTAGCTGATTTTAATTGCTGTGAAACACCCAGAGTGCTTTGGCTATTGGGCAGTATAGAAATGTACTAAATAAATAAAATAAAATAAAAACATTGTGCAGCTGTCTTTTTTCTTCATTGGAGAGCTGCGAACACTCAGAGGCACCATATACATCAGCAGGAGTAGCAGTAGCAGCATTGTGTAAAATGGTAACAAAATGGTGGCAATGCCATTAAGGCGATAATCTTTACCCAGTCTTATTGCCAACATTGTGAAGTCAATTATGTATCTGAAGGCAGCCTAAAAGGCTACTAAACACTTTTTAAAAAGGAATACAAAGACATGCTTCAAAACAAAGCAATGTGTAAATTTGGATTGAAGTGTAGGGGTGATGGATGGCAGGAGGAATGGCATGGCAGCACCACAAGAAGTCTGCCTTTTGTATGACAGGTAGTAGTCAGAGGGGGCACAAAGCCCATATATTTACTGTCTTCCAAGAAGCTTTAGAACAAGTTCTAAAGCATCCCTGACAGGTGGTTGTCCAGCTGCCTCTTGAATGCCTCTAGTGTGGGAGAGCCCACAACCTCCCTAGGTAACTGGTTTCATTGTTGTACTGCTCTAACAGTCGGGAAGTTTTTCCTGATGTTCAGCCAGAATCTGGCTTCCTGTATTGAGAAGAGATCCTAGCCCTCCTCTGTGTGAGAACCTTTTAAGTATTTGAAGTACTCAATAAGATCTAGGGGTGTGCACGGACCCCCCGCTTCGGCCTGCTCCGTCTGCGCCGCTCTGCCCATACTCCACTCCTCTTCGCTGCGGAGCTCCGGCTCCGAATCGGAGCTCCGCAGTGGAGGGGAGTGGCACCAGGTAAGGCCGGGAGAGGAGGGCGGGGGGGGGGGTTTACCGGGCCCTGCCGCCGTTGCCGCCCGTGCGGCAATGGCGGCAGAGCCCGCTAAGGGACCAAGGGGGAGGGGGCCTTACCTGCCTCCGTCCGCGGTCCATCGGCTTCTTCAATTGAGCCCGCGGTTCAACCAGGAAGTCTGGGCCGCAAGTGCGGCCTAGACTTCCTGGTTGAACCGTGGGCTCAATTGAAGAAGCCGACGGACCGTGGATGGACGCAGGTAAGGGAGAGGAGGGGGGGTTTACCGGGCCCTGCCGCTGTTGCCACATGGGCGACAGCGGCAGGGCCCAGTAAACCCCACTTACCTTTCCGGCGGAGCTCCGGATCGAGGCGAAGGATCCGCCTTCACCTCGATCCTCTTCGCCACGCTCCGCCAGCCCCCCAATCCTCTTCGCCTCCGCCTTAAGGGCAGGCGAAGCCCCCCGCTCCGCTTCTAATTCGCCAGTCCGATTAGAAGCGGAGCACATCCCTAATAAGATCACTTCCAGCCAGCACCTCTGGGAGTTCTTTAGAAGAATAGAAAGTAAACTGCCTTTATTTCTGTAAATTTCTGAGACTTTTTTGAACTTAAATCAGGGATATCTTTACATAAGCCACAGTTTACATAAAATCTAAGTGGAAAAGAAAGAGGAACAACAGGCCCTCAAACCTCTTTGGGATGGCCTTGTGAATTTACTTTAGGTGGGAATGTAAATGAACTCTTTTTCACAATCAGTTGGACTGAGGTCAAGTCTACAATTTAACCAGTTTTCAATTGTCACGGTTTCTCCCAAGGGCGCCTGGGGAAAGTACTGTGTCAGGGTACTGAAAAGTCTGTGAGAGATCGATAGCTGCCTCACAGAACTACATTGCCCATGTTTCCTTGCAGAGAAACCCTAGCCATTTGCCCAGTCTATGTCAGTAATGTAGACATGCAGAAACTCTTATAGTTACATGTACCACCTACTTGACTCATTTTCAAAGGAAAAGACTTCTAGTTGTCATCTGCACCTGATTTTCCTAATCATTGCATAGTCCTTTAGTAAATCTTATGGCTGAATATTGTTTTAATAATCCATAGGAATTTGCCTTCTTCCTAGCTCTGTGCTGTATCATCGTCTTCATTGCAGGCAGTGTGGATTCTTAACTGGCCCGAGGGATTTTCGTGAAGGTTTTATTTCTAAAGGCTAATAAGTTGCAGCCTGATTACCTAAATGTGGAAAATGTTTCACCAGGCCCAGAATAAGATTTCTGAAATGCTTATAGGCCTGAATTGCTCAGTCAATGCTTTCAGGCTTGCCTATTTATAGAAACAATCATTGTCTTGATGTCTTGGTTTGCTCCCATCTAGCTGGTGTCACATTGCTAGCTTGTGAAAAGGAAACCCATTTTTTTTACTGTTCATGAGACAAGTTCTCTAGCTCTACTCTTCTTATCTGATATCCCATCTTTGGCTGTGGCCACAAAAACCCTCACACAGAGTCTCTCACTGAACTTCTACTTGTTACTGTTGCTACGATTGCTACCTTACAAGGAATATGGCCATGCTCTTCAGTCTTTCACAGGAGTCCGGTACACCAAGATTTAACTTTTTACACCACTTAACTTCCTTTCCAAGAAAAGTGATGCTGGCTTAATTTCTGCATGTTCTGCTTCTGCTAAGGTTACAGGAGGAGCAGGGATAGGGGTAAAAAATTGCTTGGTTCACATTTTAATACGAACCACTTTAATTCTCATTTCCTGGAGTAATACATGAACTGGAATGGGATGATCCTTTCATTTTGCACTTCTCTGAAAGTTGTGATGCAGTTTTCTGATAAAAAAACATACAAAAATACTTGAATTAGGAAAATTTGCATAGGAAAGTGCATACATTAGGGAAATTGCATACAAAAAAGCATATATTAGAGAGATGTGCTTGCAAAAATACATATGAGAAAAGGGTGTCCAAACATGTACACATTTTTCAGTGTGTGAAAATGCACATGAATTTTCAGATAGACTTTTTAAAAAATTGCAAACCGATGTGGAAATGGAATGGAACAAACTTGCACTTGAAGAAATGTAAATGTTACCGAAAGTGGAACAAACAGATTGCTCTTATCCCTAAGGAAAAGAAGAGTCAGCAAAAGATGCTGCAGCACTCTCTTTGGCAAGGAAAACAATTAATACCTGTTTATGCTCTAAATGATGGGTGTGCATCCTGGGCAGGATCTACACTACTGCTTTAAAGTGGTTTGACAACTGTTGGCGCCCAGGACACACTCCACAGACAAATTTCAACCCGTTTCCATATTCAGTTTTCAAAATGTTTTCAAAGTGTTTAATCCTGCTTGGTGTAGATCTGGCCCTGGTGCCTCTGGATGTTGTTGGACTCCAGCTCCCATCAACCCCATACAGCACGGCCAATAGTCAAGGATGCTGTGGGTTGTAGTCCAACAACATCCTGATGACTGCAAGTTCCCCACATCTGCTTTAAATGGTCAGTAAACTCATAGGAGAAAACACCTGCCCTTAAAAAATAAGGCCAAGATTTAAAACCTGATTTTAAATCCAATGAACATTTCAAGCTGGGAATACATTTGCCATTATCGTGACTTAATCTTGGTATAAGGCCAACCACCACACACAAATGTAGCCAGCCTGTGTTTTTAAGTTGCCCACCTCATCACAGTTTGTTTATTCACTGATTTCAGTAAAGTTTCAGCCGCCCAACGGTTCTTGCACAGGTTCCGATCCTAATGCTTCATCATTTCTAATTGACCTTTCATTCAGAAGGAAGGCAGTTCTGACAGTATTGTCTGACAGGTCTCATTTCATTGCCGCAAGTTCATTCATGGCGTTTGCGCTTTGCAAAGTTGCGCTTGTCCCTCTTCATTTTGCTGCTGTTTGTGTATGTAATTGAAGGCATTTCAAGTTGTTCTGCAATTGAGTTTCATGTGTCACAGGCTTGGGTAGCAAGGAAAATAAAACATTATTTAACGTCCTCCACTGGTAATGAAGATTTCCATTTACTGCATTTTGGGTTCTCGGCACATGAATATTCTGCACCACCGCTCTCTGGGTATTAAATTCATCCCTTGTTATGCAATATAATGTTAATGACAGGCAGGAAGCCAGATCTCTTAAAATGGTTAATGCCATTAACTCTTCTTAGCTAGTAGGGGAGTGGCAGGGGGCAGGGAGCATGTAGCTTAAGGACAGGCAGCTATTCAAGTGCTCAATACCTGGAAAAAATTGAGTAAAAAAAAATTAGAGCTTCAGACAACTTAAAATGTTTTCCTGCAGAGCTGCAGTGAGGGAGGTGAGCCACGTGAGTATCATTCACAGAGATTCACAATGAATTCATGCATCCCTGGCTGCAACCCTACGCACTACTGAGTGTACCTGCATAGGATCGGAATGTTCTCCATCTTTCCAAAGATGCATGTTTTCCCCACATGCCCCATTTGTACAGGTACGCATGTAAACTGGTCAGCTTCTGCTGTCCATGGAAATACTCTTACTAAAACCACACCATTAAAAAAAGAAAACAGCACCCTGAGGGCTGTTTTTTGCTGGCATAGTATTGGTAACAACGTTACTGGAAACAGTTTGCATGTGCAACCACATTCTAATGGATGCGCTGTCTTGGTAGAGGGGAAGTACCACATTTTCCCTGAGAACAAAAATGTTGTGGTTTGAATGCTCAGAAAATGCAGGATCCCTGCAACAGAATTACAGCCTCCAAGAAATACATATGGATGGGGCACAGCCAACAGGCATTTATTGCACAAAATACTGATCGCCCTATTCCATCCACCACCACCATCCCCTGAGACATATAAGTGCATATTTTAGTCTAAGCTGGTGGGGAAATCTGTACCACCACATCAGCCATCCCTAATCTGGTGCACTCCTGCTGTGTTGGACTACAACTCCCAGCATCCCCCATCCATTGGCCATGCTGGCTGGGGGGTGATGGGAGTTCTAGTCAAATGCACCTGGAGGGTACCCGCTGGAAGAAAGCTGCTTTACATAAATGTAAAACACAAGAGCTCAAGGGAACCTCTTGTTGCTGCTGAAAGCGAAGCAAGAGAACCGCCTTCAGGGCTCTTTGAAGCTGAGCTGGCAGGGCACAAAGCAATAAATAAAGGAATGAAACCATTGAGCGAGGATGTGCGCCACATAGAGTTACATATAACTCCTGGGGCCCTTCCACACGCCGTACTGAAGGCGCATGCATGCGCCCCAAGTACGACCCCAAAACGATAGTGTGTACTACAGCCAGAAGAGATGGAGGAGGAGGCGGCTGGGGAATCCGGCCGCCTCCTTGCCGCCGCCGCCGCCCCGCCGGCCTCCTGCTGCCTGGGTAAGAGTGACCCAGGTTGGAGAGCTCGGCTTCCGCTTCCACCGAGCTCTCCGACCCGGGTCGCTCTTACCCCAGCAGCAGGAGGCCGGCGGGGAGGCGGTGGCGGCAAGGACGCGCCCGGATTCCCCAGCCGCCTCCTCCTCCTCCGTCTCTTCTGGCTGTAGTCCACACTATCATTTCGGGGTCGTACTTGGGGCGCATGCATGCACCTTCAGTATGGCATGTGGAAGGGCCTGCACACAATGGACTGACATATAGCTTCATCCCATGTACCTGTTTCCCTTGAATTATCCCCTACAGCGTAACATTGTTGTTGTTGCTAGCTAAATCACACTCCGGGCGGTAGCACTCCTAAAATCTTTTGCAATACCAGGAAAGGGGTTAAGAGGGGAGAAATGTAAAAAATCAACGGATGACCCAATCCGATTGAAATTTGGTATGCTTAAAGCGCTCCTTAATATCTATTACTGTGCCAATTTTGATGTCTTTATCTTTAAAACTTACGCAGATGTAAGCATTTGTTTAATTGGTAGTTTAAATCTATCAAATCCTCCTCCTGCGCCCCCAGTGGCCGCTCGGAAAACAACAAATGATTTTCTCTTAAAGGGGTATCAAAATAGGGTGGGTTTTTTGGCTTTATAGCACAATTAAAGCAGGATGCATGGGAGTACTTCACAGTCAAAGCAGATTATAAACTGGAAAACTTCGGAGTCCTTTGCACGCAATTCGCAGTGGTTTCACAGTATAACCCTGGTGTGATGAAGCCTATACTGTTGAATGAATATAAATAAATTGCTAGTTAACAGCCTTCCTAGGAATCTTCGACAAGGACAAAGCAAACCTTGAGATGACAATTAGCAGACTCCTTAAACAACAGAAGTGTCCTGTCTCCATCTCTTTTTCAATATTAATGCCTGCCACCTCAAAAGGCGTTGAACCTGCTCCGCTACAGCCAGACCTCGAAGAGAAGCTTGTGTTTGCATAATGACTGATCCACTGGAGACAGCAAATTCATTTTATGAGTTGTTTTGGGGCTGGAGTCCAAAGGACAGGTGGCAGGTGATTAACTACATCTGCTGGAACATCAAGAAATTCAAATAAAGGTACTAACTCCGAACAGCATTACGAAGGTGAGCAAAGACATCTTGACTCCCAGCTAAGGGAAGGCCTTCCCAGTTCATCTGTTATAGTAGGCACCTGATTCTAAATGAAAGTTAAATGAGCTACTTCACTCCTAAAATGCTTCTGGAGCTCTGGACAAATGGCCCTCCAATCATCTTTGTTTTTTCCTCAGTACCCATCCCCTCTACTTTAATAGCTAGTAATAATAATACTTAGCATTACATAGGACTTTCAGTGTTCAAAGCAATAACCATCATACATGCAACAGCCCTGTGAGGCTGGCAAAAATTAGGATACATTGGGAGGAGGAGGAGGAGGGGTGGATGGAGGCTGAGAGGTAATGGCTCGCCTAAGTACGATTATGTCGGAGGTGGGATTAAAGTACCCCAGAGCATTAGAGAAGCATTATGCCCAATGCTACAGTGGCATTTGAGAGGGAAAGTCCTGGTTTTGAATAATTACTTAGCCATGGGCTTCTGGGATGGCTTTGGACAAATTAGTTATGCCTTATGCCTGACACTAAAGCTAGCGCCAAAGCTAACGGCTTCTTTTTCTTCGCTCGTTGACGCAATCTACATGGAAATGGTATGGGAAGTGCTTTCTGTTATATTGGATTTTTATGAAATCACTTTGGTCCGTCCGCAGCACACAAAGCAAGAAAAAGCAGAGTATGCACTACCTAAAAAAACACGTTTTCATAAATCAATCTGCATTTGAAGCCACAGTATTTCAGGGTTGGGTGGGTGGAGTCCAGTGTTGTGTGTAGCTTGAGTACCAAGGCTGAAAGCAACTACAGTAAACACTACCCATCCTTCCTCAATATGGCGTCCTCCCAGATATGTGGGACCAGCCCCACCACTGCACAGTTTTTGAAGCCCTGCTCCCCACATGAGTTACACTGGCAAAGTGCAACAGAAGGCAATGTGTGAGTAGACATTTTTATGCCCCATGCATGTAACTTTCCTTCTTGCAAACCAGACCCATTTTCATCAGCCCTTGCTGAAGCCAGGTGAGATCACACCGACTCCCAAACTGGACTGAAACTGCTGCGACTGGAGAACCTGTCACAAAATGAGTTTTAAGGGGTGGGGGGTGGGACAGATCCCAGGCAAGAAACACTGTGTGAGCTACAAGGGGTGGGGATGTGTCATCTGACATGATCAACCTGGTGGTGGTGGTGGTGTAGAACCAGAATAAAAGCCCCTGGGGCGGTTAAGGTCCCACCAGCTGCTCCCAGGTTACAGAGTGGCCAAGCGGCTCCTCAAACCACTTAAAGGAGGTTTAGCCTGTGGCTTTGTGGCTTCTTCCAAGTGACCATCATAGGTAGCCAAGTGTCCTCTTTTACAGAGGACCATCCTTTCTTAGAAGTCATTCCCTAGAAGTCATTCCCTAGTTAAAGGGCTGTCCTGCCTAATTCTAGTTTAAAGACAAAGATCCATCAGAACTGTTGCCCAACCACAGTCAGCACCTGGACAGAACAGGCTCACCTAGTCACAGTCTTCCATACTGTAGTGAGATAGACTGTATTTCTATTTAAATTATAATAACTTCTGAATTTGCTTCTATACCAATAAATCACAAAGTCCAAGTGTAATCTCTGTCCTTTTTTTGTCCTTCTTTTGTCCTCTGTTTTGGAGATGTTGTTCCTTTTCTTTGGCAATTCATCCATGGCCCTGCAATGTCCACAGCTGTGGGCATAGGGACCAATGGCTTTAGCAAGTGACAATGGCCCTCCGCTAACAGGAACCCACTCCAGACACATGCCTCCTTCCCAACCCCAAGAAACCCACTTCTAGAGTTTGAAGCCCATCACTCTTGAATGAAAACGTCACACTCCTTACCTGAACTGCTATACGCTCATCCTGCTTCCTCCAATCCTCTTTGCCAGTTTCCCTGGTCATAACGGGAAAGGTACAGGAAACCCCCAGCCCTGAAGTTGTGAGTAAAAGGCAGCAGCTGTGTTTCAGTTGGAAGCCAATTTGAATAGTCCTGACTTGATTTTAACCCCTTGGCATGCATTTGCCATTTGGCAGTGCTCTGGGAGCCATCAATTTGCTTGCAGGTGTTTCAGTTTTCCTATAATGCGCTTCCAGCTGATCTCATATGGCTTGGTGTGCTCAAATCCTACTCCAGGTGTTTCCATTTCTCCCTGCTTGCAGGCCTGTGAGTCTGTGGGGACACAAGTCCGGGAAATGATAGACTTTGTCTGAGCTAGTCAAAGCTTCATCTCCATTTCCTCCAAGACCGAAGCAGACAAAACAAACTGTTTGGAGGAGGGGATGGAGAGGAGGGGGAGTGAAGACTCCTTTCCACCAGAGTCCTTGGGCAGCAGATTGGATTTCCAAATTTCTGTCTGGATCTGCAACTGAGGTCTGCTTTTTCCTGCTGGATAAAGTGTCATTTCCACACACTTACTATACATTTTTTTTTTAAAAAAAGTTCTACTTTACATGAACAAGAGCAGATCTTAAAGGGGCCTATATTTCCTGCATCTGGCACATTTTTGTAAGGTGCAGCTGGCTTTGTGTCTTACTGTGAGTTGTAGATCAACCAAATGGAGATTGTAGCAAGCACCTCGCCTATACTAAAGGGGTAATCAGATGGCACAGATACAGCTCTGCGGCTACTTTAGGTTTCAGTGAGAGTCTGAGTCTCAACTCACAAGAGCCATTAGCCCTAATGACAGGCAGATGGAAAATGTGATTTTGTTCTTTGGTCTGCCCCTAAGTGGAAACCTTGGAAGCCAATCATTTTGGTTAGACAGATGGAAAAAGTCCACCTGGAATGATGAACAAGAGAAAAGTTCAACCATTGGACTTACCTGTAACTATTCTTCATTGAAACTGGTCTTGTATATCCATGCACTGCCGGTGCTTGATTTGATGACATGTACAACAAAATGGGAATGGTTCAGAGAAGATGAGAATGGCCGCTGTGCAGGGATGACAGGCACATTCGTAAAGAATTCCATATTTAGGATGAGGGGAGGGCTGTTGCTCAGTGGTAGATCCCTGGCATCTTCAGGTTGGACTGTGAAAGATGTTTGTTTGAAAACCTGGAGAGCAGCTGCTAGACAGAGTAGAGAGTACTTAGCTAGATGGGGCAATGGTCTGACTCAGTATAAGTTCATTTCCAAGGTTCCTGTGCTGGATCCTGATCACCCTTAGGTAGAAAAGTTTGGGATAAATTGTGTTGCTGTTGTTATTGTTTTTGTTGTTGATGATGATACATGAACACATCCTACACTCTCCTGACCTCTTATTTTGAGTTAATGGGGTTACAATCATGTATGGTCCAGAACAGTAGAGATGGACACAGGCGATTGAAGGATAGCCTGGCAGCATCTGGAAGCCAGAACTGAAGTTAGACATAAGGAAAATTGAAGGTTGAAAGATGGTTCCCAGCAAGCCAGAGAAACCACAATCAGCAACTAAGGACTTGTATATTATAGAGCCTCTTTTGTAAACACTTTCATCTCCTTGCAAGACCAGAGGCTGAACTGCTAACCTTGCCTTTCTTTGTCTCCATTGCATTTCATATGGAACCCATTTGTGCCGGATGTCCTAGGTCTATGGCAAAAATAAAAATAAAAGTATGGCAGCTCATCTAAAGCAGGGTTGGACAAATTGTGGCTCTCCCATCATCTCCCATTATTAGCTATGCTGGCTAGGGCTGATGGAAGTTGTGGAGCAAAACATCTGCAGGGCCACAAGTTGCCCAACACTGCTGTAGAGTCTCTTGAGTGTTGCAGGTTGCATATAGAACCTCTGGATGAACGATTCCCTGGGACTTTAAGAACATTGGAAGAGCCCTGCTGGATCAACCCAAAGGGTCATCTAGTTCAGCATCCTAGTTCCCATTCCCACAGTGGCCAATCAGATGCTTCCAGCAGAGCTTGTAGGTACTATCCCTCTCCCAGCGGTGCTCTCTGGCAACTAGAATTCAGTGGAACTGTGCTGAAAAGAAGGCTGTATAGAGATCAATAGCTATTGAGAGACCTATTGTCCATGATATTTTGGATAGGTAATCTCTTAATTAATGGTACTTTGGAACCCTCCTCTCCCATCTCCCTGAGATCCTTTTCATCTGATGTTGAGGCCTGGGTTACCTTCATGTCAAAAAGTGATTGGCATATAGACCAACTGTTCTGAAGCTATCTAGCAAGCCCTCCCCAAAGCTATCATCTTTCTTTCTTTTTTAACCACTGCTTGCACATAGACAGTAAAGGAAGGGGAAACAGGACAGCGCAGGAAGATAAGTACATTTTGAAGTTCAGGCACTCCTCATGACAGTCCCCATAGCCATGCCCCCAAGAAAAGTTCAAAATTGTAGGCTGCTGTATTGATCCATATCAACAAACCAGTTCTAGCAGTTTTCATCACCATCAGGAACAGGTCTTTGGTAAAGCTTATGGGTCTTAACGACCCATTTAAGACCAGGCCACCCAGGAGCACTCCATGTTACAACAGGGATAGCTTATAACTAAGGATGTTGGAGAAATCAGAAATGGATTCAAATGACTTTGAGTTCTCATGAATCTGACCCATGGATTCCACAGGGGACTGACATTGCCTCTGTTGCACAGGTTCTGCGAATTGTGGACTTTTTTTCTTTTAACTTTCTGGAATGGAATGCAAATTTAGTCATACAAAAGAATGAAAAGTATGCACACACATACATTAAACACATATACTATGCAACATTTTATACATCTCTGATCTCTCTTCAGCCTCTGCTGCACAGCACCCTTTTTTGTGCCCTCTGCTCATTGGTTGTATGCTGAACTAAGAAAAATATGCAAAATGTTGCATGCCAGTGAAAGTTATGTAAATTGTGCTAGTTGTTTTTGCATAGTTTTCTGAAGGGGGCGGGATTCTGAATCCATCAATGAGTGATGGAATTAAAGACTTCTGACAATCGGTGAAACAGATTAGACAAAATCCATACAATCTTACTCAAAGCAATATATTGTTGCTGGGAAAATACATCCCCCAAACGATTGTAAGGATTGCAGCTAAGCTCAGAGGGAACAGAAAATTCTGAAGGAGGGGTGCCAGATGACGTCACCATCTCTGCTAATCAAAAAGTGCTGGTGCTGCATCCCTTGTGAGCCCCGGTTCTATCCCATGGTCTCCGTTTCAGGTAGCAAAATGTCATGGGCCTGCACTGGCTCTAACATATGAAGTGGCCCTCATTTTGTCCTTATTCTTACACCTACCTGCTACTTTTCCTCTTGCTTTCCTATAGGCATGTATATATTTACACATCATAGAATCATAGAATACTAGAGTTGGAAGGGGCCCACAAGGCCATTGAGTCCAACCCCCTGCTCAATGCAGGAATCCACCTTAAGCATCTCTGATAGATGGCTGTCCAGCTGCCTCTTGAATGCTTCTAGTGTGGGAGAGCCCACATCCTCCCTAGGTAATTGGTTCCATAGTCATACTGCTCTAACAGTCAGGACATTTTTCCTGATACCCAGCCGGAATCTGGCTTCCTGTAACTTGAGCCCGTTATTCCGTGTCCTGTACTCTGGGACGATCGAGAAGAGATCCTAGCCCTCTTCTGTGTGACAACCTTTCAAATATTTGAAGAGTGCTATCATGTCTCCCCTCAGTCTTCTCTTCTCCAGGCTAAACATGCCCAGTTCTTTCAGTCTCTCCTCATAGGGCATTGTTTCCAGACCTCCAATCATTCCCATTGCCCTCTTCTGAACCTTCTCCAGCTTGTCTGCATCCTTCTTGAAGTGTGGTAGCCATTAAGACCCTGATTTGTCCATCTAGCTTGGTTTTAGCATTCCCTGACAAGCAATGTCTCCAGCATCCTCAAGGAGAATTATTTTCCAGGCATGCTATCTGAGATCCTTCAGCTCAGCCTTTTCCAACCATGGAATACCAGATGAGTCTGGACTATAGCCCCCATTGTTATCCCCCAAAATGGGGAGGAAGGCTCACTACCCTGCCGCATTATTTCCCAATTAAACACACCAGGCTGGAGAATTCAACTTAACCCTTTATATTCAATGCTGCAGCATTGGTGCTTTGGCAGAAATGCAAATCAAAGCACACAGAACAAAGGAATCTACATACATATATAGGCTCTGGTTACAAAAAGTGTGTTAGCCTCTTCATTGGTCATTGTTAGGTTAGCAAATTAGGTTACAGTGTCGATAGCCAGTTAGAGCACTTACATTTCATGAGTCATAGGTTACATTCGATGCCTCATTGGTTACAGGTTTTCTCTTTGTCTGCTAGCACATGGTGTCTGCCTGAGGAATGTACGCTTGGCATGTAGCCACTTTTGGTAGAGGGGTGGTCCTCAACCCTTCACCTGGTACATAACATTCCTTCACAAAATGAAATTCCCACTGCAGACATCACCATAGCTCCTGAACATTGGCTGGGGATAATGGGGATTATAGTCCAACACCACCTGTGGCTTCAAGGTTGGGAAAGGCTGCTTCAACCAGAGATTCCAGAAATGGGACCTGGGATTTTATCCATTCATAGCATGTGCTTTGCCACTCAGCTATAACTTCTCTCTTTCAATATGGTGGGAATGTTTCCCCCCCATTATGGAATTTTGTACCCCCTTGGATGCTAATGCTAATGCAGTGGTGAACACTGTTAGCTCTTGCTTGATGTCCTTCCTTGCTTGAACTTGCCAATAAATACATAAGCGAGTTCAACTGATGTGGCTCCCCCCACTCCATCTACCCACCATACTTAGCTTTGTGCTAGAACTTTGTTCCAGACCTTTGATCATCCCCCTTCCTTCCTCATCGTCACCTCTCTTCCTCCTCTCTCCCCCCCCCCCCCGGGTCTCTCAAGTACACACTGATTTCTTCTCAGGCCTGCATTCTGGGTGGCCAGCAGGCCTGAACAGAAACACAATGCCCTTGTTCCCTTATATGATAAAAGCAGCAGCAAGCTGAAGAGAAGGCCCAAAGTGCTTTTTAAATTATGTGCTGAAGGGTGGTGGTGGGGGAAGCGGTGCTGGCATTTTGACACTTGGAAGGACGCTAACGACAGACAAGATTACTGGGACAGGTTCAGTGGCAGAGGGCCAGGAGCCATCTGAATGTCTCTTTAAAAGGCAAATGTCAGGTCTGTCTATAAAATAATAACTAATAACCTATAAACAATGACATCACTGTCCACCTCAGTGCTGTGGAGGTGATTTAGAGACACTTTGCCAGCTTGAAATGAGAACAGCTGCTCTCTGCTGGAAAGAGAAGGAAATCTTCTCATTAGCATTAAATTTAAATGAGCCATTCTTCATTTGCATATTTCCGTGGTGCTCTATTTCCGTGAAAGGGTAACTTGGGAGTGACAATTTAGATCAAGGTTCAGTAATCAGGCTCTCCTTGACTGCATGTCTTAAGAGCATAAAACAAGGAGGATGAGCGTCTTTATTTGCCTGCACAGAAACGTCAGCCATCGCCATGCCTCCTCCGTGCCACGGAATAGCTCTGCAGAAGCCCATCTTCTCCACTGAGTGGGACTTTTGTCACCGCCTGCAGCTTCACACCATGACTTAGTTATCATCCATATCTAACAGGGCAAATAAATATTTGAGTGGCCAGTGTCTTATCTCATCTGATCCTGAACTGAAGTTCTGTGGGGCTCTTGTTTCTCCATTGAAACCACAGAGTTGCTTCACTATTATTATTATTATTATTATTATTATTATTATTATTATTATTATTATTATTATTATTATTTTATATAGCACCATCAATGTACATGGTGCTGTACAGAGTAAAACAGTAAATAGCAAGACCCTGCCGCATATATTTGTGGTGTATACCTAAAGTAGGGATGCGGAACTGTAGGTCTGGGGGCCCTATCTGGCCTATCTGGGGTCCCAGTCCAGCCCTCTGGAGTTCCCCAAAAGGCCATGCCTCTTCCCCTAGTCCCACCCCCTTCCCTCTCGACCACCGATCATATCTTCATCTTTTGCAACATTTTAGAAGATGCATGGCATTTTTTGGTATTTTAGCCCTGCCCTTTTTTGTCTTTGGTTCCACCTCCTTTCACCTTTGATCCTGTGGCCACCAAGAGCTTCTCCAAAATGGAATTTAACCCTGGGGTCGAAAGACGTTCTCCAAACCTGATCTAGGGTTTTTGAAGTATGCACCTAAAAATGTAACATGTGGATGAGACAAATCTGTACAGAAGCATGTTTATCAGGGAGTCAGGTGCAGTTGCAGCTTGTGGTGTATACTTCCTGTCAAGTATACACTCAATGGCATACCCATTTTGCTGCCAGGTTATTCCCTACGATCTCTCTCTCTCTCTCTCTCTCTCTCTCTCTGTCATACACAAACACGCACACTCATGTCATGTGTGGCTCATTGTTGAGGGTCTACTACACCTACAGGTTGCTTCACACAACACCATGTCTTTATTTATTTATTTATTTATTGCATATTTATACTGCTCAATAGCCGAAGCACTCTGGGTGGTTTACAAAAATTAAAACCATACAACCCATTCAAAATATAAAACAACCAGTATAAAAGCATAGTATAAAATACAGTATAAAGACACTATCTAAACAACCTGACGGTGGCTAAATATCGTATTGCTTTCTCCAAGGCCAGATGCAATGTTTATTCTATTGAATTACTTCAGGGCAGATATGCTGGTGTCCCCTATCAGGAACGACAGTGCCCCTGTAGGAACATGGAAGTGGAGACGATGGAGCATATCCTTCCATCCTGTAGCTTTTATAATCAGGCCCACCATCTTATGATCACCCCATTGTTGAGCAAACTGTCCAGAAGTTCAGACAAATTTTATGTTAAGTTTCTGTTGGAAGATAAGTCCTCAAGAATAACTTTGGTTGTTGCTAAATTTCTTACAGTGGCGGCCAGGATTAGAGCTCTCTATGTATTAGACATAAGTTGATAATAGCTCCAACTGTATGATTTCATGTTTGATTCTTGTTCTTTGGTTTTTTTCATGGATTTATGGATCGTAATAAAGAAGTATGTATGTATGTATGTATAAAGACACAACCAGGATAAAATCAAGCAGCAATGCAGAAATTAATACAAATTTAAAATACAAATTTAAAACAGCAAAGTTAAAATTAAATTGCGTAACAGTTAAAATGCTTAGAAAATAAAAAGGGTTTCACCTGGCGTTTCAAAGAGTATAGTGTAGGTGCCAGGCGAACCTCTTTAGGGAGCTCATTCCACAGCCGGGGTGCCACAGCAGAGAAGGCCGTCCTCCTGGTAGCCACATGCCTCACTTCCTTATACATGTAAAATGTGTTTATGACAAAAAGCACATTTACGAACATCAGGATTGGCTGTAGTTCTCTGTTGAGTATATGCTGGGTGGCAAACCTGGATTTTCTACCGTCTAATATGTGATGCAGCAAGGCATATGGCTACAGCTGCATGTGCCATATCGGCGACTGCATTTGGGACATGTTGCTTCTGGTTCAATTGGAATCATTTCTCTTGGTAAATTTGTCAGTCACAAAGATGAGCAGAGAGCTTATTATTTCTATATCTCTTCTTCACCTGGAAGAATTCACCTCTGACAGTAAGCTTGCATCAGCCACAACCATCTGGACCACAGTGTGTGTGTGTGTGTTTCCAGGTTCCTTGGGCACCTCCATTTTGGCTGTTGCGCAATCAGGAGAAAGAAATTAAATGCAGAGAAATGAAAACCCCAAGACCACACTTAATGGTTGCTGTGGATATTTTTGAGTGCTCTTGGAACTCGGACAGCCATTTCCCTGTGTAAACCTTTGTGCTGTGTCTTGTGCAGGTGTCTGGATTGGCCACGGGGAGCTGAATACAAACAAAGCTTGAATGAGTCTGGGTTTCCCCTCCCCTCCACCCGCCCCTGCCCCCAAAGACCAACACTTTCACTGATTCACAAATGGTCTTAAATCTAAATTAGGCCAGAGAGAGTGATACAGAAAGAGGGCCAATGCCTTAAACACAGCTGACATCAGGAGATTTAAATCTGAGCCCCAGGGCAAGTGTGGGTGTGTGAGGAAACAGGCAGGGAAGGAAATGAAGCCCATTCTGCAAAATGTGCTGCAGTGCAAACTCAGGCAGGCACTACTGAAAGCTCGGTTAATGTAAGGATGACATAACATCTTATATTGATAAGCGAAGCAGTTCCCTCCAGCGCACTAAGCAATGGCTGCGAATTCCAGGGAAGGCTCTTGGTCATGCCAAGCTCAAACCCATGTTCCTGTTTCACCAACTTTTGCTGTAAGTCAGGAGTGGGCAACTTTGGAAGGTCATGGGGCCGTTTTTGATCCCTGGACCCTCCCACGGCCCACTACAAGTGATGAAAATGGGAAGATTTTGTAAAGGTGTCCAGAGTTGCAACTGAATGTCAGAAAGGCCAAAATTAGCTAATTTGACCCTTTTGCCACTCCATACTTGCTCCAGGCACCATTTTATATGGGCCCACCTGAATTTTAGGGTGTGTTTTCATTGGAGGGCTGCCAGGGCCGGCGCTGCCATAGAGGCAGCTCAGGCGGCGGCCTAGAGCGCCAAGCAAAGGAGGGCACTGAACGGCGCACCCGGAAGCTGCTCTCCTAGTCTGGAGCAAAATAGTCTGGCGCCGGCCATGAGGGCTACATGGGACCACATGAGACCAAATCCTGCTGCAAATGAACCACCCTTTCCTGCTTCTATCCTTCCCTGACTCTTCCTAAAGCAACAGAAATATTTGTTAGGCATGAATAGGGATGGGTGAGAATTTCATTTCAGTTGGTTTTGATAAGAATTTACTAAGAATTTGCAAAAATTCTCCATATTTGGGAACAAAAAAAATTAGAGTTTTAAAAAATGAATGTGGGAAAAACCATTATTATTGTTATTATTATTATTATTATTATTATTATTATTATTATTATTATTTACAATGTTTATACACTGCTGCATATCTAAAATAGATTCTGAAGTGGTGAACAGAGGAATAAAACAATAAAAAGAAAGAAGATTAAAGCAGTACATTAAAACTGTTCAATTTAAAACAAAAGGGCCAATAAAAACAGTGGTCAGTTCAGAAACACTTCCTGGAAAAGAGTTGTTTTTTGGAGCCTCCAGAAGCAGCACAGTGTTGGTGCCTGCCTGACCTCCATGGGCAGGGAGTCCCAAAGAGAAAGGGCCACCACCCTAAAGGCTCATTTGTCCATCCAGGCCCAGGGCCTTGAATTCTCAACTGTGAAAAGTCTGGGTTTGAATCCCTCAGCTAGACCTACCTGTTGTTGTGTGACGGAGGGGTGAAGATCTCGCAATGTGTTTATCGCAAGATCCCCCCTCTGTTTACATGCAGCATGCGACGGCCTTGGAAGGAGAGAATGTCGCAGCCGCCATTTTCTTTTTTTAAAGACAACAGAAGATGCACTCGTGCGCTCAAAGGTAGGGATTTTTTAAAAATATGTATTTTCCCCGCTCCCCCCACCCCACCCCAATGGGTGCAGAGCACCTGAGGAGCTCTGTGCCCCGTGCGCAGTTCCTCACGAGGAGCTGGGACAAACCACGATGCCCAGCCACACGTTCCGCAGGCTCAGGCCCAGCCCAGGACTGCGGAAAAACCAGGCTCGAATGGGAGGGCAAGATCCCGGGGCAAGGGAGGAATCATCTCTCCCTGATCCCGGGATTCCCTGTGCATCATGTGGATGCACAGGGACGATCCTGGGGATTGCCCAGGGATTTCGCCCCATCTAGCTAAGGCCCATGTTAGTTCTGAATTAGGGTGATCATCACCTCTTTTTTTCCTGACAGGCTTTTCATCTCTAAAAGCTACATGACAGGCAGGTACATCCTCTCCATGCTGGGAATAGATGTTCCTATTGAATTTGGCCACTGTAGATGGGCAAGAATTTAGTTTCAGTTTGATTTCAATAAGAATTCCTCAAAATGTGCACAGTGCTTCATATTTAAGAGAGAAAGCACTTGAGATTTAAAACATCTGAATTCGGGAGAAACTGGAACTGAAAGATCCACCCATCCCTAGGCCCAAACTCCTACTGCTCCATGGGCTGGATCAGAGCCATCCGAGGGACAAGGGTCCCTTCCTACTCAGAGGTCACTTGGACTGCTTTCTTCTTCATCTGAAATGGGGGCAGCTGGTCTTTCCTTTGGCCAGTGGCCAGAACCAAAGCCTTCTGTCACTTACCTTTTGCCCCAGAACCAAACCCAAGGACAGTCTGTGGGCACTATGAGAGCGAAGAAACATGCTACATCCATCTCCTCCAGGTATATGACCCACAAGCTGCTGGGCAAAACACAGCAGTGGACATTTTCATATCAGTTGGGCTCAGACTGGATCACAACCAGGGTCAACCTGCACTTGCCAGACCAAAGGAAAGCTCTGCTACACTGCAGGAGGCTCCAATGATCAGATTTCCCCACTTGACATAAGAAGGGTAATATGGCCAAACCTTGCTGTGGACTTGAGTGGCTCTTGCTGTTATCATAGAGGAGAACACACCAAGCTCTTGTTTACCTTTCTGTGCTTGTGCTCATGGTGACATTTGTCAGGGTTAGACCCCAAAGAGTCTGCTTGGCTGGCAGCCTTTGAGCACTAGCCTTGGCACCAGCAGATGGTGTGTTGCTAGGATATTCAGCTTGGAACACCTGGGTTCAGTTCTGCACTCTGCCAAAGGTTTCCCTATGTTGTCTCCTTCATCCAGCTATGTAGAAAACATTCACCAGAACTACAACTTAACATAGCTTTAAACAGGGCTGGATAAATCGGTCAATTTTGTTTTCTCATTGTTCCAGTCTTAAATTCAGTTACTCGAGAGCTATAAGCCTTGAAAAAAGGCACATGGAAATTTCTCACATTCCTCTCAATCTGTACAAACATTTGCCTAAATATACTTTTTTAAATTTTTACAAACAATTGTATTGCATTTTAAACATTGTCCGTCCCCCATTTTTTGGGGGGGGGGGAGGACTCCATTGCAAAATACAGAGAAATGTAAAGTTGGAGGTTAACTGAGGCCTGATCTAGACCTACCATTCTAATGCGATGGAGGGGTGAAGATTTCGCAATGTTTTTATTGCGAGATTCCCCCCTCTGTTTACACACGGCATGCAACAACCTCAGAGGGAGAGGACGTTGCGCCCGCCATTTTGTTTTTTGTTTTGTTAAAGAAGAAGAGCGCACGAATACTCATGCCCAAAAGGTAAGTGTTTTTTATTTTAATTATTTTTCCCCACTCACCCCATCCCGCCCCAGATGGGCGCAGAGCTCCTGCGCCCCATGAGTGGGTCCTGGCTCCTCATGAGTAACTGCGAGGAGCTGGGATAAACCGTGACACCCGCACACATGTTCCGCAGTCTCGGGATCAGCCCAAGACCATGGAAAAAGCTTGCTCAAAGGGCAGGGCGTGATCCCAGGGAAAGGGAGGGATCATCCCTCCCTGCTCCCGGGTTCCCCTGTGCGTCACGTGGATGCACAGGAATGATCCCGGGGATCGCCCTGGGATTTCGCCCCTTCTAGCTATGGCCTGAGTTTCAGTTTTCATATTTCTCAAGAGTGTTGAGAAATATGTCAGTGAGAATAAAAGAGAATTATTTTAAAATTATATGGAGGTGGTACCTAACCCCGGTTAGATTGAATAAGATAAATAATCAGCACTCAGCAAATTGCTGGAGAGGTTGTGGGGGAAAAGGAACGTCCCACCAACATATGTGGTGGGAATGCAAATATGTACAAAGATTGTGGAAGATGGTGTTTCTGGAGATTGAAGAAATAGTGGGAATGAAGATAGAACGAGCACCAAAAGTTGCATTACTGTCACTATTTGAAGATTTAAAATGTAAAAAAGAAATTAAGGAATTGATATCGAATTTGCTGACTGCGGCATGATTGATTGTAGCTAGGAACTGGAAGATTCAAGGCGATTATTGTATTGAAGAATGGTATAAAGAAGTTTGGGATATAGCTATTAATGATAAATTGACTTGTAATATTAAATGGAGAAGAGGTATAGCTAAAACAAATGATTTTGAAGGAATTTGGAAACAGTTCCTAATATTTGTGTTTTCTAAGGGAAGTGGGAAACCGCCAGCAGAAGAAAGTATGAGATTTTGGAATCAGGAATGAGATCCCGAGGTGGGGGGGTGCACTTATATGTTAAGTTTGATTATGTTATGTAGATATGATATTATGTATTCAACATTTATTCAACATTTATGTAGTATGTTGTTTTCTTTAATTGTAATGTTGTATGTTTAAGTATTGTAGAAAAAAATATTATAAAAAAGTGCAAAATTAGGTAAGTTTATATTAAACTGTGAATTGAACAATCCCCCACCCCTATCCCTAGCCTTACATACCCTCTGCATCACACAAAGCGTGATTGAAGAGGAGTAAGAAAGTGTCAAGCAAGTGATGGAATGCGTCTGAGTCATATGAGTGGCTATGGGAATAGTCCAGATTAATTCATCAGGAGTGAAAAACAGGCTGGTCTGGGATAGTAAAAAGGCTCCCAAGGGACAGGCATGAAATTGCGGGGTGAGGGAAAGAATCCATCGCTTTATTTCTTTCTTTTTTAACCATGTATCCTTCCTGTGAATCCACATTATTCTAACCTGCATATTAAATGTGATTGAGAAATGTTTTGTATGGTGATTTCTAATCTAAGGCTGCAATCATAGTAAACACATTTACTGAGGCATAAACCCCATTGGGACTTACTTCTGAGTAAAAGTGAGATTTGCTATAGATTAGTGATTCTGTGTATAAGGAGCGATACCTGGGAGAATCTTCCCTGGTTTTATTATGTGAAATTATGGGGGTGAGGATGAGGTGGGATGGATGGATGGATGGATGGATGGATGGATGGAGAGAACTGGGGTCATGGGTGTTAATGGGGGTAGCATGTAAACATGGGAGGAATACAGAAATGACAAGAATAAAGTCTATTTAGCTGAATGTTCTCAGATGCCCTCTGCTCTATCTAATTCAGACTTTTAGCTGGAACCTGTGAATTGATGTTAACATGCTCTGTATTATTTTTAATGATATTTTCTTTCAAAAGGCCATTCATTATCAAGATTTCCCAGAAGATGCATTAACAGAAACTCGTTCTGCATCAAAAATTGGCTCAACCAGTGTGGCAAATGAAGCCTGATTGCAGAGATGATGATGCTTGGCTACATGAAAAGCACATCACGGAGCTGGGAAAAGTGGAGAAGCACTTTTGTGTGCATCCTGTAGTTTCAGAGAAAAGGCAGGCTGGGATTCTGTTGAAACATCCAAGCTCTGATTCAGCAGTGTTTTCAAGCATGCATCCAAGTTCACAGCTGCTCAAAAACAAAAATATAAACAAGTAGATCTTTGTGCTTATGTTAGTATCATTTTACTTATTCATTTATTAATTACATTTTGATACTGCCCAATAGCCAAAGTTTTCTGGGCAGTTCAAAAAAAATTAAATCCCCGATACATATGATAAAACATTATATAAAATCTTTACAAGTGCAAAAGGAAACTAAAACAGCGTAAAAAACAGCAGCAGGGAAAGATCTAAAAACACAAGACACATTGAAAAACAAAACTGACCCTGGGGTGGGGTGGGGTGGGGTGGGAGTTCTTCACCTGGTGCCAAAAGGATCACAATGAAGGGGCCAGGTGAGCCTCTCTGAGGAGGGCATTCCTCAGCGTGGATGCCATTGCCCCAAAGACCCTAATATACACTGATAGTGCAGTGGCAGAATTGAGCTGGGGAAAAGCCACGGCTCAGTGTTAGAACACACGCCACAGGGGCAGATGAAAGGTCCTAGGTCTAGTCTCTGGCAACTTCTCATAGACTCCTTTCTGAAACCCTGGAGAGTGGCTGCCAGTCAGTGAAAAGAATAAAGGAGGTGGACCAATGATCTGGGGCAGTATAAGGGAGTTTCGAAGAAGAAGAAGGAGGAGGAGGAGGAGGAGGAGGAGGAGGAGGAGGAGGTGCTGCTGCTACTAGAACAAATTCAACTATAATAACTCCATAACCATATTATTCTTCAGAAGTTCCTGGAAGTTCCACCATGGTAGATCTGCGTGCAAAATAGAGCATTTCCCCTCGATATTAGAATGACAAGAGTAAGTCACACATTTCATACATGTGACGAATCCGCTCACAAATTCACATTGAACTAATGGAAAAAAACACAGCCTGGATTATTATTATTATTATTATTATTATTATTATTATTATTATTATTATTATTTAAAGTTTTTCTCCACCTGCTTGCACACAATTGGTTGTATGAATTTAGCCTGATTCAACAAGAAGCAATAGCATAAGAATCTTGCGAGTTGCTATGGCAGGGATGGAGAACAGGTGGCCCTCCAGATGTTTTTGGATTGCAACTCCCATCATACTAGCCAACCTGGCCCAATCATGGGGGATGATGGGATTTGTAGTCTAACAGCAGCGGGAAGACCACACATTTCCCATCTCCATACTGTGGGTTTCTCTCTAGTAATGTTTGGATTAGGTATCCCTGTGAAATGAGTGAAAGGCTGCTGTTGCCTTATGTTAGTTCAAGAAAATGAAAGATTGAGGTATGTGCATGAGAGTCTGCAATTGGGATGGGTGAGAATTCCATTTAGTTCTATTACAAAAATTCACATATTTCCTTATAGCGGGTTGTACCTTGAAAGGTGGCCTACAAATCATTTAAAATAAATAAACAAATGGGATGGAAAAACTTTGAGATTTAAAAAAAAAGTGAATGTGGGGTAAAGCGAGTTTTGCAAGTTTTCAGAGCTTTACAAAGCTCTTTGCATTCTCTTTCCCACAGAGATGATTCAAAGAAAGTTGCCCTCTTATGTACTTTGTGGCTTCAAATATAGGCAGAAAAAGGCATTTTCTAAGCTTACAGGAAATGCTTTTCCTTGAAAGAAACTTTGAGTACTGAAGTGCTGATATAAAATAAAGAGACTAATGAAGTTATACAAAGTAATCGTTTGGATTTAATCCATTTTTATCTAATAAAAAGTTCAGTTTATTTTTTCAGGAATCCAAAGCAGATTGGCAAAATAAGGACATGCACGAAAGTGAATTCCACCCCCCCCTGCAAAAACAAAAACACACACAAAAACCACCATTAAGGCTGCAATCCTATATGCACTGAATATTGAACCCAGTGAACTGAATGGGACTTGCTTCTGAGTAGGCAATTGTACTGTAAGGAAATTGTGTACACACAATTAAACAGGTATTCGCTCTTCATTGCTTCATATTGTAAGGCTTTTTACTGCATCCCCTCTCGGCAAGATCTTAATGACATAATTAGAACCATATGATGAGTCCTATTGAAATGTATGGGATTACTCCCTTGCCTGATGTTGAAGTGATGTTAAACATAAGTTGATGTGTTAAACATGGTGAAGTGCTTTATTGACTATGGCTAGACAGGCACATGGTTACAATTTAGCATATTATGTTAGCTATTTTTTCCCTGCTAGGATCTATACGTTTAAGCCCTTCCCGAGCAATTTGATTTGGGTGTATTGGTTCAATGTGTATATGACAAACTCCCCTTTCAATGTTAATATTGGTCGGTCCATTCATTTTAAGATCTGGAGAGGGCAGATTCATATTCATACAGCTTTATGTGCGTAGAGCTTGACCCTTCATTGAATGTTCATTAGGGTTATATGTGGGTATATGCAGGGAGGAGCCATAGCTCAGTGGTAGAGCAGATGCTTTGCATGCAGAAGGTCCCAGGTTCAACCCCCAGTGTCTCCAGGTAGGACAGGAAAAAACCCTACCTGAAATCCCAGAAAGCCCTTGCCAGTCAGTGTTGACAGTACTGGGGGAGATGGACCAATCAATGATCTGAGTCGAACAAGGCAGCTTTCTATAAGTATTGCAGGTTGCCTCTTCATGCTGCCGATGACAAGTATATAAGTATGATTGAGGCATCAAATGTAACTGACAGAGCTTTTATATTGCCATTGAAAAACATTATCCAGAGAAATGCTATTCCAGCCCTATAAACACATAACACCATCAGCAAAATTCCATCATTTTCATCTGGTTATAACTCACACTCAGTTTGCACACACAGGAAAATGTTTGCATTGCATGGAAGGTGGTGTCACACCTTGGAGAAGAGTCCATAGCCAACAAGTGCCAAATGCTACCAGGTAAGTGCAGGTACATGAAGCCTTTTATTCTGGAAGTTTAACACAGTCTTGGGGCCTTTGTGGTTGACTCACTGTGAGTTGCCTGCTGACTGATTAGGTCTGATTCGGCACTAGTTAGGCCTCATCTTGAGTATTGGGTCCAGTTCTGGGTACCACACTTCAAGAAGGATGCAGAAAAGCTGGAGCGTGTTCAGAGGAGGGCAACCAGGGTGATCAGGGGTCTGGAAACAAAGCCCTATGAAGAAAGACTAAAAGAACTGGGCATGTTTAGCCTGGACAAGAGAGGACTGAGTGGAGGCATGATAGCACTTTTCAAATATTTGAAAAGTTGTCACACAGAAGAGGGCTAGGATCTCTTCTCAATCATCCCAGAGTACAGGACACGGAATAATGGGCTCAAGTTACAGGAAGTCATATTCCGGCTGGGCATCAGGAAAAACGTCCTGACTGTTAGAGCAGTATGACAATGAAACCAATTACCTAGGGATGTTGTGGGCTCTCCCACACTAGAGGCATTCAAGAGGCAGCTGGACAGCCATCTGTCAGGGATGCTTAAGGTGGGTTCTTGAATTGAGCAGGGGGTTGGACTCGATGGCCTTGTGGGCCCCTTCCAACTCTACTATTCTATGATTCTATGATGTGTGAATATAATACATGCCTATAGGAAAGCAAAAGGAAAAGTAGCAGGTAGGTGTAAGAATAAGGACAAAATGAGGGTCACTTCATATGTTAGAGCCAGTGCAGACCCATGACATTTTGCTTATAGGCCCCTTCCAACTCTACTATTCTATGATTCTATGATTCATTTCAACCCACGTGGCTCCCCTGCCACCCCCCACCTCTGGCAGTCTCCTCCTTTAGGAAGGGAATGTTGCTGACTTACAGCAAGCTTCTCCCGCCCAGTGTTCCAGGTCCTTTCCTTCTTTCCTTCCTAGCCAGCCCCTGAAGCTGGTAGGCCTGGTTGGGCCCTTGCCAAGGACCCACACCCCATCAAGACCCCCCCCCCCTAGCAAGAGCCCCTTGGACTGTTCATTGACTTCACTTTTGCTGTGGTCCTGACAACAGAAATGGTGGGAAGGAAGAACAGGAGATGCCACCGCCTACTTGCTCACTGGCTCTCTGCCTGCCAAGCAAACAAGTAGTAAAATAGCAGCTGGTGAAAATGGCTTGAGTGGATACTCAATGAAGAAGGGGACCATTGAGGATGGCTTTTCCAGGAGCCCTCAAAAACCTGGAGCTAGCAATGACAGCCTTCCCCCAGCCCAGAACCAGGCTACCCTATGTATCCCAATCCCTGAAGCACTGTCCCCCTCTTCCCAGCATTGACTGGGGATCCAGCCATCCAGTGTCTGTGACGATGCTCTTTCTGGGCACCGTTGGCTGCAAGAGCCAGCCATTGGTATGCAAATGAGGCAAGAAGGGCTGAGATGCCCCCAATATGTTGCCACAGTGGGGCAGAAGCCTGTTCAGATTAAGCTAAGCCATGTTCAGGCTTGGGAGAAGTGCATTTCTGTGGCTCCATTTTTTCCAGCATGCGGCCTTGAATTCAGCAGATATCAGGGTTCGGGAGAAGCTCAGCCACGAGCCATGCTCCCGAGAGGATTCATTTTTAACTAAGCTGCCATCTCTGCACCTGAACCAGTGTTTCATTTTTCTCCTCTTGTCTTTTTTTGTCAGGGAGGGTTTGAAGATTCAATTATAGAGGGAACTGGCCAGCATGGTGTTGTTGGCGCTTTGCTTCCCCACAGACTTACAGGCTTGCTGTAGAATTTGTGTTGAATGTGCACCAGATTGCATTTTAAGCTAAGATGATAGGTGCGGGGAAAAGACCATGGGAATTAAACTACAGTGACAAAGCAAAGCATACGAGTCAGGAAGAAAAACAGCAGGTGATGTTGTCTTAAAAGGCTTAAGATGTAGAACCAGCATTTTTCTTCTAAAAAGGGTACATAATATTATAGCTGATAAGTTTAAATGCCAATGAAACTTGCATTTCTTGGCCTCAGAAAATGGATTTCAGGGGTTCTGAGATGAGATTAGGAACCTCACATTCTTTTCTGGCTCCAAGGTAGCCCTGTTTCCTGTCTCAGCGGAGTCTTGCTTATGCAACAGATCTGGTGTGACTCTGTTCTCTCTTTCAGTCTCGGCTCTTGGTTTGCCTCCTGATCTAGCTTGCTCTACCCCTGGCTCCTTCGCCAGTTCCACTTCCTGGTTTGCCCCCGATTCTGATTGCTCTTCAACCCAGGTTCCTGGTTCCTGGCTCCCAGTTCACACCAGACTGCTACCCACGGCCCAGCCCAGGCTGGCTGAGATGTAGACTTGCCCTTGCTTTTCTGGCAATTGGCTCAAAAGCAAGAACAAAGACTAATACAAAATATAGTAGGTAGCCATAATCACAGTCAAAATTGAAATCTATTCCAAATGCCGCTTTTGACTGCAAAACCTAGCCATGAGCCTTCACCACATTATACAGTTATGGACATATGGTTCAGCCACAATGTCAACAGCCCATTAAAGACCATGTGTTTACAGATGAGAGGCACAATCTGATTTTTAAGCACATTTTAAGTTCCCTTTGGTAAAAGTTAAATATGTGCTTTGTAGAATGACATGTTCTGAATTGTATCTTCTCTCATTTTGCTGGTTGTAATTTTATCCTGTTTTGTTTTGGGGATTAATAGAATGATATGTTCTGAATTACTTCTTCTCTTGTTAAGCTAGCCACTTTTGAATTCTGTTGGCTTCTTTTAAAGTAATTTTTTATTTTTAAAGCATCTGCAGGCCATACTATAATGCCACCATGGTAATGCTTGGTTGTTAGTTTTTTGATCTATAAACTGAAATGATAATAAAACATAATTTTTAAAGAAGTTCTGCAACCTGATTAGTTAGCTTCCTGGGGCTACACATACATGCTTCATCACCATGCACGCTAGGAAGATGGCTCCTCCCTATGGCTCTGGAACCAGGCATGCAGAAACCCATATGTACCAGTCTTCAGGGGTCTACTTCACTGATTACACATCAGTGGAAAACCCATAACCCTCTGCTGATGGTGCTTATTACTCAAGTAAATATGATGCAGAACAAGAAAGTTTCTGGTCCTTGGCTCTTCTAGGTTTATTACCTAAAACAGGGATGTTGAACCTCAGGCCCGTGGGCCAAAACACAGAGTCCCAATCCAGGCCTATAGGGTTCCTGAGATGGCCATGTCCCTTTCCCCCAACCACTAATCATTTGGTGCTTACCTGGCTGCTACCGTTTCCCCCCACTCAAAAAGGTTGAAATGCCTCTCCTAAGATTTTGTGACTAGCATCAAGAGCTTTAAGCAAAAATATGCTGGCATTTCAGCCCTGCCCCTTTTGCCTCTGGACCTTGCCTTCAGCCTTTCACACCCCTGGAATGCGGCCCCCGAGAGCATCTCCAAAATTGAATTTGGCCCTTAGGCCAAATGGGGTTCAACAATCCTTACCAAAAGCAATGCATGCATACATAGACAGAGGTGTAAAGTACCAAAGGAGAGACTGCCCTACGGTAAAGTACTGAATGCACAGAGAAAGGGTGCTGGTACTGTTTGAGGTGGTCAGTGACTTGCTCGTCAATGAGCAGATGCACAAATGCGCCAGTTCAGGATGCAAAGGGAGAGATGCATTCGTTCCAGTTTTGAATACGCCCTGCTTTACTCTTCCATTGATTTTCAAAGATGATCATTAGCATGCTGTTCTGGGAGAATGTGCTAATAAGTTATTAGTCGTGTGCTGCTTAAAGAGTTGGCTTTGGCAAATGTAAATGCCCTGCAGCCTGATACGACAAGCTTCCATTGCACCAGTGTTGCTCCATTGACTATGTGGATTTAATATTGTGAAACTCCAGGCCTTTCTGGATTTCAGTGTGTTCGAGTAGTTGTGGTATGGAGAACCCTGGGATTCCTCTGAAGGTTATCAAGGCTTTCTCCATGAGATGTCAATTAATGGCCGGTAAAACATTTTGCCCACCACGGCCGATCATCCGCAGCAATACTCAGCCATCAAGGAGCATTGGAAGCGATCTATACAACAAGCAAAGTTCACGCAGACTGAAACGAAGGCTCAAGAGGCTTTGCAAGTGCTCTGTGTGAAGAGTCTGGGCATGCCCTAGAACATTTCCCAGAATGCTGGATCACACGGGGTTCTGTGACAGGTACTACTCAGGGGTTCCTCAACCCTAGGGTGACTATATGAAGAGGAGGACAGGGCTCCTGTATCTTTAACAGTTGCATAGAAAGAAAGGGAAGTTCAGCAGCTGTCGTTTGTATGCATGCAGTTCCTGGTGAAATTCTCTCTTCATCACAACAGTAAAGCTGCAGGAGCTACCCTAGAGTGACCAGATACAAAAGAGGGCAGGGCTCCTGCAGCTTTAACTGTTGTGACAAAGAGGGAATTTCACCAGGTGCTGCATGCTTACAAACGACACCTGCTGAAATTCCCTTTTCAATACCACTGTTAAAGATACAGGAGCCCTGTCCTCCTTTCCATAGGGTCACCCTACTCAACACACGCATCAGTGTGGAAACAAAGTGCTCCCTGAAGCAAGAAAATCTGACGATTGTCTTAGCAGCTATACAGCTACAGATTTATTTATTTTATTCCTCACTTTTCTTTTAAAATGTATATATTCAGAAGTGGTTAAAAGAAATTTACATTCAGCCTAAGACTGTTTTATTCTGCTGGTCCTGTTTTGCTGCAGCTCCTATTATATTTTGAGATGTGCTATGTTCACGTTATGCTTTCGAATGTTTGTTTTGCTTTCCTTTTCCTTTTTTTAATATGTTGTGAGCTGCCTCTGAAACTCTGAAAGGTGGCCTATATATAATGAAATAAATACCATCAAAATCTGTGACATCAAAAATCAGACGGGCTATCATAGCGATGGGGGAAGACAAAAAGACACCTGGAGGATGAATACACCATTGAACAGGTAACCTAATCTGAAATACGATGACGGCCATTTGTGAGAAGTAAAGGGTGTCCACTGATAATTCTGCAGACTCTGAGCAACCAGGACAGGGTGATAAACCCATAAGGCAGTGCCATTTTAATGTACCTACAGCTGCCAATATCCAATTATTATTATTATTATTATTATTATTATTATTATTATTATTATTATTATTATTATTTTATATAGCACCATCAATGTACATGGTGCTGTACAGATTACACAGTAAATAGCAAGACCCTGCCGCATAGGCTTACAATCTAATAAAGTTGTAGTAAACAATAAGGAGGGAAAGAGAATGCAAACAGGCACAGGGAAGTGTAAACAGGCACCGGGTAGGGTGAGGCTAACAGTATAGAGTCAGAACAAACTCAATATTTAAAAGCTATAGGGAAGAGAAAAGTTTTTAGCTGAGTTTTAAAAGCTGTGATTGAGTTGGTAGTTCTCAAGTGTTCTGGAAGAGCGTTCCAGGCGTAAGGGGCAGCAGAAGAAAAAGGACGAAGCCGAGTAAGGGAAGTGGAGGTCCTTGTGGGCAGGTGAGAAGCATGGCATCAGAGGAGCGGAGAGCACGAGCGGGGCAATAGTGTGAGATGAGAGAGGAGAGATAGGCAGGAGCTAGACCGTGAAAAGCTTTGAAGGTCAGCAGGAGAAGTTTCAAATTTCAAATTCATGTGAACTAATTCAAATCAATTCAGGGCTTTCTATTGCTTTAAGAAATCTCTCTTTCTTCTTTGGCAGGACAGCTTCTCCAGCTGTGGTGTGCTGCTGCAGTATTCCAACAGCCTTCTGTAAAGTTTGTGGCACTGGCTGTCAGCTTCAGCAGGGAAGAGGTGAGTGGCTGGACAGTAAGGCTTCCAAATAGCCTTTTTATCAAGAGAACATCTTTCCTTTCAGAACACCCCTGTCCACGGAATTCAAGAGCTGTGTTCTGAAACAAGGAAAGTACAGCTCCGCGGAAGAGATCCCATCACTTCAAAGCACCCCTTGTTTTGCAGAGGGTTTTTTTTTTAAATCAGATAAACCTAGTAGTGGAAGAAGCAGGAGAAGCTTGATTGTTCCTTCCCATGGAACAGTTGCCAGCCAGAACTTGGCAGCCTGAAGTGTACATCTTGCTTCTGCAGGATAAAGGCGGCCGAGTGGCAAGCAAGGGAATGGGGATGACCACAAGCCTTGCAGTGTTCTACGCAAATCCGAACCGTATGTCAAACTGACATGAAGAACTGTGTGGCTATATTATTATTACAAGCAAAGGTATATGGATTTGAAGACCCTGGCTTCTCCCAAAGAATCCTAGGAAGTGTGATTTCATTGACAGTGCTGAGAATTCTGTATCAGAGATCCTCTTAATTAGGGTGACCATATTTGGGAAACCAAAAAAGAGGACACCTAGTGTGTGTGTGGGGAAGCCGCTTTCTGAGTCCTGCAGAAAGTACGTTATTCCCCCGGCACCTTAAAGAACCCGATTGGAGTAGAGGAGGGGAAAGGATTTCATTCTGCACCACCACCATCCACTCCAATTGGGGCCTTTTCTATAATGTCCACGAATGACCCACTTTCCCCTTTAAGACCTCAATTGGAGCTCGGGGTGGGGGAATGATGTGCCTCAAGAAAGCATGTCATTCCCTCCTGCCATGCTAATGGCAGCCTTAAAGGGGAAGGTGTGTCATTCCAGGACATTATTGAAAATTATAGAAAATCCCCCCTGACACCATGGAAAGAACAAAAACCAGGACAAATCTGGGGAAATCCTGACAGTTGGTCACCCTATCTTAATGTACACCTGTGCACAGCTCTGCACATGCATGCATTTACAAACAAGCACAAGTAGAGTTTCCGGGTTTCCCTGGGGAGAAGGAGCTTGATGGTTAAACTAATTCAAATCAAAATCTATATTGTGTGTAGTGAGGTCAAGAAGAGATGAAAGTGGGGGAACTTAGGGTATATTTGAGGCTTTGATGATAAGACAGGCTGTTATTTTGGGCCTTCATCCAGTTCTGTCTACAAAATTACTGCCCCTCCCCCCACTTTCATGAGACCAAAGTGGTGATGTGTTCATAGGCATAGAATGCCTTGATTTCTCTTGTGCCTTTTGCCTTGACCGTGTGTGACTTATCTACAAAAAACAAAACAAAACAGAAAGTCCTGACCCTGTATTACGACAGAAATGCAGGCCAAAGAAATGGGAGGGGGAGCCACAGGTACGGCAAATGCTTTATTGATCAAGATCTACCACTGAAACCCTAATCACATTTACAAGGGAATATACCACAATGAATACGGTGTGACTCACTTCTGAGTAAACGTGCAGGGTTTGCCCTGCGTATGTCCAATGCATTCTGAACAAAAGTATTTCTCAATGATAGAATATGCTCTCTATCCGGACCTAGAGCATACTCTGGAGAATATTGAACTCAGATGGCATCTGAAAACAAAGAGGAAGGTGTTCAGCTCTATAGACGAATAATACAAGGCAGGGTAAGAGCTAGTGTTCATGGTGGCTAAGAGCATGAGCCGAGAAGTCCCCAGATCAGATCTCACTGGGTAGTCTTAAGCAAGCCCCTTTCTCTCTCAGCCTCATCCACCAATCTGTAAAAACATAAGTGCATAAGAATTAATTTATTTATTGAAGCATTTTTATGCCGCCATTCAGCCAAAAAAGGCTCTCACGGCGGCTTACAAAAGTATTTCTTGACAGTCCCTGCCCACAGGCTTACAATCTCAAAGACATGACGCATGGTTTCGACTGATTGCATGCTTTAGAGCCGTGCTGGCTCAGACCAAGGGTCCATCTTGTCCAGCATTCTGTTCATACAGTGGCCAACCAGCTGCCCACAGGAAACCCACAAGCACTACAAGTTCAATCGCAGCTTTTAAAGCTCAGCTAAAAACTTTTCTTTTTCCTAAAGCTTTTAAAACTTGATTTTGCTCTGACTTTTATACTCCCTGTTTGGTGCATTCTCTTCCCCTCCTTATTGTTTTATTATGATTTTATTAGAATGTAAGCCTATGCGGCAGGGTCTTGCTATTTATTGTTTTACTCTGTACAGCACCATGTACATTGATGGCGCTATATAAATAAATAAATAATAATAATAATAATAATAATAATAATAATAAAAGCAGGCATGAGAGCAACAGCATGCTGCCACCCCTGTTCTCCTGCCACTGGTAAAGTGGCAGGGGAACAGCATCCATCTGTCGGGGATGCTTTAGGGTGGATTCCTGCATTGAGGAGGGGGTTGGACTCGATGGCCTTGTAGGCCCCTTCCAACTCTGCTATTCTATGATTCTAAGTATAGGGATAATAAATAATACTGCCTTACTTTACAGGGACGTACTCTATATGAAGTGCTTTGAAACCTTAGGCAATGCAGTAAATATCTTCTAAATGTTTTTAATTATAACAGGATCCTAAGAACTGAATTTAAATATTTGCTAATTGGCTATAACTGAAGGTGGGACTCTGCTCATGCTGCCCTATTGTGGGCAGTCATTTGTTGGGGTGTTTATGAAATCCATATGCCAGTCTATAAAAAAAAAACATTGTCAGGGTGGCTCACTCAATAAAAGGTTAAAAACAATGAATGCAATAAATATAAAAGGCCTTGGAAAAATAATATCATAGTAATAAAAACTTAAAAATATATGAAATACCTGGGGGAAGAGAAATGTTTTTGCATAGAAAGTTAATAGTGTGGGTACCTGGCAAACCTCTTTGGGAGGATATTCCGTAAATGGGCCACCACAACTAAGATGCCCCCCTTTGTTGTAGCCACCTGCCGAACTCCATTCCTGTGACATAGCACCCTCCCACAGAGGCATTATGGGGGGAAATTGCCCCAGACCATGCTAGGAGTGACCCCTTGCCATGGTGGAAAAAATGTTTAAGGGAGAGAAAGAAAGAAAGAAAGAGGGGGGAAATGTCCCTAAGCTGTCCAGAAATTGAAGCCAAGGTAACCCCATAAAATGAAATTGACATTCACCACCCCTGAAAATGGCTGAAAGTGCCTTCCCACTCTTACAGTGTGAGAAGGGTTGTGAAGAAGGGGAGGCCCTTTCCGGCCCACTTTAGCCAGGTTACAGAAGCACATGAGCTGATTGACAGGAGTATTCTTCCTTGCAAGTCCTGAGGACCAGTGGTCATTTCCAATTTGCACAAGTGCTGCTTTCCACCTCTCTCTCTATCTCTCCCCCTACTACTGCTGCTTTAAAGCGCTTTATAACAGTTTTGACAACTGTATATGGAGTGTGTCCTGGGCCCCAATGTTGTCAAAACTGTTATAAAGTGCTTTAAAGCAATTTAAAGTAGTAGTGTAGATCCTGCCCCAATCCCTCTCCCTCCCCCTCTCTCTCCCCCCCTTCTCAACAGGGGCTCTGCAGCTTAGTCTTGTTGTTTGCGTCAGGATTGGGCTGACTAGTGGAGGAGGCTTCAGGGTTGAGGTCAGGAACCCTGCTGTCCATCAGTTGGCTGGAGGGGAGGGAAGAGGGAACTGCAAGAGAAACATGATTGGCTAGCTGCAGTGGTGCATTGTGCCAGCGCTGAAGGTGAAATTGAATGTGCAGGTGAGAGACAAAGTGAGAGCAATGTGCCTTGGTAATGGGAGATGTTACAGCACTGAGCAGAGCATTCTTACAGTGACAAGAAAAAATCCAATGCCAATCCAAGGACCAACTGAGCGTGTCAGAAATTTGTCTGTCTGATGACTGATTGACTGATGAGGCCTTGCTTGGAAGATGTGGAGAGGGATCTGGAGGAGAGGCCCGGAAAGGCATCCAGCTGAGTCCTGTGCACTTGACCAGGGGCTGAGGTTGGGGAACAGAAGAGGTCCTTCATGAATGTAAGAATATAAGACGAGCCCTGCTGGATCAGACCAAGGGTCCATGTAGTCCAGCACTCTGTTCACACAGTGGCCATCCGGCTGTCAACCAGGAACCCACAAGCAGGACAAAGGTGCAACAACACGCTCCCACTCATGTTCCCCAGCAAGTTCTGGCTGGCAACTAGTATAAATGGACTTACTGCCTGGGAAAGCCCCCCTTTCCAAGTGACCCCCAAATGCCTCCTCCTTAACAAATGGGGAGACCACTGATTTACAGTGCAAGACAGATGACTGAAAGTGAAGGGGAAACAAAAAGAGAGACAGGAAATTAGGCCTCCTAGTTCTAGCAAACCGGTGACGCTCTCCCTAATACAATTATCTGCATAAAGTAAGGAATCACATGACTGGGTGGGTTAGCAAAGTCCAATCCAGCATGTACTAGTAACTCTCGAGCACATCATTATGGCTAACCTAAATTTGTAAAAGCCAAAGCAATTACTCTCCCCGTGGAATTTGCTGTCGGTTCCGTCAGAGTTGCGGTTAAGAACAGAGCCAGCTGCTTTACCTGCTATCAAACCGTGTCTTAATAATGTTGCTGAATTTGAATAAACAGTTCTATACGAATCCTAGACCTACCAACCAAGTGTGACAGTGTAAGATGAAATTGAATCTCCACTTCGGTTTTGAAAGTCCTGGAATGAGCAAGCGCCCTTTTCTGAATATAATTTATCAGCTAGCAGCTGAGGCAGCTGCTGCTTACATGGGTTCCAGCCTGTGCTTCTTAGAACTGATCAAAAATATTATCCTGCCTTATTAAAATCACACTGCAGCTTTCCCAGTCAATGTCAACAGGAGAACAAGGGCAGAGCAGCCTCTCTAAGACCAGAACTTACCTTTTAGCAAGGGGGGGGGGCATTTACTAAGATTGAATGTTGCCATTACAAATTAGCAAAGCTCTTGGGATTTTGATAATTATTTTTCATCAGTCATAACCATGGTAGAATATATAGCCTCTTTGTTAAGAGTATATGCTTTTAAATTTCCTTGGGCTATATAAGAACTACATCTCAAGTCATTTCCCCCCTCACAAAACCACATTTGGATAATAGAATCATACATTTATCAAGCATAACAACACTATTTTATGGTGAGAACTGAGTTCCAAATGGTCTCATATTGATTCATTCATTGATTGCATTGCATTGCATTTTTATCCTCGCAACTAGATGCTGCAGAGAATAGCATATCTTAGTGTCTGTCAACAAGTTTGCTGGTTTTCACCTTATTTTTGTAGTTAAGTCAGATGCATACCTTACTGGACATCATGGAATCTACTCCTGCATGTCGTCATGGCCAATGGTGCAGCTAGAGATGGAACTTGAGATGAAAATCCAGGGCCCACCCCCTCCCCAGTGACCACCTAGAGACCAGCGGTTATAGAAGCAAACTCAGGGCTTTGCTAGACCTACCGGGTGTTCCGCCGTTGAGGAGCGGTGAAAGTGGCTTTTCCCGTTCAGCCGTGACGCCTCATCATCCACACCTGCCTTCGATTTGTGGCGGAAGTTTGCGCTGGTTGTGCTGCTGCCGCCGCGGGCACGGTTGCGCAGCCACACCGGCCTGATTGCCGTGGCTTTTTTTTCGCTCGGCGCACGGTTTGCGCAAGTCCGAAAGACCGCAAACTTGCGCAGCCGTCAGCGATGCCGCCGCCAGCCCCAGCGGCGGCGGCGGTGGCAGTGCCAGTGCCAGCTGAAGTGCTGCTGGTGCTATTGAGGGCATTGATGCGCTCACTTCCTGATGGGGGTCGTGGCGGGTGTAATATGACCCGAGGTCAATCGTCTGCATGGGTACTCTGTGCCTACATCTCCCATCATGCCTCTGAGGTGTCGGCGGCGATGACCGCCTCTGTGCCTTCTGCCCCATCCCAAGGAGCCAACCCACATCTGGCTGTAGCCATGGCAGCAGCCCACAAACAGCTCTGCCCTCTGCCAGCCTGGTACGCCCACCGCGAGGAGTCACCAACTCCCCATGAAGGCGCACTGTGGGATGCCCGGCTTTCCGAAAACTGACCCACGCAGAGGTTGCAGTAGAAAAAACAGGCGCACATGCCCCAGCAGCGCACCAGCCACTTTTCCGGTCCTCCGGTCCTGCGCAAATTGTCACTGTGGAAATAATAAAAAAAGCCGCTCCGCGCGCTGCCCCAGCTGGCGGGCTGGGTGCAAATGGCGGAGGCGGCTTGACCGAAGCCGCTGGCCACTCCCCTTAGCACGCCTTTTCCTGACCAGTGCGGACCGCAGTGACCTCCCATCCTCCCACACGTACTCCGAATTAGCGCGGGCCGCCAGGAAAAGGCGCACTAGAACTCACTTTTTTAAAGTCGGGAGAAAGAGGCTTCACCGCAGGATAACGACGGATCCTGTTGAACGTCATCTGGAAGCCTCGACACGACTGCGGAAGGTAACGCGCGCTACAGCCTCGTCTAGTAACGCCCTCAGTTATATTCCTGTAGTTTAAGATGGGGCTATGATGTAAATGAGCATAAAATGCAAAGCCACACATGCTTAACGTTTTGTTTTGTTTTAAAGCAGGGTTCACAAACAGTGGCGGTAGTTGTTTTAACATATCAGGAATGTAGAAGCAGTTTTAAAGCACAGAGTGACAGTGGAAGGTGAGAAATGTTAGCGATGTGCTTCATAACTGAAGTAATGCACATGGGCAGCTAAAGTGGTTGGTGTGTGTGTGCATAAAACCATGAAGTCCAGGGTCTAAAATTAACTAGTTGCACCACTGATCGTGGTAATACCTGTGGAGAGGAACCATGTAGTTTGGGTGAAAGATGTGGTCCCTTTCCACTCCACCGTTGCTCTAGAAGTCATCTCTCATGCTGCTTTGTTATCCTATAAATTCACCTTAAGAGGATACACTGGTGAAAGGCTATCCTCCTAAGAATGCCTGTCCTAACCATCTTCATTGGCAACTTTTATAGATCAGGCACATCTCTTAAAACATGACACCCAATGCACATTACTGATAGTGTGTGGTAGAGAGGGGAAAAGCACCGCTGGACAGGTGATAGACAAGAGATAGGCTCTGGTGCTATTGGAAAGTATAAAATCTTTAATAGTTCTTTTTGTGTCAAAGGCATGAGCCTTTGACACAAAAAGAACTATTAAAGATTTTATACTTTCCAATAGCACCGGAGCGTGTCTCTTGTCTATCACTTGCACATTTAGCCTGATCCTATGGATGTTTATTGGAAGTAAATGCCACTGAGTTCAGCGTGGCGTTTACTCCAAGGTTGGTATGCATTGGATTGCAGCTGTGCAGTGCAATCCTATGCATGTTTACATAGAAGTATCTCCGATTGTGTTCAACCGAGCTTATTCACTTATTCCGGACTTAATGTTCATAGGGTTGCAACCCAAACCATTCTCATATGTTTGGGGCTTATATCAGTCTCCCGGATATCAGATGGGACTAATACTTGCTGCCTGACAGCAGCATTAAATATCTTGTTTTTATGAATGCAAAACCTACGACTTTATTTGTTGACTTGTGGCAGCAAAGGCAGACAATCTCTTTACAGATCTGACATTCAACTGCCATACAGCTTTTGAAAGCCATGTTTCTAAATCTCGCTCTCTCTCCCTTTCTTTCTTGCAGTAAAGTGAAAGATTGGGGCATAGCTGCCTCTTATTCTGAAGCATACCCCCAATGCCTGGCACATAAGGAACACCATTTGGTGTTTGTTAGGACTGTCACCCAATTAATTTATTATTTGTAAGTTTCAGCTAATTAATAAATTATATTTGCATACATTATAGACAATAATTCTGAAAGATTGAGCATTCATTTCTTTGTTTTTAGACAATGCACTCTCGTATCATAGGAGGCACCATCATAAATGGCATTCCTTCTTCTGTGAGAAATCAAGACACTTCTAAGAAGATGCCTGCCATTTGCAGTTTTTTAGAATACTTTCACTGAAAATATTTAACTATTTTTTCACTAGGCAGCAGGCAGAGAAATACACTTTGAGGTCTGGTAGACCCAGCCCTCCACTTTCTTTTGCATCCTGCAGTATTTTAATTTTAACTCTTGGTTTTTTTGCTTACCATATAAACTTAGATATCTCTCTCTGCCACTGCTTAAATGGTAAATCTGATGTTACAATGGGCATTGTTTGGGTTCCACTAGGGTGACCATATGAAAAGGAGGACAGGGCGCCTGTATCTTTAACAGTTGCATGGAAAAGGGAATTTCAGCAGGTGTCATTTGTATATATGGAGAACCTGGTGAAATTCCCTCTTCATCACAGTTAAAGCTGCAGGAGCTATACTAGAGTGACCAGATTTAAAAGAGGGCAGGGCACCTGCAGATTTAACTGTTGTGATGAAGATGGAATTTCACCCGGTTCTCCATGTATACAAATGACACCTGCTGAAATTCCCATTTCTATGCAGCTGTTAAAGGTACAGGAGCCCTGTCCTCCTTTTCCTATGGTCACCCTAGTTCAATAAAAAAAGCCCTACAATTCCCAGCATGCTCAGCCAGCATGTCCGGCTGGGAGTGGTAGGGCTTTTTTCCCTGTTGAAACATGCCTAGGATTGACCTTAAAGGGTTTCTAACTGATTGATCGAACCAATTAACTAGCTAAATGCTGCAGCCCTAGCTTTGTTATGATGATTCACTGCTTCCCAGACAATAAACTGCTGACTAGTCAAAGCCCACAAAACTACAGTAGTTCATTGATAAGTTTTCTGTCACTCACTTCCTTGATACCTTCCTCCTCTGCTACAAGGAAAAACGATCCGTTCCCATCCTTCTGCCCAGGGAAAGCTGAGGTAGCAGCAGGTTGTGTCTTTTCTTTTCTTCCAGAGACTGAGCAGGTTTTCTGCCCATCCCTGCTGGTTCCACTACAACACAATGACTTGCAGTAGTAGTGAAACATGTGTTTGTTGCAATCCCATATTTTCCCAAACATATTTATTTTTATTTATTTATTTATTAAATTTATATACCACCACTCCATAGCCGAAGCTCTCTGGGCGGTTTACAAAAGTTAAAAACAGTGAACATTAAAAAACTATACAAATTTTAAAACCATCAAAAATATAAAAACAACAGTATAAAACAACAATATCCATTTAAACAGCAACAGTTCTGGGGTCCATTTTTTTTAAAAAATTTTTTAGCATATGTTGTTAAATGTTGTTAAATGCCTGGGGGAAGAGAAAAGTTTTGACCTGGCACCGAAAAGATAACAATGTTGGCGCCAGGCGAGCCTCATTGGGGAGATCATTCCATAATTGGGGGGCCACCACTGAAAAGGCCCTCTCCCTTGTTGCCGTCCTCCGAGCTTCCCTACAGACACTGGGGTGGCTACTTACACATCGCCAAGAAGAGGACACCAATTTGCCTAACATTTGCATATCCAAATTTATTTGCATAGCATATAGGTGCCAATTTAAAAACAATAGCTATTATTTAAACAGAAATACAAGCCATGTCACGAAAGTGGGGAGACTGACCAGGGCCAGATCTACACCAAGCAGGATATAGCACTATGAAAGCGGTATGAAAGCAGTATATATGGTATGTATCAATGGGACCCAATAGTTGCCAGTGCACTTCAATACTGTTTTATAGCAGTAGTGTGGCTCCTGCCTTTTATATACCACTTTCATAATGCTATATTCTGCTTCGTGTAGATCTGGCCTGGGTAACCTGTGTGCTGCTGGCTCTGTCTGTTTTCCTGATGCTAACTGTTGATGGGTAGCTTCAAGGCTTCAAGGTTCCTCTCCCTTCTTGTGGTTCTTCAGGCTTGAACCAGGCAGCCCAACAAACAGAGGGTGCTTCCAACTAGAGGAGGCCTCTGACAGCATTTCAGACTGAGGACTGTCCACTGCAATGCACAATACTTGGCCACTTTCCCCCATACAAACACAAATTTTCACTGGTGCAGTCAGGTAATTTTAGCCTCTGGAAGTAATGGGATTACAGAGGGTGGGGCCATTTTGATGGTAATATGTGCAATCCTTCACTTACTTCCAAATGTAGTAGGCTGGCCCCGTTGTGTTTGGGAGGCCCTCCGGCTCATCCTGCCTTCTGCTCTAAAGCCCTACCCTGAAGGAAAATATTTCCCCATACCCTAGATTTGCTCTCAGATGTCCTATAAGGCAGAGGGCAAAGCCCACCTTTATGGCAGGTTGCTTCTCTTCTATATTGCCTTGTTCCTGTGAGGAACCTCTTCATAGTCACCAGCCCTGACGTTCTCCCCGCTACCCTTATTGATTATTCAGAGGCTTCTTATGCAATGCTAACATGAGGACAGCAGAAGAGAGCTGCTGAGCATTCACACAGTCTGGGGACCCAACCCCTATTGTCTCCTCTCTCCCCGCCTCCCTTTTTGGACCATGCAGGCAGGAACTGGGTCTTCCAGCCATCTGTGTCCTCCATGCAAATCCTGGTCAGCTGCCCACGGACTTTGGAACAGCCACCACAAAAGTAGCGCTACCCCCCCCATTTGCCCATATGGCCCACTTCTCATCTCTCCCATGTGCAGGAGATTCCAAGGGACTGCCATAGCGGTAATCTCCTTGCGTTCCGACATTCCAGTGAGTCCAATTTCCTCATTAAGGAGCACAAAGTCTCTCCGTGTTCAGGCCTTCCTGTCCTTGTATCATCTGGGTCATCCTCTGCTCAGTATCATCATTTCCATTTCCATACTATCCTCACAATATAATTAGGTGGCCAGAAGAGTGTATGTGGGGGGGGGGGGGACTGACAAATGTGACCTCATTAGATTCTTAGGCAGTATCACAATATTATCCACTCATTTACATCTCAAATCTTCACTTCCTTTGCATTTAATCCTTTCGGTTGCTTCGTCCTTTGCTGAGGTTGTCAGGGTTTGATTCTCACTCCCCTGTCACTCATGTGTCTGGCAGAGAACACAGCAGAAGGACTCCAGCGTCCCTGGCATCTTAACGAACTCCAAAATAAGCCTACATCCATGCATAACTCAAATGTTTCCTTCCTAATCAGTCAGCCATGCTCCTAAATGTATTTTTAAAGGATGGGAAACTTGCATACTTTTACACAGGGGCCCGCTCCAAAAAAGCTTCAAAGTGCCAGCCGACTCCCCCGTTGCAGAATGATAACAAAAAATGTGGATGGCTTTAAAGGGGGTTTGATTAAATTCCTGGAGGAGAAGGCTATCGATGGCTACTAGCCATGAGGGTTATGTGCTACCTCCAGTATCCAAGGCAGTAGGCCTGTGAGGAACATGGGTGTGTGTGTGCTGTTGCACCGCGTCCTGCTTTGTTGGTCAATGGCTGGTTGGCCACTATGTGAACAGAGTGCTAGACTAGATGGACCCTCGGTCTGATCCAGCATCAGGGCCCTTCTTATGTCCTTACTCACACACATCACCAGGTCTAAGCTCTATGGCTCCCTTCCCTGAGCTGGTGTTCTCCAGAAGTTTGGTAATTCAACTCCCAACAGCCCCAACCAGCATGGCCAATGGTCAGAAATGCTGGGAGTTGATGCCCAAAACTTCTGGATGAAACCAGGATGTAAGGAGGCTGATCTATAGCCATTTGGGCATCAGGATAGCTTCATGTTCTCCCACTTCAGGGCAATCAAAATCCCAGAATTCCCAAGTGGACTTCACTAGTGAGTGTGAAACAGGGTGATCTAAATACACATAGCCTAATCTGTTTAATTGTAAAGAATTTAATTCATGAAATAATTTAATAACATGAAATAATTGGGGTGGGGAGTTTAAAGGGCAAATTAAGAATAGTCTCTGTGCATTTAGGCTTATTGGCCAGCAAATATTGGAAAGAGGGGGCAGGTTTACTTTTGATTGAGCAATTGGTAAAGTACTGCCTGAAAGCTTTTCCTGATTTCTCTATACTTGGTTGATCTAGGGCAGAATCCAATGGGATGCTTCTGACCCCAATGATTCATTTCTGCCCCACAGATTGTGTTGTGTAAGTGGGACCCATTGCTTGAACAATGGCGATTTAGCCCTTCTGGGGCACTTGAAATGAGCAGAAAGGCTTATTTCTGGATGGAGGCTAGTCTGGGGAGCTGACATTAGGGAGCGCTGCTGACCTACCTCCTTCCAGAGATGAGCACTTCCACTCAAGGCTTCCTCTAGGAAGCGCTAAATCTCCCTGGTGTAAGCAGTGGGTCCCACTTTCGCAATGCAGTTGTCAGAACCTATTGCTTGTGGAAGGGAATCAGTGGGGTGGAAAAGAATCGGAGTGGGCATAAGCGTCCCATTAAAGTCTGTCCCCAGAGATGGATGGAAGAAATACATAAATAAATCTGAACATTCAAGGGAAGGGCCTGGAATACCTGTGAGGGATGCAGGGCTTGTTCCTATCCCGGTTTTGAGGTTGTGAGAACTTTCAAAGTTTGGAGGGCCATGTTTGATGCTGTCTGTGTTGCATCTCTCTTTGGTCTGTGTAGAGCATTAGCATTTGACATGTTGGGCCTGTTCAGACAACACACTAAGCCATGATTAGGCTGCTAACATTTTTGCACCATAGAATCATAGAATAGTAGAGTTGGAAGGGATCTAAAAGGCCATCGAGTCCAACCCCCTGCTCAATGCAGGAATCCACCCTATAGCATACTTGACAGATGGTTGTCCAGCTGCCTCTTGAAGGCCTTTAGTGTGGGAGAGCCCACAACCTTCCTAGGTAACTGGTTCCATTGTCGTACTGCTCTAACAGTCGGGAAGTTTTTCCTGATGTCCAGCCGGAATCTGACTTCCTGTAACTTGAGCCCGTTATTCCGTGTCCTGCACTCTGGGAGGATCGAGAAGAGATCCTGGCCCTCCTCTGTGTGACAACCTTTTAAGTATTTGAAGAGTGCTACCATGTCTCCCCTCAATCTTCTCTTCTCCAGGCTAAACATGCCCTGTTCTTTCAGTCTCTCTTCATAGGGCTTTCTTTCCAGACCCCTGATCATCCTGGTTGCCCTCCTCTGAACACGCTCCAGCTTGTCTGCGTCCTTCTTGAATTGTGGAGCCAAGAACTGGATGCAATACTCTAGATGAGGCCTAACCAGGGCCGAATGGAGAGGAACCAATACCACATGTGATTTGGAAGCTATATTTCTATTAATGCAGCCCAAAATAGCATTGGCCTTTCTTGCAGCCATATCGCAGTGTTGGCTCATATTCAGCTTGTGATCTACAACAATTCCAAGATCTTTCTCGTTTGTAGTATTGCTGAGCCAAGTAACCCCCATCTTGTAACTATGCATTTGGTTTCTATTTCCTAGATGTAGAACTTGGCATTTATCCCTATTAAATTCCATTCTGTTGTTTTCAGCCCAGCACTCCAGCCTATCAAGATCACTTTGAAGTTTATTTCTGTCTTCCAGGGTATTAGCTATCTCACCCAATTTTGTGTCATCTGCAAATTTGATAAGCGTTCCCTGCACCTCGTCCTCGTCCAAATCATTAATGAAAATGTTGAAGAGCACTGGGCCCAGGACTGAGCCCTGTGGTACCCCACTCGTTGCCTCTCCCCAGTTTGAGAAGGTTCCATTGATAAGTACTCTTTGAGTCTGATTCTGTAGCCAACTGTGAATCCACCTAATAGTTGTTCCATCTAGCCCACTTTTAGCTAGTTTATTAATCAGAATGCCATGTGGTACTTTGTCAAAAGCTTTGCTGAAGTCAAGATATATGACGTCCACAGCATTCTCACACTCCACAAGGGAGGTTACCCTATCAAAAAATGAGATCAAATTAGTCTGACAGGATTTGTTCCTGACAAATCCATGTTGGCTTCTAGTAATCACTGCATTGATTTCAAGGTGTTTACAGATTGACTTCTTTATAATCTGCTCCAGAATTTTCCCAGAGATGGATGTCAGACTGACTGGTCTGTAGTTCCCAAGTTCCTCCCTTTTGCCCTTTTTGAAGATAGGGACAATGTTAGCCCTCCTCTAGTTGTCTGGCAAATGGTTAGTTCTGTGTTTAAACCATGGTTATGTATCCACCATGGTTAGGGATGGTTCAAATGTCACGCAAAGTCATGGTTCACACAACACACTAAGCCATGATGTTTAGCTCAAAATGCTTAACCACCATGGCTTGGGGCGTCGTCTGAACAGGGTCATTAAATTATGGGGTAACTCCACTGTAGGGGTAGCGGATGCAGGTCCAGGTTCTGTCATCCAGATTCCTTTTTGAAAAAGTGTTGTGACAGTTGCAAAACCACCATGCTGTTAAAAGAAGCATTTTTTGCTGTTATTTTCCCCCTAGGGAGTCCACTGAGGCTTATTACGAGAAAATGTGGATTTCTGTGTATACGCACACAACTAACGAGGCAAGAAAAAGAAAATTACAAAAGTGACAAACTTCTCCTTCTTGATCCCCGGAGGCTGGAGCAGAAAATGGAGTTGAGAAAAAAGGTTACAATGCGCAGGTGATCTTTCAGACAACCTGTTCACATTATTCCAGTCCAGAGGTGCACATTTTGAATGTGCAAGATATTCCATTGGGAAAATGTTTCCCTCCTCAAAAGCAATAATATGCCTGCACAGATTCCCAGATAATTACAATGTGGACAAACCAGCAGGGAATTCTCACTTACATAATGTTGGAAATGAGGTGGAGGCCTGGGCCATACCGTTGATCAAATTGCTACAAAAGTTCCATACCACAGTAATAATAAACTGGCTCCTCTCCCACACTCCTCCTATCCCACTCATGAACTCCTGAAAGGATGATTTGAGGTACATATAAAATGTTCGTGTACCTCCATCTGTGGCATCTGTATCTTATTACAGTGATTTGAGGCACATTTTTAGTGTACTTGATTTGCATTGGCAGGTTTGTCCATCACGGGGAAATTCGACCAGTTTTGGGCCTAGCTCAGCTTGCATTTGTGAACAGAACTGCATGATAGTTCGAGGAACCCAGGAAATTTACTGGGGGTAGGGGAGTTGTATAAAACATGACCATAAATAGCACAATCTGTGCATTATTATTATTATTATTATTATTATTATTATTATTATTATTATTACTTGTATCCCAACTTTTGCCCAATGCTGGGCCTCAAGGCGGCCTAATTACAGCTGTAATTGGTCCATTCTGCTCAAATTATACCGTTTTATGCAAAATGTGCTATTTGCAGCCACAATTTTGTGCAAATTGCAATTTGTGCAACTCCTCCCCACTGAAAAATCCATGCATTGGCGTGACTCATCACCCCAAGTCAGGCCAACTAGCAGATGATGCAGCTGGATCTGAGCAGCTGAGACAATGAGAACTTGCTGAGCTCCAACTCCCATCCCACCCCCAAATGGATTCTTCCAGCATCCCTATGCCTTGGTCATGTAATTTGTATGTTGGATAAAATGGTGGTCATTCACCAGCAGAATGGAAACTTCTACTGGAACAGAGCCCCCACCCCCACCTGTAGCCCCTCTGGAACAGGGGGAGGAGAGCAAGAGGAATTCCCATTGTGTGAGAGAAGGCATCCACTTGCATAACATTGGATAGAGTGGCCCTATGGAAAGGAGGACAGGGCTCCTGTATCTTTAACAGTTGTATACAAAAGGGGATTTCAGCAGGTGTCATTTGCATGCATGCAGCACCTGGTGAAATTCCCTCATCACAACAGTTAAAGCTGCAGAAGCCCTGCCCTCTGTTGTATCTGGATAGCTCCTGCAGCTTTAACTGTTGTGATGAAGAAAGAATTTCACCAGGTGCTGCATGCATACAAATTACCTCTGCTGAAATTCCCTTTTCTATACAACTGTTAAAGGTACAGGAGCCCTGTCCTCCTCTCCATAGGGTCACCCTAGCATTGGACTTAACCCCCAATGAAACCAGGGATGCTGCACATGTTCTTCAAACCACCAGCAACCCATACAGATAGCCGAATGGATATAGTCATTTTTTTTAAAAAAAAGTTATGAACCACTAGTGAGTTTTCATACACTAATATAATCAAGGATACTGTTTGATTTTCCTCCTTCCTATGAGCTGGAGTAAAGGAAGCTTAAAATTATTTGTATTAAATTTGTGTCAGTAACACAGAGAAGCTTCAGGAAAGGAGATGAACTCTGTGCCTTGTCCTGCATGTAGCCATGCTAGTCTCCTCTGGAAAAAAAAAAGAATCCCAAAAGATGTCTCATCTCCCCCCACCTCCGGTCTATCTTGCCCCGATAGCTGCAATGCCATTGTTTCCCTGGGAAGGCAGCTGTCATGAAAAGAGATGCTTCTATCCCCTAATCTTCTTACATATCATATATCTAAGAACTGGGTCTCAACCATTATGCTCAAAAAAAGAAGCAAGAAATGATGTGCAGTGAAAAACTCATGTCATCTTCGGTTTACACTTATCCTTGATCACAGAAGTCATGCAGTCCCCCTCCCTTTTCTTCCCTTCATATTGTAGACGTGGGTAGAGAACCGGCTTTTGTAGTTGGATCAGGATCTGCATCATAATGCGGCCAGAACATGAGGTTATCTAGCCGAGCTCTGTCTACTTTGGTGGTAGATCACTGGGGTCTCTAGCAGCATTGCCATCAGGACAGGGCTTTGGTCCAGTGGTCCAGAACCCTCTCATAGAATAAACACTGCAGGGCTGGCTTGTCCATTTTTGAAGCTAATGAATTGCCATCTAAAGAGGGGGCCCAGAAGATCATGAAGTCCATAGTCTAAACTTACTTAGCTGTATTACTAGTCTAAGTTAGAGATGTGCAGATTTTTGTTTGTGTTCCGCAGATTGCCAGGTGCCTTTTCCCCCCCATCTCCCACTCATTGGCAAAATCAGATTTCCCCCTATTTCCTGAATTTGCACAAATTTGCACCTTCAAAATTGTGCAAATCCCCCCAAATGCACAGATCCCCATGACTATTTTCATGCTTTACCCTATGGGGGAAATGTGCATTTGCAGCTGGTGCTTTTTTTAAAAAAACTTTACTTATTTTTATACAACTAAATTTGTGGAAAATTTTGGAAAGTAAAAGAAGTAGCTTGTAAATTTGTGGAATCTGAGCGACTCACGAAAAGCTGGTCTGCTGTGGAATTCACTAGTTGGATTCATAGAAATCCAAATTCATTTGATTCCATTGTGGATTTCTCCAACATCTCTAGTTTCAGGTAGAGGTCTTTCACACCACATACTGCTTGAGACCATTTTTAATGGAGAAGTTGGGAATTGAACCTGAGACCTTCCAATTAAACCCTTTCAGATGTATGACCAAATGCTTTCATGTGCAAAAACTCCTTTCAAGAGAGGAATAAAGGTTTTATCCTAATATTTTCCCTGATATATTAGTTTATAGTGTGCAGGGAGAGGTTTCAAGCCATTCAAACTTATGATCCTCCCCCTATGTGTGTTCTGAAGTGATACAGTCCCAAGTGGACTGTACCACATGTGCATTTTATGTGTGCTTTGCCCCATGTGCATGTAGATCAGCCTGGAATGCATCAGCCTATAAATGTTGTTCTCTGTTGCTCTAGAAGGGGGAACCTTAATGGAAGTACAGAAAGCAGGAGAGCCGTTTAAAATCAAATGTGCATTCTGGTCAATGTAGGTTTTCCATTCACTTTACAGACATGCAAAATGCAAAAACTGGTTTAAGGGCCATTTGTAAAAATGACTCCAGGGACAGGGAATGGGAGCTAAACTGGACCTAATGATACTCCTAAGTGGACCAGTCTCTGTTATGAGCATCATGTGTAGACTTTCAAGCACTCTCAACAATACTTGATGGTAAATTATACCACCTCTTGCCCACATTTTTCTACTAGAAAATCTCCCATTGCTAGAAAGAAATGCAATTTGACAGAAATGTACAAATTAAAAGGAACAAAATGTAATTAAAATGGTGATAGCACATAATCTGGTAACCCACTTACAGGCTCAGAGCTTTATCTGTTCTCACATATATATATATATATATATATATATATATATATATATATATATATATTTTATTTAAATGGATTTGAAGCAAACAAAATGACACACAAAGGTCCCCTGTACTTTATCAGTTTACAAAGCGAATCAGATCAAAAGTGTCTACTGCGTCCATCTGCTTTATCCGCAATGAGAGAAGCTTGATCTAAGATGGCACTGAGCTTATGCAAATGCATTTCCAGACCTTGCTCCAAAATTACAATATTAATACAGACAGCTAGACCAGTGGTAATGGAATATATATATATATATATATATATATATATATATATATGAACAATTGAAGATTGAGCTTAATATTTACAGAACTACTGACCATGTATGTGATATATAAGAAATACTCTGTGTGTGTGTGTGTGTGTGTGTGTGTGTATAAAAGGAGGGATGGCATTGTAACCCCCAAGAGTATAAGTCTAGTCTCTGAACCAAGTGCTGAGTCAGCCTTTTCTTGCAATGCAATGCAATGCAATGCAATGCAATGCAATGCAATGCAAACTTCCTAGCTACCTTGACTTTGGACCCTAGACTTGAAAGGCATGGATATAATTACAATAACAAAGCAGTCCTATGGAGTGGATCCATGGCAGAAGAACCACCAAATCTAAAATCCTACCAGGGTGGCTTTATTGTTGTCATTAAGTATTTGTCAGTCACAGCTTAACTTTTATATTTTTCCTCCCATTGCTTCCAGTGGAAATTTATTTATTTATTTATTTATTTAATTACATTTATATTCCGCCCCACAGCCGAAGCTCTCTGGGCGGTTTACAACATTTAATAGCTATGCCAGATCTAGGGATGATCAGGACTGGCTTCTCAAGGTGGGTGCCAGGTGAATGGGAGGGCTTTTGATCCAGCAGATCCAAGGGCTTCCCTGATCTGCCCCATTTCAGCTCCTACTGCTGTCAGAGCCTTGATGGCAGAAGACTCATATCGAAGAAGTTTTCTGGTACCTGAACAAGGAGGCTTCTGACAGTAGATCTCCACCCACAGAGAGGGCGGTTCTCAGGACCCTGTGGCAACAGAGGATTGTACCCCCTGTGCAATCAACTTAGGACTGTAGCTTTTGTCATAGGGATGCCAGAGAAATCTGCAATGGGATCAAATGAGTTCAGACTTTTATTAATCCTGCCTGCAGATTCTGCAGCGGATCATCTTTTCCTCAGTTGGGCAGATTCTGTGGACTTGCGGGCCATTTTTCTAATTTCTAATTTCACACATTTGGTAATAGAAAATACATTTTAAAAAAATAGAGCTGAAAATGTGCATTTCCCTTGTAGGCTAAAGCTTGAAAATGCACATTTGGGGGTGATTTGTGAATTTGCACAAAAATCTGTTTTCTTCATTGAGTGGACAATTAAACTAAAGGCACCTGACTAACCATGAAAAGCAGACAGAAGGGATTTTACACAATCTCCCAATTTGATTGTATCCCAGGCCAAATAAATGGTGCTTTTAAAAATAAGTAAATCTCATTCTCTTTGTAGATCTCACTGTAAGGGAGTGTCCTCTCCATAAATGGTTCTCACAGTCATGGTAAGACTCCTAAGTGAAGAAAAAGTGTTTAAATCTGCACCTACACAAACTATGACATGGTGGGTGAAGCCAGTGGGCTCTCAGTTTAAAGCAGCAAACAAACAAATAAACAAAACAAAAAGTAGGTACTGAAAAAGAAGTAACTGCAGTTGCAAAGAAAACTAAAACTAAATAGATAAAGTCATGTTTATTTTATTTATTTATTTATTTATTTATTACATTTATATACTGCCCCATAGCCAAAGCTCTCTGGGCGGTTCATATAGTTCTGAGACATAAGAGCACAAAGTTCACAGTAGCTGTCCAGGCTAGGTCATCCCAGACCAGCACCAATTCAAGCCTAGAAGTTACTGATTACAGCTGCATTCAGAGAATACCATTGTCAACGATGCAGTAATAATCAACTTGACAGTTGTTTATCTAGGGGGCACTCCCTACACAACATGATAATAATCAATTAGGGTCAGCGTTGAGTTGACTATTAGTCCATGCTGAGTTGACTCACTTATCCCCTATCTTCTTCCCCCTTCAGTTTTCCTGTTAGTATCCCATCAGCCATTGCTGCTGAAAATGTATCCTGCTGTCTGGACTAGAGTGGCAGCCTAGTCCAGGAGTGGCACTGCTCTTGCTTTGCAGCTCTGCAGCTGATAAAATAACCAATGGTAGCCGAGGAAATAACCAACAGTGCCCTCCACACAACTTGATAGCCAAAGGCTGTTCAAGTAATCAACTCTGCACAGTGTTATTTCAGCCAAATAAGCAACCATTGGTTAAAAAAATCCCCTCCACACAACACGATAATGCACCCAACCATTGACTATTAAAACCACCATTGGTTATTGTGTTGACCCAGTCAATGAGACACTTCTGAATATGGTGCTTGAATGGACCATTCACACATGAAAACCATCACTTCATCCTGCAGTCATCAAGCGATGAACAGGCATGTGTGATCTATCTCCAACTGATATTTATTTATTAAAGCAGAGGCCTTATTAATAATAATAATAATAATAATAATAATAATAATAATAATAATAATAACAATAACATATATATACCACCCCATAGCCAAAGTTCTCTGGGCGGTTTACAAAGTTTAAGAGTATCTCAGTCATGTTTTCATCTAGCCAGCCTGAGTGTTTGCGTGTTTGTGGCTATGCAATAATGTAGAGTCTAAAGAGACTGGATGGAAATTTTTAGGATAGAACTGGCATTAAATTTGGATTTGAAACCTCTTTGGCTTGAATTACAAATGTGTCCCTTTCAGAATTACCATTCAATCCTAAAGAAACTGAATATGTTTTAAAAGCCAAAACAAAACCACCATATATATATATATATATATATATATATATATATATATATAATCTGGTAGCGAAGTATGAAGAATCTAATTCTAGTTAGTTAACTGAATAAATCAACATTTGAATACTCAGACTTTGAAGTGTTGGGCTTTCAACCTACCAAACTCCAGTGAGCAGTATAGTTAATTGACTTTTAATATGTTGGCAGCTGTCAAAGCTACTCTAATTCCCCCTCTCCCCTCTTCTTCATTTGACGTTCTGACTGAAGCCATCAAGAGCTTCCTTGCTTCCAGGAATCCCAGCTAGGGAGAGACAAGGCCTGCAGGAGGAACCTTTTGTCCATCCACACATTCCCCTTCAAAGTGTCCCTGTTCTGGAAGCCAACTAGATCTTGGCTACTTCCAAAGCTTGTGTTGCTGGGCCAGTTGGAGACAGAATGTGAATTTTCATTGGCCAAGCTCCATGGCAAAACTAGGATGGATTTCGAATTTCTGACAAATGGGAAATGTCCAAAGAGAAAGTTAAATCACAGGGAAGAAAGTGCATAGTGCCCTTAGTTGCACCCTAAACTGCTGCTCCATCAAAAAGAGCAAGTATGAAAGAGGTCAGGGGGTGCCTCACACACTCTGAGGCACAAATATCTTAGAAACAAGGGAGAGGGAGACAACATGGAAAGTTATCACTATTTTTATTCCTGGGGCTATTTGAAAATCTTTAAATATGGGCTATTCCCAACACATGAGGGAGTTATGATTTAAAACCAGTTTAAGGCCCCCATATTGAAGTCTGATAGCATTGGAAGAAGAGCTATTTCAGAGTCCCATCCTTGCCCTCCCTCAAAACACACTGATTGGAGACCCCCTGATAAAATATGCCCTGTGATTAGAAAGTGGGCCTGCCAGTCACTCACCCCCCCTCCCTCCATCAGTGTTTAGAGAAATAAAAGGCAGAACACGCTGTTTATGGAGAGATGCTGTCTGTCTTTCTTAAGCCAAATTGAAAACTTAGCATTGTGCAGTGTCCAGCTTCAGTTCTAGTCACCTCCGGAAGCACCAGAAATGGTCCAAAGGTGCCCCATGTTGCTCAGGCTTTGAGCAACATCCAAAGCTATTACTAACGAAAATCTCCTTCCGCTCCCCCACCCCAAAACTGTCTATATTCTAAACGATACTAAGAGAATGGTTTTTAATTGTGCAAAGGTCAAGTCGTAATTTGAAACCACTTTATTAATGCTGATCACATTTCATGTTAATGTAGAATTAAAATACTTAAGATTAGCATAAAACAGCGAGAATTACTTAGATTAAAATAGAATGGTGAGACTTTCCCATAAATGTCCGTGCAATGGTGGACAAATTCTGAACTGTGACAACCATAAAGCTAGGATTACATATGAAAAGGAGGACAGGGCTCCTGTATGTTTAACAGTTGTATAGAAAAGGGAATTTCAGCAGGTGTCATCTGTATGCATGCAGGAGCCACTCCCTCTTTTGTATCTAGTCAAGAGGGCAGGGCTCCTGCAGCTTTAACTGTAGTGACGAAGAGAGAATGTCACCATGTGCTGCATGCATACTGATGACACCTGCTGAAAGTCCCTTGTCTATACAACTGTTAAATATACAGGAGCCCTGTCCTCCTTTCCATAGGGTCACCCTAAACAAGCCTGAGGAGTGAGCTGGGGATGTGTCCAGGTCTAAATCATGATAGCAGACACTGAAATTCCAAAGATTCATTATACCTTGTGCCATGAACAGGTGGGACAGCACCCATACTTGACTGGATGGGGCACACTTTTCTCTCTGCCCGCCCCCTCAGAATTACCTTCACATAAAATTAGCTTGAGTTGGCATCCCACTTTTCATTTCTATGGCCAGCTTGTAATGTTCTTCATGTATGTCCTCCTCAATAAATACACAGTAGCCCAGGGAAACACTTCATATTTTCTGGCATGGTTAGCCAAAGAACAGTTGTTCCTTGTCTGACGAAGAGGCGGAAAACCGCTCTGTTTTCAGAGAGATGCTCTATTATCGTCAATGGGAATTAACAAAAATGCTTACATCTCTGTCATTGTTTAAGATAAAGAGATGAAAATTGACACCCTGGTAGCTCTTAAGTGGGGCTTTAGCCATGCCAAGTTGAATTCAGATCCCTTCATCTCTTGATTGTTAGGAATTTTTAAAATTTTCTCCCTCCAACCATTCCCCACCCCATATGCGTGCACACACACACACACACACACACACAC